>NC_072796.1:116574673-116885726 GCF_028583425.1 Eublepharis macularius | reverse complement strand
GTTCTTTGGATCATTTCTTGGGAAGCTGCATCCTTCCAATCAACGCATTTGACTTGACCGAACGAGCGATTTCAAGAGCAGAGAAGCATTTTTTTTAATGGAGTGAATATTGTGCTGTGTCTTCTAGCACCGCAACATTAAAAAAGAGGGTCGAGTGCAGTAGTAGGATTGTGCAAGGTCCACTCACAAATACCCGTATTTCCAGCTTCCTTTTCCTGCCTGCAGCCATTTCTAACCCCTTGGAAAGTTTATCCCTGGGGTCATGGGGCCTTGTGAAGTAATAGCCACATGGGTCAGAAGACTGCAGTGGGAAGGGGGCAAAATGGCTTCCACTTTCATCAACAGGGAGCTCTGCTCAAGACAGAGAGATTTTGCCTGCTTCTTCTTCCCCACTGCAGCCTTCCAGCTGTCATTGCCATTACTCTACACGGGTCCCATTACTCTGGGAATAAATTTTCCTGTGGTCAGCAATAGCTACTAAAAGGAGGGCGGAGCTGGGAAGGTTGGTGTCCACTGGTGGATTACAGGATCCAACCCTTAAAATATTAAAAACAACTAAAATAAGCTGTATCTATAAGATTAGTTGACAAGACAGAAGATAGTGTTCAAACGTTTTTGCCATATTGCTGAGCATCTGGGATGGTAAACCTATGATAGGAAGCGCTTCGGTGATTAAGATATTTTTGAAGCATAAATTCAAAGTGGATTCACCATATAAACAAGGGGAGAATCTCATATTAAGCTCCCCTCCATCAGAGGACAAGTATTCAAGTTCTGCCCACTTCCCAAGTTAATTCTCACATTCACTTTTAAAATAACAAGGCTGTGCTCTGACCTCAATGGCCCAGGCTAGCCCAGTTTCATCAGGTCTCAGAAGCTAATCTGGGTTGGCCTTGATTAGTAATTGGATGGGAGACCCCCCAAGGAAGTCCAGGGTTGTTACAGGCAATGACAAATCACATCTGAATGTATCTTGCCTTGAAAACTCTGGGGATTACCATAGGTCACCTGAAATTTGATGGCATTTTCCACCATCACGATTGTTGCCATGTGATTCTTCCTGCCACTTGTCCATAGTGATCACATACCCTGGATGCACTCCTATATGAGAAGAATAACCATATCCTGGGGGGAAAAAATGAGCTTGTGATGCATCTCCGGAAAAGGCAAAGTCTTGAGTCTCATCAGAAAGGGGGGGGGCATTTGTAGAAACAGAGTTCATCATGCCCCAATGACAAGTAAAAGTCACCCACTTGGGTGCTGAAAGTAAGCAGACCCTTGCACTGGTAGAAGCTCATTCTACCAGCAGACAGAGCCATAGTTAGCAGAACAGATTCATGCTATTCAGCCCATGGTTCTAGGACAAGATATGTTTTGTAGGTGATTTAATGGGCTTAGACCAGCAGGTGTTTCTGGGATGTGTGTACGTGTTATGGGGTTTTAATTCTGTTGTGCATGGCTTCAGATTTGAATTGCAATCCACCTTTAGCCACAAGGGAAAGGCACAAAAATATTAATCAACAAATGCACTGTTTTGTTCTGGTTTCTACAAGGCAGAATGAGCTCCTGTGGTCACTTTATGTCTCCACAGTGTCAGGTGGGTAGCTTTGTCGGTGTGCAGTAGAACTGCAAGATCCGGGTCCAGTGGTACCTTAAAGACCAGAAAGATTTTCAGGGCATAAGCTTTTGCGAGTCAAATCGCCCTTCTTCAGATATTGGTCAGAAGGGGTATCTAATGCAGGGAGCTTTGACTCTTGAAAACTTATGCCCTGAAAATCTTGTTGGTCTTTGAGGTGCTGCTGGACTCGAGTCTTGCTGCATCTCATAGTGGTACCTTCCAAAGAAGCCAGTGTACCATCCCTGTACTGCTGAGTGCAGATGTCCCAGATTGTGATGATGATGGGGGAGCTGGGGGAGCACTTTACAGAGCTCGCCATCCTAAGTACCATCCCAAGAGCTGCTGTGCTAGCAGCCTGTGCTTAAATGCTTTGGATGATGTAAACCCAACGGCACAGTGCCAGCGATAATGTGAGAGAAAGCATTTAGGGATGGTGTTCCAACCACTTTACTGGATGACGCATGTAATGAAGTTGCCCAGTAAATTCCTATCATATCAAGATTACAATTGCAAGACATAAATGTGGCCAATCTTTTTTTTTTTAAAAGATGGTACCATCCGCTGCAGAATCCAGTCAAATATTTTAAACAAATAGCTCTTCATTTTTATTGCCCATACTCATAACTGTCATTCTTGAGACAGTATCTAACGTTAACTATACAGTAAAAAAAAGTTCATTATTAAAACACAAACTTTCCTCATTAAAATGAAGTTCAAATTCACATTTAATTCAAAGAACAAGAGTAAATATGAGGATCCTTCCTCTGGCTCGAGGAGCTTTCCTTGGGCACGAGGTGGAAAGGGTTTGTAGTTAGTGGTGGAATGGATTAATCATTATATCTATTTCTGAACTGGCCATAGAATTTATGATTACTGGATCTGTGACATGGTGGTAGGGACAGACAATGGAGGAACTTTTCTGTAAGCTTCAAGAAAGTCCCAGGTTTGCAGACAAATCTGAAATCTTTTTTTAAAAAATTGGGGGATAAAACTTCCCCAAATTGGAAACTTTAAGCTTAAAGTGCCCCGCTCTGGTGCAGACAGTATGACAGCCTTCAGGATGGCTGTGGTGCTGGCAGAGGAGCAAGAGCCACCATCTAAACTGAGTGGGCAAGAGAGAGAATGAGTTCATGCTGTAGCCACCAATGCACATGACAGGTGGGCGTGAAGAGGGGAGAGCTGGAGCAGTCACTGAATCAGGCAGGCGGAGTTGGCAGTGCTGCAGGTGGGAGGTAGAAGGACATGGAGCCACATTTCACCATGTGCGCCAGGTAGCCATTGGCATCAGCTCGGTAGGTGGGCAGCCTGGTGGGTGGGATGACTGGCAAATGTCTCCCCCAAGTCT
This sequence comes from Eublepharis macularius, assembly GCF_028583425.1. Classification (NCBI taxonomy): domain Eukaryota; kingdom Metazoa; phylum Chordata; class Lepidosauria; order Squamata; family Eublepharidae; genus Eublepharis; species Eublepharis macularius. The sequence continues at coordinate 116,882,763 of NC_072796.1, read as the reverse complement.
CGCAGGTCCCTGCTTTGTAGGATCTAATTCCATGAGTCCCAAACTGTGGATTGGATGTTCCAGGGGAGAAAGACAGAGACAACTCTAATTCTGTGGCCTTGAGCAAGTCCTGGCCATTCTCCTTCCGTAAAAGGACAAAATAGTGTTCTGAGGTTGAATGCAATACATATTTTGAAGTGCAATGTAAGAAGTAGTTGGACTTCTGAGCATGTGACTGCACCTTCCCTTATGAGTATTCAAGACTAAGAGATCCAGATTACAAAGGAGGGAGGAGAGATTTTTGGAGCTGAAAAAGTGGTACTCAAAGATAAAATCAGCAGCTGGTGTAAAATGGGAGTAACGCTGCTGTAAATAACAGCATGAAAACAATAATTGAAGGACTAATTGACAATACATTCACTGGGTTCTCCTGGGTTCTCCTGGTAAATTTACATTAGCAGATGGCATTTCCATTAGTGGAATAGAATCTCCTTCTTGCCTTTTTTCACCCATGGCATTCCAAAATGGTCCCTGAAATACCATTCCTGTTGGATAGTGGACATGCTTAAGAACATTGGGAAGGATGAATTGGGGGTCTGCCATTGGAAGGAGGCATCAGCAAAAAAATCACTCAGTTAACAGAAATTTACTATTGGATCCAAGCCAATTTCTTGACTTACTACTTGTATCCTGCACTTCATTCCTAGGACCTTAGAAGTGTATCCATTTTCCCCTTAAAAAATGCTGTGAAGTAGGTTTGAGTGACACAGTGCCTTGCCCGTTGCCATCTGCTAAGCTTCATGGGTGAGTGGAATTTAGTCTTGGATCTTCCAGGTCTCACAAATCCTAGTCCAACATTTCAACTACAGCATCACACTGGCTGTACTGTGTACTATAATGTGTACTATTTAGCAACAGAAGATCAGCTTGTTATCCAGGTTGCTGTCCCCCATCCTATATCTCTATATATAAAGACAAGTGTCCTGACTGACTCATCAATGCCCAGCCCAAACCTCTGGACCTAGAAATGTGAAATGTGGGGAGAACATCCCTTTTGTTATGTAGAGGCTCACTAAGAAGGGATTTTAAGAAATTCGCCCCCTAAGGGGGGTAAAAAGGGGTAAAATGTGTTTTCCCATAGGGATACAGCTTCCCTGTGTGGCTGGGAGGTTGCTCATTCCCCTCCCCCTGCCAACTCAGCCACTCTGCCCTGAGGTCATTTGCATATGCAGCCTGATTGGTGGAACTCTGTGTTCTGAGGTAAAAATTAGGTAAAGGAAACTGCAGACCATTGAAGAAAGACACTACAAGACTCCTGAATAGGGATTTTATATAAAAGTCAGTATGGCAGCTGAGCTTTTAAATGTTCATGGGGAGATGGTACACAACCTTTCTAGGGGCCATTTCAATGCAAACCTCTCACATGAACCTGCTGAAGTGCCCGCCACCCCCTCCCTCAGTCCAACTCCATCTCACACCTCTTGCAGCCATCACCTCTTACTGCCGCCAAGAAGCCTTCTGGCAGACATCGTGCAAGATACACCAACACTAAAAAGAGTAAGCAACTTAAAGATGCGGCAAGGAAATATGCACGTCCTGCTCCTGCAGTGCACCAAGCAGCAGTGACCAAGTACCAGCAAGGTCACCCCAAGGTGCACAGAGTGGCGGAGTCTCTCTGTGAGCAAAGCGGTTCGTGACGAACTTTGGTTCGTATTTCGGTTTGTGCCCATCTCTAGCAGAGATCCATTTTATACTCTGTAAAAGTGTCACGAACCAAGTATGCTATGGTACTGTGCCATCCTAAGCAGAGTTCCACCCTTCTAAGCCCATCAACTTCCAACTGAATTAGATGGGTGTGATTTCTGCCTGGGATGGCACTCTTTGTTTACTGCAGTTCCCTCTGGGATGGTAGCAAAAATGGTCTCAGCATGATGAGTGCTCCCTCTTGTCTAGATGGTATTGTTTGGAATCAAAGACTCAGCTCCATTTCCATGCCAACCCGCCTGTCCTCTGTAAAACATCAAGCTGTTTGTTCTGCAGTTTAGGGTTTTTTTAATTTTTGAGGTTTGATTATTTGCTTTAAAAAGATATTTGGCAAGGAGAAGTGGGATATAAGTTCTCTAAGTAATACAATTTCCTGGTAGCCTTCTCCAGTTGGTACTCTCATCTGGGATATGAAAGGTTAGCTTTGCACTACCCGATACTATTTATTTGTGTATGCTTTTTAAACCTGTTTACTGCATTTTTAGTTCTAGTATTAATGGGAAAGTAAAACTACTGCTCCTTTTCCTTTTTATCTTGCCTGGTCTGTTCACCAGTACATATAATTGGATCAGAATCTCTCTGTACCACCACTTCTTTTTCTCATTTGAAGAGGTACTTTTTCTTTACAAGGCCTTCTGGTTTCTTTTCCTGTCAGAGACAGATGTTTTTTTTCAGAGAGCTAAAGGTGATTTTAAAGAAGTACTACTGCCCTTAACTTGTATATTTTAAAATCTACTAAACAGATTTTGCAGAGTTTTGTGTTTATTTCAAAAACATTGACTGTAGGTAGTGGTAGCACCAGCACGAAAGAGAAGCATGTGGCAGGGGCTAAACCCTGTCTCGGATCACTTTCAGCTCTCTTTAAAAATGCTTGTCTCATCAGTTGGAGTTGGAACTTTAATACTTGTGTTTATTCCTTTACCAAACTCCTTTCTGTCAAACGTCTTGGAAAACAAAAATCACAGTTCCCAACCTTTCTTTGACTTATTGAAACGTTAGCAGAGGAGCAAGCACACAGTTCTCAACTTCTGGAAAGGCACTGAAATGCAACCTTTTTTTCAACCTGAATCTAAAGATCTCGTGATGTTTGCTCTTAATAGCTTTTATGAGGCAGCCAGTAAGTGAAACTTACGGCATGTTCAGCTGGGTGTAATCTGAGGCTCTTTGGATAAAATAACATTAGTCTGTGCTACTTAAACACACTCTGGAAAGATTAAGGTGGAGAGGAAGGAAAATATTTGAGGAGATCAACGGGATGTGGTTGAATACAAGAAACGTCACCTGAGATGGATTAACATTTTGCCAGAGCTTGACCTGAATGGGGGACCTCCATTTAAAACCTGTGTTCTTAGCAGATCAGCTCCTTGTATTCTTTCCTTGTGTCTTTTTCTTTCCATTTGTAACTTTCTACTAGAATCCATACAATAAAAAGTGTCCAGTAATTTACTAGAGTTCAGTGTCTCAATAGATGCAAAGTCTTTTAAAAAAAAACAGTTTAACATTCCTTCTCCTTATTAGCTGCAGCTGGCTCCTTCTAATTACAGAAATCTTACCCCCCCCTTTTTATAATCTGTGGCTTTTACTCCATTTTCGAGCTTTAAAAATGCATTTGCCTTCTCCTGGACTGCTACACGTGTAGCTCATATGTTTTTGTTCAAGATGTTTCATAGTTTAATGATGCTGGTGTTTGTGTTGAATCGAAACCCTGTTGTATAGTTCCACTACAAACTTGTATCAATTTTGTATCCGTGTTAACTGCCATTATTCCTCAGTAATCAGATCCTGGGAATTGTAGTTTGATAGAAGTGCTGACAATTCTCTGATAGATATTAGTGTCCTCCTTATAAAACTACAGCTCCCAAGGTTCTCTGAGGAAAGAGAATGGCTGTTAAATCAGTTTGTGCTGCAGGCATTCCTTCAAAAGTGGCAAATAGTAGGTTAAAGTTGATGAGTGAACTTTCCCAGTCTCCAGTGGGAAAGGGCTTGGCAGATTATGAGAAGAACTATAGAACTCTCAGGGCTTAAAGGGGTTTTTATCACCCCAGCTCTCTGAAAGGCTACTGAAGTCTCAGGATTAAAGGGAGAAAGCCTTCCTCCTTATCACGCAGGTGCCATTTCTCCTGTGGTAGTAATATATGAAGAGGGAGTTTCAAGTGGGTAGCTGTGTTGGTCTGTAGTAGAAAAGCAAGCTTCAGGTCCAGTAGCGCCTTAGAGACCAACTAGAACTGGGGGGAAGCTTGTATTCTGAGCCATAAAAGAAACTGGTGATGCAGTGATCAGTTTTGTGCCAAAGGTGAGCATTACAGGCCAGCAAGACCATGATTCTGAGCTTAGGAGCTACAGACTTCATCGACATTGCTAATCAAAGCTGTGCTTTAACTCACTTCAGTCTTTCTACCCATCGATTGCATAGAACTTGAATCTTCTTCCACGTTTTTAGAACTGTAATTGCCTTTTTAACTCCTTCGCAGCTGAGTTTTTCTGAGAGCGAAACTACAAGTGACAAAAGGCACAGGTTGGACACTTGTCAGCTTCCCTCAAGTTTCGATGGGAAATGTAGGCAGCTTGGCGGAATGTTGGACATTTCCCATCAAAACTTGAGGGAAGCTGACAAGTGTCCAACCTGTGCCTTTTGTCACTTGTAGTTCCACTCTCAGTCTTTGAGAAACTTCTTGGGTGATGGAAACTAGATGGGAAATGGAGGCTCAGCAAAGTACGTCTTTCAGAAGTTCTCTGAAATGAGAATAAGGGTAGGAGGCTAATGGTGTTCCAAGCCACTTATACTGTAGTCAGAAACAGGCCACATTTCGTGGGAAAGTGTACCAGTGTGGCATTTAACCCACAGAATCCCGGATGTGATGAGGGTCCCAATTCCTACTTCGGCACTATCTGTACTTAATCAGCTTGGCTTTATACAGTAGCAAGAAAATTTCCCGTGCCCTTAAAGAAAAGCATAATCTTTTTCTTAAAAGGTTATAGTAACTGGAATTCTTACCTAGCCTGTCCTCTGCAGCTTTGCGGCATCAAATGTGGTCTTGTTTGAATTTTCCTCTGATTTGGAAGTGAACTGTGGAGCATGCCAGCCATATGAACTGTGCCCCTTCTAGCCTCTTAGCAGATAAGCACCGCTTCATATTTTATTAGAACAATTTGGCTCCTAACGTGAACTCAAGACTCATTAATCCTATAATGTAGTGGATAGAGTTGGAAAAATACAGGATGTAAATATGTTCTTCATTACACACTCTAATACCAACCAGATATAGTGTGTGCATTTTGTAATATGGTAGTCAGAATGTAGTAAGCAACTAGCAAATTGTTGTCAAGGCTCATCTGTTCTTCATTTGATTTTGGAGTCTTGGAGCAAAAATTCTTAAAGTTTGACTACTTGGCATTGCTTATTGATGCTTATCTTAACTAGATGGACTGATATTAAATAGGTAGGGATGTTGTGAAGGTTGTCTTCTGTGTTGGCAGTAGATGTTGAAGACCAAATAACACAATAGTCCTGACGCATGCTGGGTTGTGGGTGTGTGATCCAACTCAAGTCAGATGTACATTGAGGAAACTCACTTTAAAAAGTGCTCAGTTGCTGAGTGCTGCAAGGGAACACTGTGAGGAGTTTCCCTCCCACCCCACTTCTGCCAGAGGAAGGGGTGGCGGGGGTGTGGTGGTGTTGCATCTTTTTTTCTCATTCTACATGTCCTTGGAAGGGCAGTGGAAGCTCCCTTTCCCCCCTTCATAGTGCTCCCGCACAGCACCATGCACTTTTTAAGGTGAGTTTTCACAAAGTACGTCTAACTGCGAGTCCAGTTGTGCACCTATGACCCCATATATGTCGTGTGTATCAGGTAGTTACAGATGGGCATATCAGGTAGTTACAGTCGAAGTTTACAGTTTGTGTGAAGCAAGCCTATAGAGTCATTGTACAGTAAGTCTAATTGCTCAGGCAGCCCTTGATGGTGGCAGTATTCTATGGTATGGCCACTGACTAGGTTCCACTCCTTCCAGTCAATCATAAAATAGGCAGAAGTGTATTTCTTGGATTGCATGACTCAGTTGCTCAGAGCAGCAAAATGTTTTGGGCCAGCTCTGGCTCTGTTCCAAAGAAAGTAATTTCAGATGGTAGGATTGCATTTCTGGAACACTGGAACAGCGAGCCAAGTATGGAGAAGGTACTGCCTAAAATCTCAAATGCCCCCCATTAGCCCAGAAAGTTAAGAATGCCCCCGAGGTCTGTAGATTGGAGGCCGTGTGTCCTCTATTAAGAACCACTGTTCTAGTGGGTAGCTGAGATCTTGGCTGACACATTAGGAGTAACTATGTTTTCTTACAAAATATGTACTGCAACAAAGGGAAATTGGTTTAAGTGCCTGGGTTTTTGGGGTTTTGTGTTCTGCTTCGTTTTCCAAAAGTTTCTTAGTGGCCACCAGGCCTGGGAATTTCTTAGAAAGTCTGGTAAGCCTCTGGATTCTATTAAGCATCTTTTTGGGTTCTGTGGTTATTGAATTACAACATGGAAATTTGACACTATGATTTCATTGAGGAATTTAAAACATAGTGAGAAAGAAGGAAGCCACAACCTCAGTCATTCTCCCCCTGTCCCTTGCCTGTTCTCCTTTCCCAGGACTCCAGATATGCCTCACAGCAGGTAGTTGAGGGGGAGGGAAAATGGGTAGGTGAGTAAGTAGATGGGAGAAGCCATGGCTACCTTATTTCCTATGTCATGGAGGAATTTTAAAGTATATCATCAGTTGCTTGGTAACCCTCAAAACAGGAGGTTATAAAAATTACCTTGCGGGATCAGACCATTGTCTGTTTAGTGGTGGATTCTGTCTCAAACAGTGCTGACCAGATGCTCTGAGGAAGCTATCTCACATAGTTTTCCCAGATTCAGAGCTGGTGAGAATCTCTGCATATAGAGTTTAGTTAGCTATAATGGCTAATAAATGCTGGTAAAACTAATTGTGGAACCTGCTTCCCAGTGTGCTTTGCTGTTTTTCTCTTACAGCAGTTCACTCTGTTTTGCCAACTCATTGCTGTGTGCCAAACAACAGCTGCCACCTGGTTCCCATTTTGAAATGGCCTCCGCCAGAGGAATGGGTAAGCTATGACCTTCCCACAGAGTCAGGCCTCATGGCAGTGGTAGCCAGTTTGGTGTAGTGGATAAGAGCGTGGGACTCTTAATCTGGAGAACCGGGTTTGATCCTCGCTCCTCCACTTGAAGCCAGCTGAGTGACCTTGGGTCAGTCACAGCTCTCTCAGAGCTCTCTCAGTCCCACCCACCTCACAGGGTGTTTTGTTATGAGGATAATAATAATATACTTTGTAAACCACTCTGAGTGAGTGTTAAGTCATTCTGAAGGGCGGTATATAAATCAAATATTATTATATTATTATTATAAATGAATTGATTTAATTTATTAAATTTCTCATCCATCCTCCCTGGAAATGGGCTCAGGGCAGATAACCACATTGTTAGACTACAATAACAATAAATACAGTAAAATTAATAATACAATACAAAGTACAAAACACGATTTAAAACCATAAAACCAGTTGAAGGTAATTGTGAAAGTGGGTCCCTGGGAGCTATGGACTGAGTACCACTGCATTAGCATATCAGAGGGATTCTAGTCCGGCTAGTTTGCCATTTTCCTGAAACTATTAATGTAGAGGAGCTTTTAGAAGTGCAGTTTGAGGTGGTCAGTCCACGCTACCACCTCATTGTATGTGTAGACCAGACCTTAAAGCAGGAACATTTAGGAACACAGGGTGGCTTCTTAGCTTATGGTACGCAGCAGTAGCATTTAAAACAAAGGAGGTATTTTCATTGATAAACATACGGAGACCGAAAGGCATTAGTAATGTAGTACATAATAGCAGCTTCGTGGTGTTCCAGCTCTCTCCTATGTAGATCCTGGCTGTAGACAGGAATTGCATCAGATAACCCTGGCAACTGCGGAAAAGAAGTCAAAAGGTAAAATAAGGCTAGTTCTTTTCAGGTTTCTCTTTTCAGGCTTGTGTAGGTGTTTAGTCACAAGCTGGCCCTGCAGATTTAATTTGTTGATAAAATTGTATACTTATCCTTCACATGGCATAAAAAAGAGATTCCTCTGACGAGGGGAAAAACTGATAACTTTTTTTGTAGGAAAGAAGCCTTCTGTTCGCAGGGGATGTTAGTGTTATGCACAGACTTTGTGCTTCTGTGGTATCTTTCTCTCTCTTAGCCAATCACAATGACAAAAAAAAATACTCCCGGAGTCCTGTTGAATTGAAGCAAACAGATTGTTTAATTAAACAATGGATGAGCTCCCACGGGAAGTAAAGGAACTCCCTCGTGCCCAGTGCTCATCAAAGCTACAATAGAAGTGCAAAGCAATTAATACCCTCAGGTTAATTATAATAATATCACAATATTCTAATATTTGTTATCTTATTGGCTCATAGTCTTTGACACAGGTATCTAGGGTTAGTTTGATTGGAAGACGCAATTCTGGGTCGGTCACCTACTTGGGGGAATTCCAAATTCTGCAGCCCCTTATCTCGTCCTTGCGCTTGTTCCCCTTGGAAGGACATCTTCCCCTTTTGCCCACTTCCCTTTTGCTACTGTTACCTTCGACGGCGCCATGGAGTCTCATCTTGGCAGCCTTGAGGGAGATAATGCCACAGGCGGCCGACCCAGCTTGCTACATAAATCAGTTTCTACAAAAGGCTCTCCTGTATTGATTCCTATTGGAATCCTATAGGATAATATAACATATGTGTAATATTTTTATAGGTGCATCTCTACAAGCACATTCTTCTTTGGTCTTCTTGTTTCAAGTGTCATATTCTTACAGGTTGCATTACAAATACTACATTGGCTCCTGAGCATAGAAAAAGTGCAAGGCATGTAATACTGAAAGGCACAGAATACTGAAAGGCACAGAAGTGGTATATAAAATCCCTTTCTTCAAATCCATATTCCTCATTAGGAAAGGAGCATTGCATCTCTGGTGGTGTTCCAGTCAGCTTTCTAGGGGGTGGAGCTCATTTAACATCCTAATTCCACATCAGCCAATATTAGCAAGACTCCCATTGCAAAGTATGTTGTGACGTTGCTCCCTTTGGAGCTAGAATGGACTTAATAGGGGACACAAAGGCCCTTTTCACACTGCTTACCTGCTGCCGCAACGACGCGAAATATCGCGCAAAACCCGTGGAACATTGCGTTTTCTCACGCAAGATTTGCGTGACATCGCAAGAAAACACGATGTTCCGTGTTTTTTGCACGATATTTTGCGTCGTTCCGGCAGCAGGTAAGCAGTGTGAAAAGGGCCAAAATGTTTCCATTTTTATGCTGTTTGATATTGGTTAACCATTGGTTTTTATATTCATAATGGAAACTGCCACGTTATCTTGCGTATCTCTTCCCTAAGGGCCAAGAACTCTGCTCAGCACCATATGGATATGTAGGCTCTTCTAAGCAGGAGCAAACAAAGAGCCTCAGAATCATGGCCTGAAACAACTTAACCGCCAATCTGAGAAGATTTGTAGAACTCAAAGCCTTGCATATTGCTTTGAGGGCGTTTCCACATGTCGTTAATGTCATGCTACATTGCACAACATTCACAGAATGTTAGCGTTTTTATGGAGCGATTTCTGACATCATGCCATGAAAATGGAATCATGACAGGGTGATGTCAGAAATCGCGCCATGAAGACGCCACCATTCCGTAAGTATTGTGCGATGTTGCGTGACGTTAATGATGTGTGGAAATGGCCTGAGTCAATTTTGGTTGGTCATAATAAAAAAAAATACATGGGTTTTTGTTTTTGGATTTTTCTTTGTCCTAATGTAACTGTACGATTATTAAAATGTTACAATATCTAGTTAATAGGATAACACATGATAAGGGAAGATTTAATGTTTTGGGAAGGGAAGTTTTTTTGCATCGTACCAGTTCCCTCAAGCAAGTGACATCTAGGCTAAAGGAAATGTCTGGTATTGACTTCAAGAGTCACACTTTCTAGGATCATGTTTGAGCATGTCACATTTATGGAATGAATACAATGTGGTTGGGGATGTCCTTTGTCCATTTTGGTTCCTGGTCATGCAAGTTACATGTCTAGATGGCATTGGGTGAAATGTGGATCAGGAAGGGCTTTTCCATCATAGATGCATCTTCCATGAATTTGACTAATCATCATCTTAAAGCTTGTCTACCCCAGTAATGATGATATATTCCTGTGGCGGTGCCAAATAGAAGCCACAGGCTGAATGTTGCTCACTTCTTGTTGGTGTGATTGTTTATTTCCAAAATATATACCCTGCCTTTCTGACCTCACCAGGGCCATCAAGGTGGCGAATAAATAAAAGATGTACATAATAAAAGCTTGTCTAAAAACATTAAAACAATCTCCCCGCATCATTAAAACTGAACTAAAATACACATACAAAAACATAAAAACAACAATTAACATAGAGTTGGAACAAGTATTCTCCTAGCTGGCTGGTTCTCATGACAGTAATGTGTAGAACAGGGAAAACAAATTGACCTTATCTGGCACATCACTGTACATGAGTAGCATCTCTAGTAGCATCTCTAAAAAAGAAATTGTGTTGTCTGGAGTTGATAATAGCAAGTCTTTAAAACGCTTTTGGTGATCACAGCTTTTAACAACGCAGTCACGTAACTGTTACGGATGCTGAGTAAGTATGCACTTTTTCTGTACATGTGGAAGCATGGACGATGGCTTTGGCTGAAGTTCCAGAGCAGAAGCCATATTAGTTTATAGGTGAAATAAACTTGTTAGTCTTTAAGGTGTTTACATTGTTCTTTGATTTTTAGAGAAATATTTCACCGTTGCTGTGCTCTCTATCATTTTCATGGAAATGTAAGATTTTTATAAAATGTTCAGGAGTTATTTTTGTTTTTAAAAAATTGGGATGGATCCAGCCAGCTCTTCAGCTGCTGAAAAGGAATGAAGCCTTTTGACTACCAAAAAAATTGCTACTCTGAAATTTGTAAAACTTGTACGGGGCAGGGACTGTTGTAAGAAGGAGAATTGGGCAGGATGGAGTGAAAAAGGTGGCTGGATCTAACCCAATAAGTGATTTATGTTTATAAAAGTTCTAGAAAGAACTAAAGAAGAGTAATGGAGATGATTTAGGGCCTGGAACTGATGACTAATGAACTGATAGTCATGTTGGGCTTAAGAGAAGCCCAACTGATTTATGCATTCTTTGGGATGGGTGTTATTTCATGTTTGGTTGAACTTTGTATTTAGAGTAAATCACTTTGGTTTGTTTTGAGGGCCCAAACTGGTCATGTTGATTGGTTGGGCACAGTCCTTCCCCATCAACCACCAATTGTATCTGAGTTTTGAGCAAATCAGTTTAGAGAACCAGTTCAGATGCAGTGGTTTGAACAAGAACAGTGGATTACAATGCATATTTGCACATAGCAACAAGATACTTCTGTCACTCTTGCAGTATTTGGGTTTCTTTTTCTATCAGACAACTCATGAATGTGTGTCTTGCTTGTTTTCCTGTGCCATTATTGGTGTAACGCTTGAGTGAATGGAAGAGTCCTTTCTTAACTATTATTACTAAGCATCCTGTTAAAGATGGCCTGTGTGGAGATTCAGTAAGACATTATCGCCTTTGAAGTGGTTTAGCAAAATTCATTTGTCCATTTTATGTCAAGAATTGTATTTAGGCTTTGAGAGCAGAAGGCCCGCGTGATGTGCAAGCATGCAAATTCTCACAGCTTTCCAACAAAGAAAAGTTGATTCCTCTTCCCAATTGGAAACTTCCTCTGGATGTTAGAAATTGAAATCAGAAAGCCTTTTTGTAGGAGATGAAAAGTCCATCTAGGCCTGCGTTTTGTTTCTCAGAGTGGCCAACTAGATGCCTTCAGGAAGCCTAGAAACAGGGGAGGCAGAGCCCCCCCTTGCTGTTTTGTGATTGACATTCAGAGGTGTACTGTTTGTGAACATGAAGGGTTTTTTTATCAGTCGGGCTGATCATTTGTGAGGCAGGGGAGATGCTGTAAGGGCTTTATGTTGTTGCTGTAGTTTTCCTTGTGAGACTAGAAGTGAATACAGGCAGCCCAGAAGTGATGCAGCACCGGAAGAATAGGAACAATCTCCAACCAGCAGCTGATTATAAAAGTGCACCTGAAGGTGAAGCCGCTACATCTGCCGGGGAAAGCATGAACTAGCCTTCTCTGGACCAGGATGCATTACCTTGAGAGGAGAGCTTGGGCTTATCATGTGGGGCTTTTTGCCCAGTGGCAGAGGGGACTCTGGTCTGAGAAAGGAAAATTGACTTCAGCAGGGATGTCTCTGATCTCCCTGTACTCAGTATCGTCTCGGGAGGTCAGAGGCATTTGGGCAGCTGGCCTAGAGCTACGGCGTAACAGCCCTAGATTAATCTATGTCCCTGAAGACAACCTGTAGAGGAAGAATAAAGAATGACAAGCAAGAGAAGGGAAGGCTTGTGAAGAATGCTCAGCAGACCCTTCCCAGGGAGAGTAGGGCACATGGCTCTTCCAGAGTGGGAGGACCCTCCTCCTCCCACAGCCTCTCCCGTAGTTTGCCCTAACGCAAACTCAGTCAGCGATCCTCCACATTTCTTGGTGAAAGTCACGGACACCCCTTGTGATAGCTGGAAACCAAGCAATGAATGTTGTGGCTCTTACAACTCTTCTTTAAAATGATGTTCCCAAATCAAAAAGTGCTATTTATGAAGTTCTTTTTTTGTTTCAGTTTTGGATGGAGTTCATCTCTGTGCTATCATTAGATACTGTTTCCATTCTTTCCTTTTGTTTTTGTTTTTCTTGAACAAAAGCCAGTCTTCTTCTGGTAAGTTATTTGCTAGAAAAGAGTCAGCAACGTGGCTTACGATTGCACTCTGAGGTAATAATGAGTTTAGCAGGTAGCTTGTGATTGCATGCAGTCCAATAATCTGCAGAAACTACTAGGTCTTCTTGCACTTGAAGAGAACCATTTAAATCAGTGGGTCTGTGCATGGCATAGACATCTTAAATGTATGGTCATATCTGTGCAGATTGGCTTGTGAAAGGCTATCAAAAACACAATGACTTGTCCTTGAGCCCCTCTGAAATCTATGGAATACAATTCTAGGCTTTCATTGAACTTCAGCTTTCTATCTGCCTTACTTGCAGCCTTACTATCTTAATAATCTGTAGTATAGCTGTATAGTTCATCTTGCGCGTTTCTCCCCACCCTCCTTCTATTCTATTAGTTTCAGAACTCCTACCTGGGTAGTTCTGTGGGTCAGTCACTCTGCAAAACTTGGACTGGCGGATGGGAAAGGAGTCAAGGACAGCCAATTGATGGTGGAACCCTCATTTGCTCTGTGCATAGGATCAGCTAGGCGGAATATGGTTGTCAGAAGCTGTTCTCCTTAGACTGTTTTCATATGCTCCCTTTAGCAGAACTAGCAGGTAGATGCCAGGGAATTCCCTGAGGTCAGAAGTTACATTCCTGTGGAGCTCAGGTAGTAAATATCCATTACCAGTTTTATTTTTTTCCTGTAAGATGTATGCTGTGAGCATACATGTTAGCTCCGGTTATGGCTGCATTGGCAGCCCACACTGCAGGTTACCATCAGCTAAACCTCCTTTAGGTTTAGCTGATGTAACAAAATTTATTTCATGGGCATTAAGACATTATCATGATTCAAAGACCTTTCAGGTGGTTGTAGATGCAATTGTGAAATAGGCTTTTTAATATACCAGTTATTGGCATATGAGTTATAAAACTTGGATGAAAGCAGTCCATGCTCTGTAAGTGGTCAGAGTGTTGGACTAGGGCCTGGGAAAAACCCAGTTTGAATCCCCACTCGGCTGTGGAAGCTTGCTGGGTAACCTTGGGCCACTCGCACTCTTAGCCTAACCTACCTCACAGGGTTGTTGTGAGGATAAAATGGAGGAAAGGAGTATGATGTAAGCCACCGTGGTTCCCCATTGGGGTGAAAGGTGGGGCATAAATGAAGGAAATAAGTAAATAAATAATGAAAAGCTCTCTCCTCAGCAGTGAAATCTAAAGCAGGTCTGTGTGGAATCCTACTGAAGTCTGCTAAATAGGGCTTAGTCACAGGAAAGAGTTTTAGGATTGTACTGTAAATGTCCCTGAGGATGTGACAATTTCAGTGTTCTAAAGTTAGCCTTTCAATTAAAATGGTGATTACACTCTTGAAGAATCCCACAAATTAAGAGCAAAAAAAATCATAGTCATGAGAACATTTGCAGTATGTTAACGTGTGGTTGTCACTTACAAATTATGTGATTACTGTGTGCAGGATTTATGGTTGTGAAACAGACGTTAAGTACCATGTATCGTTCTTCAAGAGAAACTATCTGTTTTGATCCACTGCCTGTTTAGGTCTATTGTGTAGTTGTATTCTTCATACAATCAAAATAGATGTGGCAGCAGGGTACGGTCACAACTGAGCCATGAGTAGTCTTGACAGAATCTGTTTCTGAAGTGTAGCAAGTCCTGAGAGGATCAGGGGCATGAATTTGAGGGCTTGCTAAGGAAACTGTCTCTAAACAAAGAGCCCTGCTGTGAGGGCAAACTATCCAGAAGGTTAAACAAGAGAAGGCCAGTGCTGAGAAAGATATTCATGAAATGGGAAGAAGGGAAACTACAGTAAGAGAAGTTTACAGTGAATTTGCAGTGCTGTGTCAACTGAAAGTGGACATAGTTCAGTGCACATAATTTAGATGCCAGTGGTCCCAGGTTCAATCCCAGTACAAGGATTTTAAAAATTTTATTAGATTTGTACCTTGCCTTTCCTCTTGTTACAAGGTGATTTACACAACAGGCTTAAAAAGTTACTGCTCGTCACCATAGATAATACTGTACTAGATTGGTCAAAGCTTTTCTTTGGTGTAAGAGAGTTCATAAATGGGACAGAAGATGCCAGAAGTCAAGAACATAGAGGCCCACACAGCAAATATATGAAGGTAGTGAAGGGCAGTAGCTGACCTGAAAATACTGGAGCGAGAGAGTAAGTTTTATTTTCAATGCCTTCAGTAAAACAGATGGTTCATTGTAGCAGATGTTGGCATGGAGGCCATGAAGTTTCCCAGCTTGAGACCTTTGGGCTGGCCTTAGGGAGCATGAACCAGAAAGGAATATGATTAAGCCTACTTTATATACATTTTGGCTCCCCCTCCCCATTTCTAACCCCACCTTGTCCTTGAAGATTTTGGGATGGATTGCCTATTAAAGTAATCAGACCAGGAGAACCAGCAATTTAAAATCCTGTTGCCAAAATACCTTAACGTTTCCCATACCTGCTTAATCCCAGCCATTAAAAAGCCAGACTAAACAAGGACTCAGCAGCTCCGGTCACTGGGCAAGCTGCCATCTCAATGCAACCTAAGTTATGTAGGACCTAAGCTATTTAGGGTTTTTAGGTCAAAATCAATACGTTGAATTGTGCATAGGGGACAATAGGGAAGTGGCTCAGATGTCAGAACACTGATATTCTCCATGATCCACCCTTGCTGAACAGTGAGCTGCCAGTGCAAACTTCTGAAGCTTGATATAAAGAATACTTCCACATGGTGGACAGCTTAGGGCTTTAACCAGTTTGGTGTAGTGGTTAAGAGCGGCGGAACTCTAATCTGGAGAATCGGGTTTGATTCCTCACTCCTCCTCTTGAAGCCAGCTGTGTGACCCTGGGTCAGTCACAGTTTCTAGGAGCTCTCTCAGCCCCACCCACCCCACAGGGTGCTTGTCCTAGTAATAACATACTTTGTAAACCGCTCTGAGTGGGATTAAGTTGTCCTGAAGGGCATCATCATCATCATCAAAATTACACGCAACATAATCAGTAATAAATAAAGATCACGTTATCATTGATTGGCCTTGCTGAGCTGATAACAGGTTTCCGCCAGGTATTGACGCAATATGTACACTGTTCCAACTAATGCCATCTTTTGCAATTCTGTAGGTGTTATGTCAGAGTTAGGTGTTGTTGTTGTTGTTGTTTGTCTATTCACAATTCCAATCACCATCACTTGCCTTGCTCCTCTGGATATCCAGTATCCCACTCCCTTCACTGCAGGAATCTGTAGGAACTAACATAATTTTAAAAATCTGGGACATCATGTTTATATATTATCTATTTCCTGTCCTCTTCCTTTCTTGATTTTACTCATGGCTGTATGTTAAAGAACAGGTGCTGGATAAGCCTGTGAAGATTTGTAGAATTTTGAGAACAGTTAATTGGGTACCTAATGGCTGCCATGGGGGCTGAAGCTGTTTACAAACAGTGTAATCCTAAACAGAATTACTCCAATCTATGCCCATTGATTTCAGTGAGCTTAGACTGGAGTAACTCTGTTTAGGATTGCACTGAAAATGCTGGGAGGTTCCAAGCCAAGCTTCACCCTATGATGGAGACAGCTGTTTCCCAGATGAGTGCTCTTTGTACACATGGAAGGGATGTTTCCTGGGTTGTTCTAAAGCATCTGCTGGTCTCATGCAGTGGAGGAAAGTCAGGTTTCCTTTTGGGGAAGAAGGTAGTGGATGCCAGGAAACACAGTGGCAAGCAATATGGTGCTTATGGGTGTCATATTGGGGATAACTGTACCTAAAGCGCAACGAATATCTCATGGCCCAGAAGACCAGAATCTCATGAACCACAGGGAGGCTTATAAATGGAATTGTGTTTGTCGCCACTTCTATATATAACAGTGGAATGGTGGAAGATCTTTGCCTTTGCTTTTCTTTTCAAAATTAGGGATTCTACTGAATTTTGCAGCCCCACTTATATTGACATCATGATGTAAATATGGCAGGAAACAAACAAATGATCTGGGAACACAAGCAATTTATTATTGTGCTTTATTTACTTCATTTACTCCACAGTAGAACGCGAAGTTACTTACGTTGTTCTCCTCTCCTCCGTTTTATCCTCACAACAACCCTGTGAAATGAAAACGGGTAAAACAAAAAGGCTCATGACAGTTGAGTACAAAAGAGAAAGAACAGAACTATTTTTTTTAAAGAAAAGGCTTCCCCACGCTCTCAGTAGGGTTCTGTGACAGGAAGTAATACAGCCAGGAGCAAGCAGCCTTAATAAAAACAATTTAAAGGTGGAAAATTATGGCTGAGGGAGAGTTCAGCTGCCTGTGCTGTTCTTTAAAGTACCACCCAGCCACTTCTACTTCACAAAGTATCAGCAGAACCACCCGTTGTTTCCTAAATTATGCTTTGTATGAAACAGAAACAAAGTGAAATACTTTTGTATCTGAATAATTGCTGTCTTGTCTTTTTGTGTGAATATATTCTGGGTGGCTTACAATGGGATGGACTTTTATTCCTTTTAGAGTACAGATCCAGAGGAGTTAGCCGTGTTAGTCTTTAGTAGCAAAACAGAAAAGAGTCTAGTAGCACCTTTAAGACTAACCAACTTTACTTAGGCTACAGTAAAGTTGGTTAGTCTTAAAAGTGCTACTGGACTCTTTTCTATTTTGCTTTTAGACTACAGTTTCTCTTGGCTCCTATTTGTGTGCAGCAACTTCCATTTAGAAGAAAATGCCAACTTCGTTCAGGTTTTGTAATATGCAGAGCTTTTTTTTCTGGGAAAAGAGGTGGTGGAACTCAGTGGGTTGCCAGCACAGGGGGCAACTCTTGGCAGGAGGTGGTGCCCCTGGTACCACATGTGCGTGCGCAAAGTGCACGCATGCTCCCAGGGCCAATGACATCACTTTGGGTCAGCTGGAATAAGGGGGGAGTTTTTAAAAGTTTAAATCGCCCTCGGAGAAAATGGTCACGTGGCTGGTGGCCCGGCCCCCTGTTCTCCAATCTAAACTCCCCTCTGTCTGGAGATCAGGGGGCGGGGCCACCTGTCATGTGACCATTTTCAAGAGGTTCCGGAACTCCATTCCACTGCATTCCAGCTGAAAAAAAGTCCTGGTAATATGACAGTAAGGAACCTCAAGAAGCAAGTGTTGCCTGTGGGAGTGTGTGACAATCTCTTCTGAAGATGTTTGTGCAACATGAACTTTAATATATGAATGAAAGGTCGTGCTTTGTGCTTCCCCAAGAACCTAATTTTTTTGTGATTTATTCCCTTTTTTCATGTAATATATCGGGCCAGTGTTGGTTTCAGATGCCTAAAGAAGGGCAAAGTGGTGAGTCTCTTCTGCCCTAGTGAGCACAGGCACCCATACTCCACTGGCCCCTACCCTTTGGAACGGCCTACCAGAAGAGGTCAGAAAAGCTCCCATTCTCCTGGCTTTCCACATACGATGCAAAACTGAATTATTCAAGAGGGCTTTTTTACTCTGATAGGAAGGCTGTACTGTAGGGAGGTGGTCTCAAAGAGATGCTTCTCTAAAAAGATAGGGACCCGCAGACTTCACTACTACCTGTTGCCTTGCGTCCTATCTGTTGCTTTAAGTATAGCCCTATTGGGTACTTCTTAGTTTAATATGTCAGTCCTAGAATTGCTTATGCTCTATTTCAGCATTTCTTCTACTTTGTATTGGATTTTTGTTGATGTTATATCTTTGCAAATTCGCATTTATTTACCCTATTGCATCGTTCATTGAAGTGTCCTTGATATTGACTGTATTAATCTCACACTACGTAATCCACCTTGAATATCAGTGAGAAAAGTGCACTATAAATGGCATAAAAATAAATAAAAGCTTAGTGGAGTGGATCTTACCATACTTACTATTGGTAAAAGAGTTAAGAAGAGCTCCTTTTCACCACCAAAAAGGATGTACTGGGGATAATTTGCAAAATCTAGGCAGGACTGGAACTGCAGCAGGGCTGCCAGCTGGTGGCAGGGACATGAGGAACACGGTTATGTCAATGCCATGACTCTATTTTGGGGCTGAACCAGGAAGGAAGTGATGTCATGCCATTCTAGGACTCAGCAGAAATTCTATAGTACCATATAGTTTCTACTGAGTCCTAGAGTACCATGAGGTCACTTCTGGTTTGCCCTGGATATACTGGCATGTCACTGATGTGTCTAATTTCCCCATTTTTTCCCTACATTTACCTGCCAGGGGGCTGCTTGTGAGAGGTCTCTCACTGTAGCAGCCCTAGACTGAAATAAAGAGGGGAATGTGGCAAGATAACGTAAAACATGATTTCTACAGGCAGAAGAAGTTCAATTAACTCTGACTCCCCTGCTGATTCGCAGAGTTTCCGCTTTCTTCCAGGAGCATCACGTCAGTTTATTTTGGCCTGCAGCAGGAAGGGGAAGGCAGAGAATCTCCACTCCATGGATAAAAATATCCCCCTTTTTCTCCTATAAATTTCCCCTTAAACTATTTCAACTAACAGTTTTATTGACTTGTGTGTGTGCATGTGTGTGTTTATTTATTTATTTATTTAATGGACATTGTATGGTTTTTAACTGGTACTGCCTGTATTGCTTTCTCTTTGTGGTGTTTGCTGAGGCTATGAGTGAATGCAATAAAGTTTACAATGATTTATATAATAACTTGTGAAATATGTATTCTTTTAAAGTTTGAAAATGGTTATTTGTGATTTGTAGGCCATACATATTCTACTAATTGCATCAGTGTTATGAATCAGTCCCCCACCTGGTAAAGTTGGATCCAAAGTAGCCGATCTGCAGTAGCATTTTTTTCATCAGTTTCCCTGTCTCCCAGCAGCCCCCCGTGAAGGAATTCTTCCATGGGTGGCTGCTGCAGCAAGGAGGAAGAAGACATGGCAGGAATTGTCTTCCCTTTCCCTACAATTTTCACCTCCACTACTGCAGCATTACGCCATTTGCAGAAAGGTGGGCAGGTGACTCCTGCCAAGTCTCCCTCCTCACTGCACCTCCTTGTGCCCCATAACATTTTGTTTTGTCCCCATCCACTCCCACGCCCAGCTGTAGAATGTCTGGTGAGAAACTGATGAAGAATCTCTTCTTCCAACATACTATATTGATGCAATTTTTGACACAGCTTCTTGTTAGTTTCCACCTAGTGATCAGATTAAGATTTAGTTACTCTTGGCAGAATTTCCCTGTAGTAACTTTCAGTGATTGTGACTTAAAGTAGCCAAATTGAATTGAATAAGCTGATCCAGAAGGTCAAAAAGTTGCTTGCCTAGGTAAAAAAGTCCCATTTGAGTAGGCCAAATGACAGCTCAACTATTCATTTATAAAATAATGCAGTGTACGAATGAGTGGTCAACAAGGCCCCCCTCAAATGGCACCTTAGTGATGTTGCTCTTTCTTGTATCAGGGCTTTCCCCCATTTCTAGATGGGTTGTGGTGTTAGAAAGCCCATCAGTACCAGCATCTCACACATCATAGATCTGAACTGTGATGTAATATATAAGGGAATCTCTCTGCAAACCTGATGGAAGTTTTCTTCATCTTGCAAGACAATCTGAAAGCTACAAAAAATACATTGGGCAATTGTCGGTTGGTACAGAATATCCCAGCTCAGATTGTCAGGAACTAGGCGGAACATGCATATTACTCTCATTCTTCAATCACTTCATTGGCTGCCCATCAGTTACCAGACTCCATTCAAGGTCCTGGCTGTCGTATACAAAGCCCTTCATGGCCTTGGTCCATCATTTCTGCAGGACTGCCTCTTTTCCTATGCTCTGTCACAACAGCTTCACTTATCCGAACAGGGTCTTTTGTAGGTGCCACCACGCAAGTGGGCAAAAATGAACAATTGCCTGTACATGTGCATTCTTCGTTGTGGCCTCCACCTTGTGGAATGGCCTGTCTGATGAGGTTAGGAAGGCTCCCACTCTCTTGGCTTTCCAAAAACTATGCAAAACTTAATTATTTAGAAGGGTTTTTTAAAACAGGTAATAAGGCTGTACTATAATGAAATGGTTCAGAAACTTGCTTTGGTAAAGGCATAGGGATTGCAAGCTATACTACTGTGCACTCTCTGTTGCTTTCTGCATTGTTTAATATGTAATATGTAAATACTTATGTTTTGTTTCAGGTTTGTTTCAGAGCTCTGCTTGCTTCTCAAGATTTCAGCAATCTAAGCTCTATTGAGAATTTGAGACTCAGTGAGAGAGGCTACCTATAAAGTAATGCTGAACCTTCCAAAATGTGGTTTCTGTAATGCAAAGCTGGGGGCAGGGAGCAGGGTTGAACTTGAGGGCCAAAACTGCCCCACAAAGGGTTTTTTTCACCTCCCCTATCATGTCCCCTGATGGAGGCAGACTTGTGAGGAATGGGCCCAGTGGCAACCGCCAGACACTCGCAGCCTGCACATGGGGTCGCTAGATGGCTTATATTTTTAAAAGGACTTACCTGTTTAGAACTCTTTGTGCGTGTGTTCGTGGGTTCAGCTGGCTAGCTCAGGTGTCCGGTATTTTAATCCCATTTTACACGGACAGTCCGTAAGAATACTGGACTCTCCAGGTGAATACTAGACACCTGGCAACCCTACTTGTGCAAGTGGGCCTTACCTAGTGGCTACTGTGAAACTGAGCCATGCTTTTCCTGGGGGGAGGCTGCTGGGAGATCAAAGAAAGGAAAGCTGAAAATAGGGGAGTAGATAAAGGTAGTTGGCTGGTGAGAGAGAAGTAGAGAAAGGAGGCAGGAAAAGGGGAGAAGCTATGGGGGATTTCAGAGAAGGGAAAGGAGGAAATAGTGGGAGATGGGATATGGGGCAAAATGAGATGTCCCCTGCCTATTTCTGATGTCCTCTGTTGCAAAAAGGTGTCATGTTGCAGAAGTTCCTACACCACTATGCATACACACATTTTTTTTCCAGAGGCAAGAATGGTTTGTGTAACATTATAATGTTACTGCACATTCCTCCTGGGCTTTGCCAAAGTGAAAAAAAAATCCCAAGTGTTTTGCACAGCCCTTTGGAAACAAAGTGGCAGGCAAGCTGGTCTGAGGGTATGAAGCAGCAGCATTTTAACCCTTTCCTAGCTTGGCTTTAAAAAAAATAAATGAGAGTGGAACAAGCACAAAAAGTACATATTTCCTCCCAGAACTCTGCCACCAATTGCCTATCCAGTGGGCAGGGGACAGCCCAGTCATCATATACAGGGGGGATGGGTTCCAACATTGTTACTATGCCTGCTCAAAGTTTAAAAAAAAAAGTGTGACGTGAATTACAAAAGCCTGAAACTGCACCGAGGCTTCAAAGCCTGACTAAAATGAAAAACAAGATGCCAAATCAAAACTGCCTCGGACAGTGTGGAACGTGGGGGTGCCATGCCGAAGCCATTGCAATCGCAGCAAATGCTTATAAATGGTGGTTTAAACCATAAGTGCAAAAAGGGCCAGAATTATACCCTTCTAAGCCAATTCACTTAGGATGTAACACTGTTTAGGATTGTGCAAGGTCGGAAGAGGCCTACCATGTTTGTGTGCATGTGCATTCTGCTCTTCATGCAGACATGAGAGGTCTCTTCCGCTCACCTATGCTTTACAATTGTATCTTCAGGATGATCTTATTGGTATATATTAAAGGAAATCAATGACACCCTCCCTGAATTGTTTAAACAAAAGTTTAGGCAGGGATTTTAAAGCTTTTTTGGTGCTGTTGAAGTTTCTTGTGCTGCTTGTGACACACCAAATGTGTGCAGAACTTTTTTAAAAAAAAAATTGTGGTGAAGGTTAATTTTTTTTTTAAATAGTGGCATAATGCAGCCATTCAGGGTTGCGCCACAAGAAAGGAAGGGGTTTAATGGTCTCCATATGTATGCTCTTAGTAATGGCAGGATAAAATTTTGCTATACCACAAAATGGTAAACCATCAGCGCTATAACATCTTTGGGGGCTTTTAAGTGCCTTCTTTTATAGACACCCTTCTATCCCAGATTAATTCACTCAAGATTTAAGCCAGCAGCAAGTAGGCAGGGATCGGATGCCTTGTGCAGCTGAACCAAATGGCTCATAATTCCTTAAGGAATTAGCAGTTTTTAAAACAAAAAGGCAGCAAGCAGTTTGCAATCAAGTACGGTATTAACTATGCTTGGAAACAGTTGTTTCAAATGATTCTGCATGCATAGCCACTTCAAAGCTGGTTGCTTTGCGTGTGGGTCGCATATACCAGTATTTCTAGATTGGAATGCAAGTAGTTTGAAACCTACGCTGTAAACATGTAGAACTTCCGTTGGGCTACTTGATAAAGAATGGATTCTGGTTGTGATTTTTGCTTTAACTGGGTTAACTTCCAAGCACACACATTGTTTGCAATTATTTGCAGCCTGTTCAATGAAAATTCTTATATTTTCTGACATAGAAATCTTCTTTTTTGGGTAGTCTGAAATAACTGTTGTACTTAACTATTTATTTAAAGACACGGTTACTTCTTTTCCCTGGCAAAGGCTCTGTTAGTAGCTGTCTGATAAGCAAGCATTCAACACCTGGCTGTGTATTCCCTTGTCTTGGAAAAACTGTACCTGTGGAATTGTCTACCATGCAGTGATTTAAAGGCAAGCAGTTCTTTAAATCTGTTACCAATGTTAACCTTGGACATCTCTTTCATTTCTCCAAACTGTCTGCTGAGTAACTATTCATTGTTTAAAAACTTCTTGGTTTGGTGAGCAGCTGTCAAGATCCAGTTGAGGAACCACTGAATAACTACTGTAGTTACAACCCAGTATACAAACTCATCGAAACCAGTAGTCTTCACTTCCCTTATCATTTGGCTGGACTGTGACCATGGTGTTTATCAGAACAGAAACTTGCTTTCAGACCACAGTATTAATCAAATAAATGCACACTTTCTGATGGTAGAGTAAGACAGATTTCTGTTTGAAAATGGAGACTCCATGTACTGTCTAGTGCAAGAATTCATTGGCTTGTATCCAGTGATGAACATAAATGAACTAAGTGCAGTTCTGTTTGTGCAAGATCTTATGCAAAACCTAGTGCTTTCCTCATATATTATAGTGTACAGAAAGAGTTGCACAAGATTTTGTACAAGTGGAAACCAAAGTATGGATACGATAAGTTTGACTTAGTACAAGCAGCTACTACAGTCTTTCTCTTGCATTTCTCCTTGCTTAAAAGCTAGTGAATACGTGAATTTTGTTCCGGATTAGACATGGGCACGAACAGCATTACAAACGCAAAAAAGCCCACAAACAGCCTGTTCAGCTGTTTGCGAACAGGCTGTTCGTGAGGCCCCATTCCAAACGAACAGGTGGTCATTGCAAGCCTCGTTCGTTGCTGTTTGTTGCAGTTCATCAAGCCAGATTCTCCTTGACCCTCTGACACCGGGCAGAAGCAGCCCAGCACGCTCACTCTCCCGGTGGGAGGGAGGAGAATCTCTCCATCCCTCTCAGCACCAGGAGAACAGGCGCTGCCGGGCTGCTTCTGCCCGGTGCAAGAGGGACAGGGAGAATCTCCCTGCCCCGCTCACATGGGGCAGAAGCAGCCCTGAGGTGCCAGCTCTGCTGGGTGTGAGCGGGACGGGGAGAATCTCCCCACACCGCTTGCACCGGGCAGAAGAAGCCCGACAGTGCTGGGGTGGGGCAAGGGGGTGGGGGTGTTTAAAGGGCCCTGCCACTTGCAAGTGGCAGGACAGGGCCCTTTAAACTATCAGCTGGAAGGCGGCAGGGGGGGAGTCCCCTCCTGCTGCCTGCCAGCTGATAGTTTAAAGGGATCTTTAAAGGGCCAGGTAAGTGGATTAGAGGGGGGGGGGCTAAGTGGTAGGTGGGTGGGGGTGGGTGGTGGCTGCAGACCCCCACGAACAACGAACATGTTCGTGACAGCACCATGTTTGTCAGTGTTCGTTGTTCGTTGTTCGTGGATGGCAACGAACCACGAACAGCGTGTTCGTCCCCCCCCCCCCGCGGTCGTGCTCATGTCTATTCTGGATACACCCATTGTGTTTTTCTTGGAGGAGGTATACTCAAATTCCAGTGAATGCCAATGTTTTCTAAATTTTCTAAGGTAAATGAGACCCCATCCAGCCTGTCTTTTTACTGCCTATCCTTTTGGGCATGCAGTGGAAAAAAAGCAAGACAGACAATCAAGCCACAGTAGGCTTGGGAGCTTCCCCTGGGGCATTTTAGCAATTTATATAGAGTTGGAGACTGCAGCCACTAGGGAGTCACAACTTCTCCCTTTCAGCAACCCCTAGGGGAGGTCTTGCTGTTTGAGAAAAGCCCTGTGTTTTGTTATTTATAGGCCTGTTACTGAGTACAAGTATTTATTGACCATTGTAGCTGTTGGCCATAAAAGTAGCTATGGCCAATAAGACACATTGTAGGTATGTGCAAGTCTGTGGGATCTTTGTGTTGTGGAGAACTCGTCCTCCTTTCCCGGTGGAGAAGAGTCAGAAATTAGTGTTTGTGTATACAGCAAGTTTGAACATTTTGGAATCCAAGATAAAATGTTCCCTTCTCCTAATTCTGGAAATTATCTTTATCAATCTGTGTCAATCTTATGTAGCCCTAAGACACTTGAAGGGGATTATTTGATCCCCAGTTTTCACGTTAGATGGTGAGCGGTGATCCAAGTATCTGTGCTGATCACCTGGGCCTCTCTCCCCTTTCCTTTTTTTTGGACCTCTTGCTGGCTGACTGGGCCTACAATATCATAGCAAGATAGCATTAGTGCTTATATTTTTTCCTGCTTAACATTTACTCGGCAGGAAAAGCCCATGTATTGGACCCAATGGGATGAGATGCGGTTTATAAATACATATTATTTATTAATATTTTACCCCCCCTTTGCTCAAATAGGGCCTTCAAGTCCCATTAAAAGCAGCACAAAATACATCATAAACACAATTTTAAAACCAGAGCCTAAAATCCATACAAAAGATAAAAGCAACCGTTAAAACATTGAAGAGGGATCACTGAAAGAATGCCGAGTGAAACAAAGAAGTCTTCACCCACTGGTGGAAGAGGGCAACAGAAGGGGATAGGTGAATTTCCTTGGGGAGAGACTTCCAGAGTTTTGGTGCCGCCACTGAGAAGGCCTTCCCCTGGGTTGCAACCTGCCTACTCGCTTATATATCTGCCTGATCACAGAAGTCATATTCAGAGGACCTGCTTTGTGTGCTCCCGCCTTTGGAGAGTAGGCAGGTGGCAACCCGGGGGAAGGGCGATGGTGGTAGTATTCACTGGTACTCAGTCCCAGCATCTTTTTTCAGGGCTGTCCCAAGTAGGGCTGCTGGTGGGGGGAAGGTGCAGGGAATGGGCCTCAGAGGCAAAATATGTCCCCGGCAAGCCAGTATGGTCCCAGTAGGGTGCAACAACGTCACTTCCAGAAGTGATATCATTGCGCTGGCTGCAGGAATGTTCTTAAAGATTCAGCCCCGTACAAAGAGTGGGAGCATTCCCACGGCCAATGCAATGGCGTCACTTCTGAAGCTGACGTCATTGTGTTGTCATCTGATGAAGAGAGCTGTGGCTCTCGAAAGCTTATGCTACGATAAAGTTGGTTAGTCTTAAAGGTGCTACTGGACTCTTTGCTATTTTGCATTGTGTTGTCAGTGCGCACACACGCGAAGTTCTCCTAAATGGTGAGTACCCATCCCCCCTCCCTCTGTGTGGGTAAGGGGACCTGGAAACCCTACTCCCAAGTCCTGATCCTTATGCATCACCTTCCTCATTCAGCCGTAGAAAGAGAGAACGGACCCTCCGGAAGAGGTGAGTGGTGATCTGCAGAACGAGGCAGGAATTGGTGAAGATTGGCACAACTTTATATATGAGTACTGGCACTTTTTTTTAAAACAAAAAAAAATTTCCCCACTGAATTAAAATATCAATATGTTTAGCATCCAGTATTGCTTATCTACTTGTGACTACTGGTCATTGCAAAACACATAAATAAACTTCATACTTGCGGTACATCAAGAAATACAGAGCGTGGAGATTAAAATCAGAAAGTTATAAATTTTTGTAATGTGATATGAACAAAATAAAAATGAAGTCATCATGCAACGGGCTAGCCTATAAGGTGAGAAGGTTCCCATACATTGTCACATTTTGTGCCGCAAACTTAAAACTGGTGAGAGCCAGTTTGGTGTAGCGGTTAAGAGCAGCAGGACTCTAATCTGGAGAACCAGGTTTGATTCCCTACTCCTCCACTTGAATAGTAATAAGATAATAATAACATTCTATTTATATACTGCCCTTCAGGACAACTTAACGCCCACTCAGAGTGGTTTACAAAGTATACTACTATTATCCCCACAACAAAACACCCTGTGAGGTGGGTGGGGCTGAGAGAGCTCCTAGAAGCTGTGACTGACCCAAGGTCACCCAGCTAACTTCAAGTTGAGGAGTGGGAAACCAAATCCGGTTCTCCAGATTAGAATCCCATACTTTTCACCATTACAACAAACTGGCTGGGTGACCAGCCAACTGGGTGACCTTGGGTCAATCACAGCTCTCTTAGAGCTCTCTCAGCCCCACCCACCTCACACGGTGATTGTCGTGAGGATAATAATAACATACTTTGTAAACTGCTCTGAGAGTTGCATTAAGTTGTCCTGGAGGGCGGTATATAAATTGAATGTTTTTGTTGTTGTTATTAAAACTGTTAATGGGAACTATACAGTAAGATGTATTGACATTTTATGTATTTGTTTTCCTCACTAAATGTAGAAATTTAGTACTTCCAGAATTGGTCATCCTTTGAAAGGAAAGTTAAAGATGACATAAGAAAAATGGTTATCACTGGGAAATGATTTTAACACCTTCCAGTCATAAAACACCTTAATAATTATTAATTATTTTGCTGTCATTTTCTATTACTCAAAAAACTGATTTTCTAAGCATGCTGGTCATTATTTCAGCACAGTAGAATATAGCCGAATAAATCGTCTTTGTTTCCCAAGAACACTGGGACCGTCAGACAGCCATTCCACGAAACACTGGTAATTAGCTTCATGTTTAATGTGTGGGCAAAGGAACCCTTTGGCTTCCGAGCTTAATTCCCTTTTATTATCTTTGTGTAATCTGAGTAGGTTCTAACTAGGAGTTCTCTAAGAATTTGGGTTGCTGGTTTTTACAGCTATAATTTAGGCGTAGTTACACATACCTCTGACAGTTCACCACTTCCTGTTAACATATTCAGGCTATAAACTGTAAAGATGTTGGGATAGTAAATTGTTTCTCAAAACTATTTTCTTTTTGAGCCCCTAATACTTCAACTCCCCCTCCACAAACATTTCATGTACCACAGGAGAAAATTATCCTTTCTTAAGTGGCATTTGAAATCCTAACCAAATGCAGAGTAATTATGCAAACATATTATGAGATATTAATCCTATTCTTTTGTAGAATTCACCTAATGTAAAATATTACATCTGTGTAAAGTTGCATAAAGCTTGTTTGATTATATCAATTTTTTTATCATGGTAATTCTTTCGCAGGTAAAATTAGAACAGAAATGAAAAAAATGTACAAGAATAAATATGCTTATCAGGATTCAAGATATATTCTTTGAATAAAAGCTTACTTTAAATACCATGGCTAGAATTGAAATAGCTAGCAAATGGAAAAGTTATGTTGACTTTTCAGTTCAAGACTCATGGGCACAAGAACTCATGGGCACTCAATGAAATTGCTGAGCAGTCGGGTTAGAACGGATAAAAGGAAGTACTTCTTCACCCAAAGGGTGATTAACACATGGAATTCACTGTCTCAGGAGATGGTGGCAGCTTCAAGCATAGACAGCTTCAAGAGGGGATTGAATAAACATATGAAGCAGAGATCCATCAGTGGCTATTAGCCACAAGGTATAGATGGAACTAGGGCAGCGATGCTCTCTCTAGGGCAGTGATGCTCTGTATTCTTGGTGTTTGGGGGAGCAATCAGTGGGAGGGCTTCTAGTGTCCCTTCCCCACTGGCAGACCTCCTGAGGACACCTGGTTTTTGGCCACTGTGTGACACAGAGTGTTGGACTGAATGGGCTATTGGCCTGATCCAACATGGCTTCTCTTATGTTCCTAAGACTGTTTTAGGATGTGTAACTTTACTGATCACATATACTTAGTCACCAGGTTTAGAGGTAGGTTTGCTAGGCCCCCTTACCCTCCCTCACCTTTCCTTTACATATGCAAAGCCCATACATGTTCCTGGCGCAGCGATGTCCCTTCCAGGAGTGACATCATCCCGCAGGCCCCAGGAGTATACCTGCTCCTTGCACCGGGCTGATTTGGGGCCCAAATCATCCCAGCACAAAGTGTGGGGCTGCTCCTGGGCCCTGTGTGGTGATGTCACTTCTGGGAGGGACATTGTTGTCCCGGAAGCGCACCTGCGACGCCTATTCCTCTTGCCAGCCAGGTGAGGGGTGGCAGGGGCAGAGGCTGGAAGCAGAGGGACCTGGATAGCCCCATTTAGAAGATGGAGACAAAGGTGGTAATTTTCTGTTGAGATATGGAATTCATGTGTCATTTAGTGGAGCAGTCTGTTTTAACAGAATGCTGTTGTAGATGCCTAATCATATACTCATTATTGGGGATAATTCCAGAGGATTAGTGATTGTTAGTATGTTGCAGCAAAATGAAAGCGAAATCTGGTGGCACCTTACAGTCTAAAAAAAACACCCTAGCATTTCTGAGAAATTTGAGGAGTCTTTGTGTGTGAATTTTAGTTTCCTGGGTGCATGTATGCATAATAATCAAATACATTGGGATGGGGGAAATCTAAGTATACCCCCTGGGTTTGTTTTAGCTTCTTCTGACCACCTGATTTGGATACTTTCCCCCCCTTTTTTTATGATCACTTCTTATCTAAGTAGAAGCATGTTGCTTTGTATACTTTTTGAAAAAATCATTATCTGATCCGTATGCATTTGAACTTGTGCTTCTGTGACAAAGAAATGCTTGTTTTGTGCATTCATGGATTTTAACAAGAAGCCGGTGTTCTGTAAGTGAGAGCACCTCATTTCCTATAATAAGGCATAGTAAAGTAACTTGAAATGCATACGTGAACACGCAGAGAAACTGGACACAGAGGGACCCACTTATGCTATCAGAAGCCAGGAAATTCAATTTGAAAAGGAAAAGGACTCAGTAGCCTGATCTGCAAAACTGAAGTGTATGTGTGTGTGTGCGCGCGCACGCACACACACACACACACAAATCAAGCCTGCACTACTAGTGACCCAACCAAGCTGAACGCAACACAAGTCTTTATGGCAGCCTACCAGGTCTTAAGAAATGACTTACTTTTTCTGTATGTTTGAGATTGGGTTGTCATGTATTTGGCAGAGCTGTCTGTATTTAGCTTGCTGGGTCACAAATTGACCAGGTCTAATCCGCAGGCAGGCATACATGTGAAGCCCTTAACTGATCACTGTGAATTAGAGTTTGCGTTCCTCATCTAATAAATCTCTGAAAATGTTATTCTGTATGAAATATGAAGCTGAATAACAGTAACTTAGACCTCAGTGTTCAGAAATCATGTTATATACTTCATTGCCAATGATGATGTTATTGTCAAGGAATGAAACAGAAGTCTACCTGAAACTATATCCAGATAGCCAGTGCGAAACAGTGGTTGGAGCGCTAGAGACCCAGGTTCAAATTCCCATTTGGCTTGTGAAGCTAACTGGGTGACCTTGGACCAGTCACACACACTCAAAATTGTTGTGACATGAAAAACATGGTGATAACTCCAGCTAGGCATGCCATATTGAGTTCTTCAGAGGAAGGGTAGGGTATAGATTTGAGAAATGAGTCAAGTCTAGCTCTGCTGTTCTTTGGCAGGATATTCATTGCACCAAAATCTCTGTGATGTTTGTGCTCCCATGCAGTAAGAGAACACAGCTTTCCATTAATGCTCTGCTTTGTTTGAGAACTGACATGGCTTAAACATTGGAGGAAGGAAGATACAAGCACCATCGTAGAAACTGGTTTCATACACAAAGTTCTTCAAGCACTACAGACAGGGAAAAAGGTGCCCATTCCCATATGTAAATGTCAGTATGTAGACATGGTTGGCAACAAGTAATCTGATTACCACAAAGACCTCTTGTACCTATTGTTAGAGCTTCAGACTGGTAAAAGGAATTCACAAAACAGCCTTTCTGCCTGTTCCTTTATTTAGAAATATTTATGAAAATGAAGTGATGTACCATTACTGCAAAAAAGCTTTAATACGTTAGGGTGATACATTCTAATAAAGTACTGATAAAACTCTAATTCATATAAGACACCATTTTCTTATAGCTCACCACTTCTACTTTTCTGGCACTTTCTTTAGGTACTAAATGCTTCCCTTGATATGTCAGGGACCCTGAGGTATCCATAGGTGATGACTAGGGAAATATTCTGTCACACAGAGCAAAAACATTCTTGCTTAACTACGGCAAGTAAATGTGACACAGTTAAAGATCTATTTCAAAAACAAAGCCCCTGAGTATTACAGAAATCAACAGAATTTTATGGGTTTTTTTCCTTGGAGCACTGTAACAAATTTCTCTCCCCTTTCCCCTACCAGGCTCAAGGGAATATACTTGTTAGGAGTACTTGAAAGGCCTCAGAATGTGAAGTGTTGACAACTAGTATGAAATTCTTTTGTTGTTGATGTTTTATCTCTGTAGAAAAGTGCTTCTTTGTGGCTGCTTTCTCCCTTGATGTTCTCTACTCCGGGCCTTCTCTGCTTTTCACCTTGTAGGTAGTTGGGGGCCATCTGTGTGGCTGTGAGGGAGTGTCTAAAATAATTGGAGAGCTTTGGTGAAGCTTCACATTTCACAGTGTACATGTAGAAGGTTGGCAGTCTACGGGCTGCATGATCACCTCACATTTTTAAGCATACTCTTAAGATGTTTCAAGTGTATCTAAAAAATGACAGATGAGAGTGTGGAAACCTATGTGGTATACACTTGTACTTTTCTGGGAGATTCAGTTGGCTGTGTTCTTTCCTGCACTTTGCTGCGTTCCCCAAAAAGGCACCAAAAAACAGAAGCCAAACAACCTGATACTGCTTTGAAATTGGAGGCGTGTGGAGTTAAGGAGAAAAGCCGCCAGCGTTTGGGGAGTGGGCCATCCCTTTAAGGACGTGTGGAAATGGCCTATCACCTGCAGATCTTTAATAAGAGTGCTGTGATCCCAACCTTAGTCTGGTGGAAGTTCTTCTAGCCTAGGAGACTTCCTCCAGCTAAAGGGGCTCTACTGTTGGAGGAAGAGGCACAAATTGAGGAAAGCCCTTGAGGCTGGAGAAAGGTTTCAACATTGGCTCAGTAAATGTCAGTACTTTTGAAGTTGGGCCAGAAAGGACATTTTATGTATTATTTACTGAGTGCTGACACACACATTCTACCGAAAAGGCACCCAAGACTTTTTCTACCATAACAGACTGGATTACAGCTCCAACACTACTACAAACCTGAAGCTCTACGCAGGGCATTAAGAGTTAATTTTGAATTTATCACCATTGTTAAACTCAGTTTCTGTAGTAAATGACTTGATAGACAATTCATAGATGCTTGTTGCTGTGATGTGTTAACATTTCCAAATATATCAGTAGATGGGGCTGCAGTTGGTTGAAAGTTGTGGTTACTTGGACTGCTAATTGGTCCAAGTATTTTAAGATGACAAATAATCAGCTTACCTGCCTCTTTCAGAAGTGATTTATGAATTATTATTTGTTTCTTTTAAGAACCAAAGAAATGAAAAACATAGGATTAGATTTCTTTTTTTTTTAGTGGAATATCATAGATGTGTTTAATAATCCATGTTAAAGAGATAGGAACTTACCCAGTTCTGAGCAGCTGTGTGCAAGATGTCTGAAGTCATTTGTTCGGAGTGTGTTGATAGCAAAGTTTGCTGTGGTGGTGAATAATCAAGCCTTCTCCCTCGGCAGCTTTGTTAAAAACCATCTTCTCCCACACACGGCCATCCACAAGAAGCCTTTATCTTGAAGAGTTGAGGAAGTGGTTTAATATTGGATACAGATTTAATGCTGTCGTGTAGCCAACAATTAACACTCGATGTTTTGTTTTTCATTGAGTGATGATCTCTTGCACGCAATGGCTATGATCCTGTGAACATGGGCTTGTGCAGCTGCCCCGTTGAATTCAGCGGCTTTCTGCATGTGTAGTTGTGGTCAGGATTGTAGCCTCTGTTTTGGGAAGCTTGCCAGTCCAGCTGCCACAGCATAAAAAAGCAATGACATATGCCAGTTGTGGCTAGGCTAACAAAAGCCATATCTCCCACATTTCCTCCATGAATTTTGGGGCAGCACTCATCATTTCTCTGATGCTTTTTTATCCTTTCAGTAACTCTCTGAAGTAGGTTAGGCTGAAAGATAACATTTGACCCAAAGTCAACCAGTGACCATTGTGCATACGTGTATCAGACCATTATACTCAATCAGACCATCAGTCTATCAAGGTCAGTATTGGGCCAAATCCACACACACTCACCATCCGCTTGTCTTGCGCAGTCATGGTAGTTGGGTTCATTCCACTACCATGCTGTGCATCATCACATTCACCCTCCCAGTGCATCTTTGTGGCACAATCAGTTCTCCACAAGTCACTGAGTAAAGTGTTATAGTGGGCGATTCCCTCCTCTGTCGACAGCATTGACGGCGCATGGCACTTCCCCCCCCCCTTTTTTTTAAAGTTAATTTTGCGCTATAAAGATATTCTGACTTTTAAGAAATGGCAAGGTCCTCTCCCCCTCAACTTTGATTGGCCCATTTTTTGCTTATCACAGACCACTTTCTAACAATTGGCTAGTTGGTTGTTGGGGGTTTTCCGGGCTGTATTGCCGTGGTCTTGGCATTGTAGTTCCTGACGTTTCGCCAGCAGCTGTGGCTGGCATCTTCAGAGGTGTAGCACCAAAAGACAGAGATCTCTCAGTGTCACAGTGTGGAAAAGATGTAGGTCATTTGTATCTACTCAGGAGGGGTGGGGTTGAGCTGAGTCATTCTGTAAGAGTTTCCCAGGGTGTGGAATGTTAATGGCGGGAGGCTTCACTGTATCCTGAGGAGGTTCTTTTGCATATGGATTGGTGCTTGATGTGCTAATCTTCTCTGCAGGGCTATTGTCGGGTGTGGAGTGTTTTGTTGGCCTGGTGTTTTTCAGAACTGGAGCCCATGCTCTGTTCATTCTTAAGGTTTCTTCTTTCCTGTTGAAGTTTTGCTTATGCTTGTGAATTTCAATGGCTTCCCTGTGCAGTCTGACAAAGTAGTT
The DNA here is from genome assembly GCF_028583425.1 of Eublepharis macularius. Taxonomy (NCBI): domain Eukaryota; kingdom Metazoa; phylum Chordata; class Lepidosauria; order Squamata; family Eublepharidae; genus Eublepharis; species Eublepharis macularius. Next base: position 116,848,913 of record NC_072796.1, on the reverse strand, counting down.
GGAAGTGTTGTCCAGTATTTTGGTGTCCTGGAATAAGATCTGAATCAAATCATCTGAATTTGAATCATCTCAACAACATCCACCTGAACATACAATTCACAATGGAGAAAGAAAGTGAGGGAAAACTCTCATTCCTGGATACCTTGGTCATCCGCAAAGCAAACTTTCAGTTAGGTCACAAGGTCTACAGGAAACCAACTCACACTGATCGGTACTTACACAAAAACTCCAATCACCACCCCCGACAGAAAAGAGGCATAATGAAAACATTAGTGGATCGTGCAAGACGGATATGTGAGCCGCACTTTCTCAATGAGGAAATTAATCATCTAAACCACGCACTTCAGGCAAATGGCTACTCCAGAAATGAAATCCGAAGAGCAATCAAACCCAGGATGAATCAAACAACCAAGGAAAAACAGTCACCTACAGGAAAAGTGTTTTTGCCATATATCAAAGGAATTACTGATCAGATGGGAAAGCTTATGAAAAAGCATAACCTTCAAGCAGTATTCAGACCCACCCAAAAAATACAACAGATGCTACGATCAGCAAAAGACAGCAGAGACCCCCTCACCTCTGCAGGAGTATACCGTATACCCTGCAGCTGTGGACAAGTTTACATCGGGACCACAAAGCGTAGCATCCAGACAAGAATAAAAGAACATGAAAGACACTGCAGACTTGGACAGCCTGAAAAATCAGCAGTGGCTGAACATAGCCTAACTCAAACAGGGCACAGTATCTTATTCTGTATCTTACTCTTACAGAATGACTCAGCTCAACCCCACCCCTCCTGAGTAGATACAAATGACCTACATCTTTTCCACACTGTGACACTGAGAGATCTCTGTCTTTTGGTGCTACACCTCTGAAGATGCCAGCCACAGCTGCTGGCGAAACGTCAGGAACTACAATGCCAAGACCACGGCAATACAGCCCGGAAAACCCCCAACAACCATCGTTCTCCGGCCGTGAAAGCCTTCGACAATTGGCTAGTTGTTTTGGTGGGCAAATTTGAAAATAATTTGTCACATTAAAACATTCTCTGGAAACCCTATTGCTCACAAAGGAGGTTTTGCGGTATACCGACCTTTCTTTATTGTGCAAATGTGCTATGAAAGCCCATTTTATTAAAAAAAAGGGGGGGGCAGGCAAAAACAGATTCCCACCATTGTCATGTGGTACGGAAAGGAGGCGCAATTGTGGCGCAGTGATGGCGGGGAACATGTGGAATGGGAAAGCGTGTGAGTATCTGCTTGAACAGCACCACACTTGCGAAAAAGGCGCAGAAACAAAAAGGAAATGTGGATTCGGCCTTGATGTTACTGGCAGTGGCTCCCCAGGGTCTCAGTTAGAGGTCCTTCCACATCTCCTCATTCCTGACCCTTTTCATTGGAGGTGCCAGGGATTGACCCTGTGACCGTCTGCATATATTAAGTGGAGACTCTATCACTAGTGTGGAGGAGGCAAACCTCTAGGGGGGAGCCCTCAAGGGGTGTTGCAGTCCATCAACTTGGGGTGAATGCACTTGGGCTGGAAACAAGATGCTGCAACTGGAGATAGCAGAGGTGGACCTCCATCCAGCCTGAGGAAGTGATAAAAGCCAGGTCAAGCTTTTGGAGGGGGGTGCGGCAAGAAGAAGACTCTCTGCGAGATTTGAGTGGGCTGCTTTCCAAGCTCCAGCAGATATTAAGGCAAGAAGAAACCATGGTGGGAGCAGTGTAATTTGCGAGGGAATATGTTGTGTGTCTCAGGTGGAAGTCTGGGCAGAAGGGACTCAAGTGTGAAACAATCATTGAGGAGACCTCTCTTCTCACACTGACTACCAGGGTAGTATTACTCATTTATAAAGAGCTTGACGGACCACAAAAGATGGACATAGGAACACCCGATGAGGTTCTTCATTCTTTGCCTCCCTTGCTTAAGGAATTTAGGATTGCCCCAAGGTTGGAATTGTATTCTTTGAAGCCACCCTACAACTCTTTGATCAGTGACAGTATCTCTAGCACAATCAAGAAAAGTCCATGCCTACTGTATGTGAAAATGCAGAAATTCCTAGTGGCAGAAGGTACAGGATTTGCAATAGGGCATTTGAATGTTTCAGTTCTTATTTTATTCTTTGGTTGCAGATGTGGACAAAATAAGCTTACAATGACAGGGCTTATCTTTCTAAGATGACTAGGACAGTTGTCTGTCTTCATAAGGTAATGAGCCTGTAGCACCTGATTGGATGGATTAATTTGCAAAACATTTCTTTACGGAAGAGTCCATATGCCTGATATGCCTGGGTGGTTGCATCTGTTAGCCTCATTGAGACAGTTATGGAGATACAGTGTCACATACTTACACTTGCTTGTTCTGGATCCAGAGGAGCAATTTTTCAACAGTTGTATGTGTCATTCCAGGGTCTAATGCCAGATGTTCTCATTGCTTGCCAGTGTTTCCTCACTTACTGATGTCAAAGTCTCTTAAGTCATGTTTTACAAACATCCTTATGACCGACATTTGGCTTTCTCGATGTTGACTGCCTCCAGGGGGTACACAATTTTTGGCTCATTTTAGTAGCCAGTCGGTATTTCCAAGTGCCACAGACCTCTCTCCACCTGGAGTTGTCTGGCATACACAGAGGGAAAGACAGAGGATGGTCTTTTATGCCTGTCTTTTGCATTGTCCAAAAGAGCGAGTTGTTCTGCTTTTGCCTTCCTTAAGAACATAGAGCAAGGGAGAAACTATGAGAAGGATTTCAGGTGTTTCTTCCTTTCCAAAGTCTGGCAAAAATTGAAAAAGAACTTGTTCTCTTCTGCAACGCTTGGTGGATGAGAGCTGACTTGGAGTAGAGCCAGCATCTTGTGTCTGTAAGATGAGCTTTTGCAAATAGCTGAAGCAGCTGGAGTCCTAGTGCTAACTATGATTGCGAACATGGACTACACATATAAAAGATGGGTCATGAGAGCTTTGGTAGCCAGCCCTGTTGATGTACAACAAGTGCAGCACATCACAGGCAATGGCAGTTCCTTGATCAAGACATTTGTTCTTGATGTTTAGAGGAGCTTGATGTGTAGGTTTCCGGGGGCGGGGGGGAATACAATAGGTACTGTAGAAAAGACCTTTTTACATGGTACAACCATATGTAACCGAAGCACACACTACCCATGATACTCTTGGACTCTCATGGTACATGTAGTTGCCATTCTATATGAAGACTGCAACACTTGGATTTTCTACATTGCTTTGGTACATGCTACATGAAACCCTCAGAAAAGAAGGTCCACGTACCTCTTCACACACAATGGCAACCATGCATTTTTAGGTATATCAGGAGCATTGCAGGTTGCACATTGTCCCATTAGTAAGCTCCCAGTATGCATGGTTGCAATGCCAAAACCGGCTAGAGACTGACTTATGGATGGTGAAGTTGTGGCACCCAGTGTATTTCATATCCCTTTCTTTTTCTTTTGGCTTTCGACTTCATGTTTTTCTTCACTTTTTCTTCTTACGCACATGCCACTGCCTTCTTGCCATGCTATTCATGTTCCTCACTTCTGCCTTACTTCCTGTCAACATTCAGCAGCTCCTCCAGGACATCTGCTATACATGGCTTCAGCTCTTCCAATTTTGGCTGACATTTTGGCTTTTGCCAGCTATTCCGTCACATTTTGCTATTGAGCTGGACATATGACTATGGAATCCGCACACACACTGCCTCCCCCCCCCCCCCCCGCTTGACTGAGTTTGGCTGCATATCCTTTTTGGCTGAGGAAACGAACATTGCCTGAAAACCCTATCTAGCATAGTTTTCAGGGCTTAGTGCTTAAAGGCTTCCTGCTCCACAACCAGGTGTTTGCAAAGTCTTGTCTTATGGGCTTGAGGAAAATGCCCTTCTGAGGTTGCTTGAAGCTGAACTTGGAAGCAAGGGGAGAGAAGAGTCAGCAAGTGGGCATCTTGCCATGCCAGATGTCTTCCCTTAACGTACAGAAATGTTGGCAGATGGGTGAGATTTCTAAAAAGGCTACGTCCAAGGATGTATTACCCTTTCCTGTATTTTTAACCGAAAGTGTCTTAAAGTTTGTAATTCTTTGAAAATTAGCTGAAAATTAGGTTTGGAGTGCCAGCATAAAACAGCAGCGAGGCACTTATGTTCAGACTTGCTGTCACTGAGACACACAACTGGGTTTGTTTCTAGACTACAGCTGAAATTGACTGCATAACATGGTTTCAGACACATCAAAACTGACATTTGTAGATAACATGGGGCACCCTAAAAATATTTAAGACACATTGAGCATCTACTAATGGACTCAGAGTGTTGAATGTTTCCCTTCAGTCATTTCAGTGGAGCACTAATCTGGCTAGAAGCACATGATTATTATTACTACTATTCATAGTTTATGTAACATGTTCTAATGCAGTGATTGGCAAGCTGGATTGGTTTCTTGATTTTCTTGCAATGCCTTTTGTGAGGTTGAAGGAACAGTGTTGCTAATGATTTCTACTGACATAACTTTTCCTGAATTTTGCATATACAAAGATTTCTCTGGGATAGAAAGCTGTAGCTAGGAATTTGATTCTCTAACGGTCCTCACCATTTCCACAGAAAGCATGCACTCCAAATTTAATGGGAGTGCAAGAAGTCATTCTTCTAAAAGTTGGAATGATTGGGCACTGTGCTTAGGCATGAAAAATTCAGAATTTTGGAGTTTTCTTATTCTGGAGGTGACCAGTAAGGACTCATAAACATAGTGTGGATTCTCTGTGTGTCTGTTTTTGCACTTTTTATCCTCTGTCCACTTCCATTCCTGTATGTAAAGTCATGAGAATTGAGTCTAGTGCTGACCAGGTTTCCAAGTGTTACAGCTAGAGATGGGCACAATCTGAACTACGATTTCACTCCCCCCCCCCCCCGATTTTGGCGTTTTCGCCATCGTGACTCAGCTAATTGGTTCTGTCCATGGCAACCTATCCAGCGGTCGGGAGTTTGCTTGTTCGGGACTTGATCGGATATATCGGTTTCTGTTCAGAATTGCAGACACTCTTGTGCTAGTAATTTATTTCCGGGGCAACGGAGTCAGGGAAATGAGCTCTGTTTGCCCTCCTTCTGTCGCCCTCGAAACATGAAAGGAAGCCCAGCTTTCCTTGATTAGCAGGCTTCCTTCCAACCACGGAGCAGCAATCCAGGGGAGGGAGGGGGAAGGAGGTGGGCACAAAGGAAAGGCAAAAGGCAGTGCGGGAGGCTGGGAGACCACCTGCGCCGTTTGCCTTTCCCCAGGACAAGGGGTGCGTGGGCAAGCCGGCCGCCCCTTTTCCTGGGGAAAGGCAAAAGGCAGTGCGGGTGGCTGGGAGGTCGCCTGCGCCGTTCGCCTTTCCCCAGGACAAGGGGCACGTGGGCAAGCCGGCCGCCCCTTGTCCTGGGGAAAGGCAAAAGGCAGTGCGGGTGGCTGGGAGGCCACCTGCATCATTTGCCTTTCCCCAGGACAAGGGGCGCGCAGGCAACCCGGCCGCCCCTTGTCTTGCGGGGCAGGTGAACGGCATGGGCAGCCTCCGAGCCACTCGCGCTGCCGCCAGCTCCGCAGCACACCGGGACAGCCGGCTTGCTGCGTGGGCATGGGCGACTCAGGAGAGCATGTGCGCGCAGGAGCCTGACTACAGTTGCCCTGGGCGCTGGCCTCCCTGATTCCTAATTGCAGACCGGAAACGAGAGTTGATCGTTTAGAATCGGTGGCCTGCGTTCGGCAGCAGCCCAGATCCATGAATGGCTGAATCGGAATTTTTTTTTTGGATCGGGCCCATGTCTAGTTACAGCCTTTTCAGTCATTATGATTTTGGTGCTTTACCTCATGTGTAACCCTCTCATTATGTGCAGTTGCCATCTTGTGTTCACATGGCAACACAGGTATTTTCCAGCTTTCGTACATATGAGTGGTATCCCACATTTTTAAGGGTATACATTTGCACATTCTAGAGATAGAAAATAAGCATAGTGCATGTTCACACAAAATAGTAAAAGACATGTTAGTAGCACATGTAATGTGCTCTCTTGATATGCAGTGCAAAATCATAAGAAGCAACAAAGGACACATTTCCAGCTCTGAAATGTTTAAAGTTCTTCAGTGCTCACATGAACCTTTCTTCATTCAGATGTATGGTTGCACAGAGTTCTGCACTCAGTGTATTCTCAGAAATCCCACATGGATGATCTAGTAAAATGGCTTTACGGTCCTGTATCAGTCAAGTTTCAAGTTGGTAGCTGTGTTGGTCTGCAGTAAAAAAGCAAGATTCGGATCCAGTAGTACCTAGACCAACTAGACTTCCAGGGTATGAGCTTTCGAGAGGCAAAGTAATAAATCATTATGTAGGCCCCAGAAACCTAATTAAAGGATTCCATGTTAGGGCCGTTAGCAGAGTCTGTCGTTTGGCATAGGAAGCATGATTATAGGTGGTTGTGAGCTCATTCTGCTGGTTGGTGTGTGTGCAGGAGAGAAAATAATAAATCATACACTTGCTTTATATTTAGAAAAGAAATGAGAGTTTTTTATTGCAGGAACACCATACTCTGATAGGAAAGGTAGAGAGAGAGATCCTAACTACTTACCTAGTCTAAAGATGGACATGAATGTTAGGACAAGGCCTGCATCCATGCTGCCAAGATGGAGGGAGGAAAAGGAGAGAGGTGTTGCCTGGAACAATGCCAGGAAGAGAAGAAGAGAGGAGGAGGAAGTCAGGAGGAGGAAATCCTGAGAATAGCAATCTACATATCAAAGGACAGTCAGAGCAGTAAACAGAGTGCCCTGACCTCTGTATCTTTCTATCTCTTTGGTTTGTCCCCCTCTGAACCCCGAGGAAAGGGACAGCATTGAATCCTCCTCTTCCAGCATAAAGCTCCTTCTTGAAGAAGGGAGTCTTGACTAGAGATGGGCATGAACCAAAATACGAACCAAAATTAAGCAAGAAAAAGGCCGGTTCGTGATTCATGAAACATGGTTCGTCAGATCCCATTTCTGACGAATTGCCACAAACTTTAGGCTGGTTTGTTTGTTTTGTTTTTTTGGTTCATCACTGCAGACAGCCTGGTGCCAATCAATTCGTTTCCTAAGCAACAGGGGATGGACTTCCTGCAGACTTTTTTCTGACCCGGAAGTGAACTTCTGCTGGCCTGGGAGTGACCTTCTGCTGACCCGGAAGTGATGGTTTTCTGACCTGGCTGTGCCGTTTTTACGAACCAAACAAACCAGTTCATGAACCAGGGGCAGGTTTGTGAAAGTTCGTGGTTTGTGAAATTTGACGAACCATGAACCACACGGCTCGGTTTTTTTCTGGTTCATGCCCATCTCTAGTCTTGACTCTTGAAGGCTCATATCCTGGAAATCTAGTTGGTCTTTAAGGTACTACTGGACCCAAGTCTTGGTTCAGTCGAGTCATTCTCTGGATTTTTTGGATGCCATGTCCATTTTTTTGTTTTTAATTTGTATGCTGCCTCATGCAATATTATTGTATTACAAATAAGAACATGTTTTTATCCATTCACTTCTGGATTCTGTTTCCTCAGATAAACTTTTTACAGATAGATTATATGGATTGAGCTTCGTTAAGTATTTCAAAGGAATGTCACTACAAATGACATTGATACATTTGTCCCAAAATTTAAGGAAAAGTTTTATTTTCAATGTGTAAAAAGGTTGACTGGATTATGTGTTAGCTGAAGTGGGCTATCTATTGCTTCACAGTTCCTAATATTTAAACAGCATTTGTCTTTTGGAAAAGCAACTTCTGCGCTGCCTAATTACTGGCAATAAAACTTAAGTAAGGGATTTAAGACTTATGGAGTGTTCCAGTTGGAGGAAAGTATAATTAAGGTTGGCTAGAGCCTTGTTTCTTTTAGGAAATAAGGGCTTCAGAGAGCTTTTAAGAGACACTGTTCTTTTAATGTAGTTTTTCTGTGTTGAGAATGATATGTTCATGTTTTGAGCACTTTCAAATCTGAGCATTTAAAGTAAACTAATTTATGTTTTCTAGAATAGTCATATTTTAAAGAAAACTGAAGGATTTTTTTTCTTCTCTCTGTTAATTATAGATTGTGTCCAGAAATCTTCTTCCATTCATTGCTTACTCTTTAGTACTAGTGTTCAGGGGCAGGAGAGAGTTCAAAAGGAATATGGTTCCGAAGGGAAATCGTGCATGCTTTATGTATCCATGGAATTTGGCTTCAAAGCAGTAATAATTATACTTTAAATGAAAAGGGTAGGAGTTTCAAAGTGTCCTACATCAGGCTGACTTTGATACATATGAAGTACTTTGAACTTAACCAGAAAACCTATGGGGGAAAAAAGAAATAAGTACCTTAAATTTCCTATTGGGACCAAGGCTTGCCTAAGAAGGGAGCAATTATTTTCTGGGTACAGACTGACTGGGATAACATTTTTATTTGCTACCTATTCTTCACTGTATTGTTAGCTATTCTAACTGCTGTTTAAATGTTTTTCTTGGCTTTAAAGAATTATTTATTTTTGCCCTGTTAAAGCTGCCTCATCTCCCCCCTCCCCCCATGGTAGCAGATATCTAGATAAAAAATATAAATATGAAAAATTTTCCTCACACAAATTTATGCTAGCTCTACAATGACCATGAATGCCTTTTAAAAAATGCTTCTGAAACATGCATATTTTTTGTCTTGATCATACTTGGGGAAAACATTATCACCCAGGAAACAGCTGATGAAAATGGCATTTTAACCATACCAGAATATAAGGTATCTCTGTGCTCTTGAATTACTTTTTTTTTGGTATGGACTGACTGGGATAACAGTTTTATTCACTGCCCCCTTTTTGCTACCCATGGGAGTAGCAGACTTAATAATCTGAGTGAACTCTAGAATTTCTAGATTTGATAATAAATGTATTTGGGTGTGAAAAGACAATAAAATCCAAATTCTACCAAGTGTTACCCGGACTACACCTCCATAAATCACGAGCCTTTGACTTGGTTCTGTCTCAAATATACCCTGGCTCTGCTTCCCCTTTTACCTGCCAGCCATAGAGTTGCCACCCTCCAGGTGGTGGCTGGAGATCACTCAGAATTGCAACTGATTTCTGGACCATAAAGGTCAGTTCCCCTGGAGAAAGTGCGCACTTTGGAGGGTGGACATCTATGGCATTATACCCCACTGAGGTCTCTCCCCAAACCCTGCCTACCCCAGGCTCCACCCCCAAAGCATCCAGGAATTTCCTGACCAGGAGCTGGAAACCCTACCAGGTCAATATTATTGAGATACAAGCCTATTGTGCGCACACTTTTGTATGTGTGAGACTTGTTAATTCAGTATAAAATGGGTAATATGATTAAGAGACACCACTTCCTACTTAACATACATTTTTTCTCACTGGTGTTTTAATTTCTTTATTTGTTCTTTTGGCTGTTATATTCTTTCATTGGCTGCTCTTCTGTCTGCAAGTGGACCATTAAGTTCGGTTATAACAAATGATTTTTTTTTAAGTGCCATAAAATGACATTAAAGGCCTTCTGCTGATGTTGCCTCCTGACATTGGTATCTAGAAGTTTACTGCCTCTGAATGTGGAATTTCCCTTTAGTGACCATGGCTGGCAGCCATAGATAGACCTACCCTCTGTGAATCTGTCTTAATCCCCTTTTAAAGCTGTCTGTGCCTGTGGCCATCACTGCATCCCCCAGCAGTGAATTCCACATTTCCTTTGGTCTGTTCTGAATCTGCAGCCCATAAACTTCACTGAGTGCCCCTGAGTTCTAGTATTTGGGAAGAGGGAGAAAATGCTCTCTGTCCGCTCTCTCTGTCTCATGCATAACTATATAAATTGTATCCCCCCCCCTTTGCCTCTTTTCCAGTCCCAGACTCTTCAGCCTTTCTTCATAGGAAAGGTGCTCCAACCCTTTAATCACCTTCCCCTCTTCTGTACTTTTTCCAGCTCTGCAACATCCTTTTTGAAAAACTACAACCTGAACGGCACATAGCATTCCAAATGAGGCCTCACCAGGGCTTTTTTTCTGCTGGAACACGGTGGAATGGAGTTCTGGAACCTCTTGAAAATGGTCGCATGACTGGTGGCCCCGCCCCCTGATCTCCAGACAGAGGGGAGTTTAGATTGCCCTCCGTACCACCGAGCAGCGCGGAGGGCAATCGAAACTCCCCTCTGTCTGGAGATCAGGGGGCGGGGCCACCAGCCATGTGACCATTTTCTCCAAGGGCAACCCACTGAGTTCCACCACCTCTTTTCCCAGAAAAAAAACCCTGGGCTTCACCATACATAGATCTATACAGTGGCATTAGACGATTAGCTGTTTTATTTTCAGTCTTTTTCCTATTGTTTGCCTTTTTCACCTCTTTGTCACACTGGGTTGATATTTTCATTGAGCCATCTGCTAAAACCCAAAGGTCTCTTTTTCTCAGTCTTGGAAGCCGCATGGACAAAATAACAGGAGACACGGGCGTGTGTGTTTGTGGGGGAGGGGAGACAGTAGCAAAGAGAAGGAATTGAACAAAACTGCCCAAACGTCTTGCAGCAACAGAAAGCAACTCTGCCTTGTTTTCTTTGCCAAAAGAAGGAAGGAGGTGGGCCAGTTCAGCCCCCTTACTATATCTCATGTCTTCTGTCCTGGCATTTTTTCATGGGTCTCCCCCCTCCAACCTCCAGCATTACTTTTCAGGTGGGGGGGGGTGCTGATTAGGGAAAATAAAAGACGAGTAAATTACTTTTTTCAGTTACTCCCTGTTTTTATTCCTGGTCTGTCCTCGGCATGGATTTTTGTTAGCCTTTTTGGCAGGGGCAACATTTTTTTTTTTAAAAAAAGCACCTTTTAACATCATTCATGTGATAGATTGCTGCCTGATCTTTTTAACTCTCTGGGCTTATTTGTTTGGCATGGTAAAATTAGATACACGTGTCTGTCTGTTTTCCTTCAATAGTGTGTTTAGTTTGATGTGACCTATGGACATGGCAATACAACCAGTGTTTGTTTATGGTAGAATTAGATAGTTTTATCAGTGTCCGCACAGGGTATGTCAGCCTCGCAGCCGCCTGTAATCTGTGTTTGGTTTCAGGAGCAGGAGTGGAAGCGCAAGAAGCTGCCTCTCCTAACACTAGGAATGATGTCATCTGGAAGGACCTCTGCCAGTGTAGCTGCAATTCTCAGTGCAAAGCGCACCTGGCCCGTCTGGCCTTTGTAGGGATGAGTGGTATGTTTTGCAGCGAGGGAAGTGCGAATGGAAAGCCAAGTGGACAGCACGTTGTGTGCATAGCAAACACCTTCTTCACAATGGCTTGCTCTGCCTTTAAAAAGTAAAGTTTAGCCAGTCTCTGAAGGTTGATTTAAATGAGTTTTCACTTATTCCTGTACATTTGATGTGGTATCCTTTGATAGGTTTTCCTGTGGCAATACTGTGAAATACAATTAAATCTGTTAATCATCTATATAGCACTTTTCTGTTGCCCAGGGCAGTGCACAAAGCCAATATAAAATACGGCCAATACCTACAATAAAACACTCTGTTTAAATAGATCAGAGATAGAATGCCCAGCTAATTGTCAGAAGCGAGCTAGTCAAAAGGCTGCTGAAATAAATAATAAAAATCCGATAGGCCTTGCAAAATAACGTTGACAAGCTACTGCTGGAGGGGCCTGCCTCTATGGGCTTGCGGACTGCTTATCAGCTCAGATTTCCTGCATTCCTAAAGCACGTGCTTTCTCCTGATCCAGCCAAGGGTCTAGAACAATTTAAAAACAATATTGCTTTCACCATCTAGAGTTTCAGATACTTAGATCACTTAAGAGGGCACTTTTTATCATCTTTAGGGTTGTCATGTCTGTAATGGGAAAATTCTTGGAAATCTGGGGCTAGAGCCTGGGGGAGGGCAGGGTTTGGGAAGGGGAGGCACTTTAGAAGGGTATAATGCCATAAAGACCATTCTCCAAAGCAGCCTTTTCCTCCAGGGGAATTGATCTCCATTGCCTGGAGATCACTTGTAATTCCAAGAGATCTCCAAGATCCACCTGGAGTTGGCAACCCTAATTATCTTCCTTCCTGAGGAACAAAAGCAGCTCACTGTTTATGAGAAAATAACCTGGTAGATGTAGCCAGAGGGTGAAAGTGTAGTTCTGTATCCAAAATGTAGAACGTGTCTATTATAAAATGTAAATGAGCAATTAGCATGTCATTTAAGATGGTAGAACACAGAACACCCCAGATGGTAAAAAATACATTGCCTGGTGCCAGGAATACGTCCAGGTAAAGTTCAGAGCTTACAAATGCTTAACTGTATATCCTTTATTTGTAGGCAGTTTCTGAGATGGCTTCAAATCCTGTGGCTTCCCAATGGAGACAAAGCAGGAAGGTTGTCACGCTGAGTCTCTTTTTAGAGAGCTCCAAGGATATCCATTTAACAGCTAACTAGCTGTTAAAAATGTGTTCCTAGGCAAACATGGCATTTGCATCCAAGAACGCATTAGAAATAAAATGGCCAGCTTTTGAATTTAATGGGAACAAATAATAAAATAAGAAAAATGCAGTTGTAAAATAAAGAGAAAACTAGGATTGGTTTGGTAAAACAAATAAATGAAAGGGAGAATTCAGACCAGCCGCCTATAAACATCCATGGTGGATTACTTTTTAATAGTGTGCGTATGTACAGAAATGCTCAGCGCGCTGTAAACTAGAATGTATGGGTGGAGGTTGGTTGGTGTATATGGTGGTGAGCTATTTTGGACCTCAAAACTTTTGTATTTGGCCTGGAAGCACACTGGGTGTCGACGTAATCGAGGCAAGATGGAAGTAATGTCCTCAGTTTGACAGGGCCCTTTAAGCTGTTTTGTTGAACACCAGTTCTCTCATTTGAAAGAGTTTGTCTTGTTAGTGACTGCTGCTCAAAGTGTTCTTGAATTGGATTTTGGATACGTTGACTATGCATTGTTTTTCTACTGGCATTTTTCCTGTGTAGTGCCTCGCGTAGTTTCACCATTCTCATTGTATCGTATAAGTAATACTGAATGGTTTGGCAAAGGAAACTTTGATTCTCGAAAGCTTATACCTGGAAAACTTTTTGGTCGTTAAGGTGCTACTGGACATGAATCTTGCTTTTGAAAGGATACTTATAACTTTAAAGACTCAGTGTTTGGGGAATGCCAACAGACAATAAGGAAAGCAGATGAACAAGAGCATCTCAGGTTGGTCTTGGACTTGTTGGCTGGCTTGACAAAAGACACTGGCTGGGAACCTCAGGGCTAAGAGCCATTGATTCTCTTGCCCTTGGGATCACTCCCAAGAGTTCACACCTGTGGCCATACCCCCACTATCTAGTATTCCATATTGTGCTAGTACCTCCACCCCTTTCTACACTAGCCACAAGCCATTTCAGTACATCAGCTGAGAAGGGAGCTGCCAAGCAAGACACTCTTCACTGTATGAAGAATGCCATCAGATCATAGCTAATTTGTGAATTGATGTTTCATATAGCCAAGGAGTCAGGAGATGGTTGGTGCTAGGGCCTTATAAATCTTATTGTCTCACAGCAAACTTAGCTGTGCAACATGCTCATCATAGGCCTGTGTTACCTTTACAGTAAGACTTACTGCAGCAATGTATATGAAACATTTTGAATACTTGCAATGGGATCTGTTGAGGCTGCGATTCCAAACACATGCGTGAGGGAGTGAATCCCCCAAGAAAATGTGGATGGCATCAGGCTGCCTAGAAGATTGTTCTCCAGAGGGGGAATGCTACTTTCAAGGTGGGATTGGAAGTTTACAGAAGTTGTAACAAACTCTCCCTTTGTCAGGTGTGAGTGATTCTCAGGGCTGCAAACTGGATTGGGGAAGGGGTAAGAGTTGAGAATAATAACTGGTGAACACCGAAGAGTATGTACAGAGATCTCTAGAGCTTACCTGTTTCTTCTGTTTTCTCTTTGTCAGCCTAACCTGGACTGAACGAGGTTCCTGTGAAATCATATTCAAACTGTTTTCTCTCCTCTCTTTCTCATTATATTTGTTCAGCTTTATGATTAACAACTCCTGAGTGTGAAGTATCTGACCTCCGTTTCTGTTACCCGGTTTCCTTTTTATACTGCTTCACTTCTCTAAGCGTTGCTCTCTCTTTTCTCTCTCTCTCTTTTCTATTTTTAAAAGCTTGAAATGGTGTTTTTTTTTTTTTTTTTTGGCTGTTTGGGTGGATCTGGGATTGGGCTTGTGTTTGTGTTGGAATCCCGTGTGGTTGGATCCCTGCAGATTTTGGGGCTTGGAAAAAGTTAAAACTTACAATAAAAGACAAAATAAACAAGCCATCAAAGGGGGAAAAAAATTAAATCTCTGTTTATTCACCTGCATATGAGACTAATGTTAGTCCAGAGCAGCAAGCTGAAATATTTTAGATATTAAAAGACTGACAAAAACAAATTAAGTTTTCAATATTTGAGATGTAAGTTCACAGCAACTGTGTACGGAATGGAGTGTTCTGTAGCCAGCAGAGTATGTGGGAAGAAGCCCAGGCAGCGGGGGATAACCAATAGTTATAGATGCTGCCAACCAGGATAGAATTGCAAGTGTATCTTTCAATGTCTCTGTGTTCATGTGCATGCAATTAAATTAAATGTAATGACAGCCGGTGCATTTCTGAGTGATTATACTATGTCTCTGATGTTGAAAGGCATAGGCCTTATGGCCAAGTCATTGTAACCGCCCAAGAAGTATAGTAATCTCCTTCAAAAACATGCTGCCTGAAGTGTCCTCCTGACCAAACCATTTCCTGGTACTTAGAGCATATTTCCACCCCCCCCTCCCAAATAATATCTGTAATAAGAAAAACAAGTTGTCTGTCTTCCCTTCAATCTGAACAAGATGTATTGTCGAAGGCTTTCACGGCCGGAGAACGATGGTTGTTGTGGGTTTTCCGGGCTGTATTGCCGTGGTCTTGGCATTGCAGTTCCTGACGTTTCGCCAGCAGCTGTGGCTGGCATCTTCAGAGGTGTAGCACCAAAAGACAGAGATCTCTCAGTGAGAGATCTCTGTCTTTTGGTGCTACACCTCTGAAGATGCCAGCCACAGCTGCTGGCGAAACGTCAGGAACTGCAATGCCAAGACCACGGCAATACAGCCCGGAAAACCCACAACAACCAATCTGAACAAGCTTTGACATCCTGTTGGGCATGGATGGACCATAGATTAGTGTGGCATCCTCTGTTTCCATTTCCATATATTAGATATGAGGATCAAGTCCTGGTATCTTCAGCTGAAGGATTTCAGTAGCAAGGCTAGGAGAGACAATATTAGGCTAGAACAGTGATTCATATCATAACTGCAGCCCTGCAGCTGCCCACCTACAAAAATGGGGTCATTTGAGGTTTCTCTGTTTGCAATATCTTCTCACAGCCAGCAAAGGAGAAATGCTTTCTACTGCTTGCCCTGTGTAGAGGTTGAAATCCTATAGTTTTTGCACCAGGCCCTTAAAAAATGGCACATGGTTAATATCAGTGAAACCCAACATGAAGGAGTTGGCAATGGTGCTAAGGCACAAGGAACCCATGGAATCTTTGTCTGAAACCTCTGTGTTGATCTTTGTATGCATATATCAGACATATATTTTTTTAAAACCTATATAAAAGTTTCCTTTTCTAAATTGCTGTTTATATGTCCTATTTTTTCTACTTACAGCACTTGATGATATTAGTCTTGATATGCGGTAATTGGTTGAAACTAAGAACCACTGGGCTTTTTATACAGCTCCCCCTCCCATTCTCTGACAATCTCTTAAGGCAAATATGGCCATAAAAAGCAAAACAAATATTTACTTATTCATTCATTCATTCATTCATTCAATTTTTATACTGCTTGTCTTCAGTTGATCTCAAAGTGGTTCACGGCAATTACAACAGTTAAAAACAATACAAAAATATATTCAATAAAATCACAATAAAACAACTAATCCAAATAATTAAAAAAAACACTCTAGTCCCAATCCCAGCCTATAAAACCTTGCAAATAACATACAAATTGCAGGTAGATAAAAATGCACAGCAATTTGCTCCGCGTTCCAAAGGGAGGGTGCCACAACTGTAAAGGCCCTCTTCCTGGTGGAAGAAAGTCAGGCCACCCTGTAGCCGGGAACCACCAGCGAGCCCCGGGAAGATGAATGAAGCAGGTGAGGGCATTTGTAATGGGAGAGGCGGACTCGAAAGTATGCGGGTCCCAGACTGTGAAGGGCTTTAAAGGTAAGGACCAACACCCTGAATTGGATCTGGAGGCTAATTGGCAACCAGTGTAGCTGCTTCAAAATCAGTGTTGTATGAGCTGACCATGGTGACTTGGTCAGCAACCTGGTAGCCACTTTTTATATTTTTTAATTGTGAAAGTGCTTGCTGTTAAATTGCTGCCAATGTTTTTTTTAAAAAAATCAGCAGTTGAATAGGATTATACCAATATACCATTATATGCATCAGGTTCTCTGAATTCCCAGCTTTCATTTTTAAAAAAGCAAGTGTCCTTCCTTTGTGGAGATGTATGGAAAAAATATTTCAGCAATGAAATGAACTCGACTTCCTTTTAAAAAAATGAAAACTAGGAATTCAGAGAACCTGTTGTGTATTTTGGAATATCAGAATGTTGATATAACATTATTACGTCACTGATTTTAACAAAAAAAAAATCTATCAGGTAAATCTGCTGTGTGGACGTCCTGTTGCCACAGTGGTGTATTAGCCAAAGAGAAGGCGAGGCATTGTCGAAGGCTTTCACGGCCGGAGAACGATGGTTGTTGGGGGTTTTCCGGGCTGTATTGCCGTGGTCTTGGCATTGTAGTTCCTGACGTTTCGCCAGCAGCTGTGGCTGGCATCTTCAGAGGTGTAGCACCAAAAGACAGAGATCTCTCAGTGTCACAGTGTGGAAAAGATGTAGGTCATTTGTATCTACTCAGGAGGGGTGGGGTTGAGCTGAGTCATTCTGTAAGAGTTTCCCAGGGTGTGGAATGCTAATGGCGGGAGGCTTCACTGTATCCTGAGGAGGTTCTTTTGCATATGGATTGGTGCTTGATGTGCTAATCTTCTCTGCAGGGCTATTGTCGGGTGTGGAGTGTTTTGTTGGCCTGGTGTTTTTCAGAACTGGAGCCCATGCTCTGTTCATTCTTAAGGTTTCTTCTTTCCTGTTGAAGTTTTGCTTATGCTTGTGAATTTCAATGGCTTCCCTGTGCAGTCTGACAAAGTAGTTGGAAGTGTTGTCCAGTATTTTGGTGTCCTGGAATAAGATACTGTGCCCTGTTTGAGTTAGGCTATGTTCAGCCACTATGTTCCAATGGGACAACGAATTCTATGAACAGATGGATGGGGTGGCCATGGGGAGCCCACTCAGCCCAGTTATAGCAAACTTCTACATGGAACATTTTGAAAAAACAGCTCTAGAATCAGCACCCCACAAACCCAGTGTATGGTTCCGGTTTGTGGATGATACATTCATCATTTGGAGCCATGGGGAGGAAGAATTGAGGGAGTTTTTGAATCATCTCAACAACATCCACCTGAACATACAATTCACAATGGAGAAAGAAAGTGAGGGAAAACTCTCATTCCTGGATACCTTGGTCATCCGCAAAGCAAACTTTCAGTTAGGTCACAAGGTCTACAGGAAACCAACTCACACTGATCGGTACTTACACAAAAACTCCAATCACCACCCCCGACAGAAAAGAGGCATAATGAAAACATTAGTGGATCGTGCAAGACGGATATGTGAGCCGCGCTTTCTCAATGAGGAAATTAATCATCTAAACCACGCACTTCAGGCAAATGGCTACTCCAGAAATGAAATCCGAAGAGCAATCAAACCCAGGATGAATCAAACAACCAAGGAAAAACAGTCTCCTACAGGAAAAGTGTTTTTGCCATATATCAAAGGAATTACTGATCAGATGGGAAAGCTTATGGAAAAACATAACCTTCAAGCAGTATTCAGACCCACCCGAAAAATACAACAGATGCTACGATCAGCAAAAGACAGCAGAGACCCCCTCACCTCTGCAGGAGTATACCGTATACCCTGCAGCTGTGGACAAGTTTACATCGGGACCACAAAGCGTAGCATCCAGACAAGAATAAAAGAACATGAAAGACACTGCAGACTTGGACAGCCTGAAAAATCAGCAGTGGCTGAACATAGCCTAACTCAAACAGGGCACAGTATCTTATTCCAGGACACCAAAATACTGGACAACACTTCCAACTACTTTGTCAGACTGCACAGGGAAGCCATTGAAATTCACAAGCATAAGCAAAACTTCAACAGGAAAGAAGAAACCTTAAGAATGAACAGAGCATGGGCTCCAGTTCTGAAAAACACCAGGCCAACAAAACACTCCACACCCGACAATAGCCCTGCAGAGAAGATTAGCACATCAAGCACCAATCCATATGCAAAAGAACCTCCTCAGGATACAGTGAAGCCTCCCGCCATTAGCATTCCACACCCTGGGAAACTCTTACAGAATGACTCAGCTCAACCCCACCCCTCCTGAGTAGATACAAATGACCTACATCTTTTCCACACTGTGACACTGAGAGATCTCTGTCTTTTGGTGCTACACCTCTGAAGATGCCAGCCACAGCTGCTGGCGAAACGTCAGGAACTACAATGCCAAGACCACGGCAATACAGCCCGGAAAACCCCCAACAACCATCAGAAGGCGAGGCCCCCCCCGACTTACCGGGGGGCCCGTTTTGCTGCCGACAGGGCCGCGCGGGAGACTCGTGGCAGGACTTCCGGGTCACGGGCTGCGCTGGGGCCCTGCGCAGGCCGCGGCCAATCGTTTCAAACCTGGGCGCCCAATCGGGCGCCCAGGTTCGTTAGAAGGGGCGGGGCAGGCGCGGCCGGCCGGTTCTCCCTCAGGTCCGGCGGCCGGGTATTTAGCCGGCCGCCGCCCGGCCCGGCCCTCAGTCTGCGCCGGCCCCGGGACGTGCGAGCTTCAGCGGCGAAGGTCTGTGCGGCGGCGAAGACCGGAGCAGGGAGGCATGCGGCTGCAGCAAGGGTTCGAAGCTCGGCTTCTTCCCTTGCGAGCCTGATCGGGCCACATCCCTTCGGCTCCGGCGAAGACTGCGAAGACCGGAGCGGGGTGGCATGTGGCTGCTGCAGGGGAAGCTGGGGCTGAGCTTCGTCCCTGCGCAGCCTGAGCGCCGACCCCTCGGCTCCGGCGAAGACCCGTTGGAAGGCAGAAGCGAGGAGGGCAGCGCTGCAAGCCCGGCGAAGGGGAAGAAAGGAGAGAGCTGTGTCTCGGGGGTGGGGGGCTTCCCTCCGTCCCGCACAAGGAACGCCCGTCCCATGGGAGTCTTGATTTTTGGCAGGCTCTGCTGCCGTTCCCTCTAGCCGAGGAGGATGGCCCCCAAAAAGGGGAACGAGGCCTCTACGAAGAAGAGTGGGGCTGGGCCCAGCAACTCCCGGGGGGGCAAGACTGCCGGGCGAGCACAACCGTGCACCGGCCGCCCATCGGCGGGCAAACCCTCCCGTGGGAGGGTTGTCAAGGGACTGGGTGGCTCTGGGCAGGCCCGGCAAAAGGCTGGCAGGGCTCCCAGCCCCAGCTCGGCTACCACGGGGGCAGGACGGGCCAGGGGTGCCAAACAAGCCAGTGGCAAAGGGGCCAGCTCCAAGCCAGCACCCTCCGGGGCAAGGGCCCTCACCAGGGGGAAGGGGCCAAAACCCCGGGCTGGGGGGGGACGTGGTGTCTCCAACTCCCGAGTCCGGGGACGCCATGCGGAGCATTGCCCGTGCACTGGAGCTCCTCACGGTGCGGGTGGACAGCCTGGGGGGCCCTGGTCAGGGGGCGGCTCCTGCCCGACCGGCTCCCTCACCGACCAAGAGCTCCCAGCCCAGGGAAGACAGAGCCAGAAAGAGGAAGGCTGGGCCTCGTCAGCGTGTGGCAGCATCTTCGCCCAGCTCTGAGGGGGCCAGCAGCAGCGAGCGGCGCCGTCCGGTCAAGAAAAGGAAGTCATCCCACAAGAAGCGCAGCCGGCGCGCGCGGCTTGAGGAGTCAGACAGCAATTGGAGCTCAGGTGAGTCCTCGTCAGAGGATGATTCCCTAGGGGATGACTACTGGGAGGTGTCGGCCAAGGTCCCAGGGCTCCCTGACTGGGCCCGCCGGCGTAGGTCACGGGGGGCAAAGGGCGACGGTTCTCCCCTTGAGGTTTGGGGATCCGAGGGGGAACCCCCGGGCCCTTCCTTCCTGGATGACGAGGACCCCCCCGGGATTCACCTCGCCCGCAAGGCCCGCGAACGTATTTTAAACGGGTATTACGTGGATGTTTTCTCCTTGCTACGGCCGGAGGCAGAGGATGGGAGGTCCAGCCCCGCCGCCAAGCGCGGCAAGCGGCGGGCGCGTAGGGAGTTGGCCGAGCGCTCGTTTTCTAACTGGCTCGAGGGCTTCACGGTGTATATGGGTGTCGTTCAGGCAGCTTACCCAGACAGGGGTTGGCATCTATCAAACCATCTGGGAAACGTGCTCCGGGCTCGGGCCTTGGCCGGGGAGGGCGCGGCCATGGACTATGACGAGGCCTTCCACAAGAGGGCCTCCCACAACCCCAGGGCCAGGTGGGTCCTGATCAGCCAAAAGCTTTGGCTATGGCTGGTGGGCCCCCACATCAAGGGAAAGGGGGACCCCCCCCCCGTCCCGGGCGATGGGCCGCACGCCAGGACCGATCCCGCGGCCTGTGCTGGGAGTACAACCAGGGCAGGTGTCACCGCTCGAAGTGCCGCTTCGAGCACAACTGCGATGCATGCGGGGGTGCCCACTCGCGCCCATCCTGCCCCCGGGGCCAAGCTGGCTCCCAGCCCTTTTGGGGGGGCCGATCCTCCACCAGCACCTCTCGCAAGGATGGAGGATCGGCCCCTAGCACCTCCCAGGGCGCAGGTGCGGGCAACTGAGACTCCCCCTGGGCATCTCGGCCTGGCCCCCACCCCGGTGCGGCTGCAGGCCCTCGCTCCCCTCTTGGAGTGCTATCCTGACCGCTCCGCGGCCGGGTACCTCTGGGAGGGATTTTCCTCCGGTTTCCGCATCCCCTTCACGGGGCCACGGGTAGCCACCACATCAGGCAACCTCAAGTCCGCCTCTGAGATGCCAGGCGTGGTGGCGGCAAAAATTGCTAAGGAGGTGGCCGCAGGCCGCGTCGCGGGCCCATTCCCTCGCCCACCTTTCCCTAACTTGAGGGTTTCCCCGCTGGGGGTGGTGCCCAAGAAGGCGCCAGGTGAGTTCCGCCTGATCCACCACCTGTCGTACCCCAAGGGGTCGTCGGTCAATGACCTCATCCCGCCTGAGCTGTGCTCGGTAAAGTACTCCTCATTCGATCATGCGGTCCGCTTAGTGCAGGGCTGCGGGGCGGGGGCCCTCATGGCCAAGTGCGATGTGCAGTCAGCTTTCCGCCTGCTGCCGGTGCACCCCCTCGATCACTCGCTACTGGGGTTCAAGTTCCAGGGGATGTGGTATTACGACAAAGCCATGCCCATGGGGTGCTCCATCGCTTGCGCTGCATTCGAGACCTTTAGTACATTCCTGGAGTGGGCCGCTAAGGGTCGCATGGGTTCCCCCCATGTCTGTCATTACCTGGATGACTTTTTGATAATGGCTCCCCCTGGGTCCCCGGCCTGTGCTAACCACCTCAGGGTCTTCCAGCATTTGGCAGCGGAGCTGGGGGTCCCCCTGGCGCAGGACAAGACTGAGGGCCCCACGACACGCCTTACATATTTGGGCATCGAGCTGGACTCGGTGGCTGGGGTGTCTCGTCTCCCGGGGGATAAGTTGGCTCGCCTTACAGAGCTTATTACGGGCCTACTGCACCAAAAGAAGTGCACGCTCAGGGAGGTCCAGTCGGTGTTGGGGCACTTGAACTTCGCCTGCAGGGTCGTCTCTCCCGGCAGGGCCTTTTGCGCCCGCCTTGCCAGGGCATGCAGGGGGGTCAGGGCCCCTCATCATTTCATCAGGCTCACCAAGGGCCTGAAGGCTGACCTCTGCGTATGGCTCAGTTTTCTGCGGGGCTTCAACGGGGTCTCCATCTGGCAGGCCCCCCTGGACTTGGGTTCCGACTTGCAGGTGCACTCTGATGCATCAGGGAGCCTTGGCTTTGGAGTTTACTTCAGGGGTCGCTGGTGCGCCCAGCAGTGGCCCTCCAGCTGGGCTGGGTCAGGAATCCTCAGAGACCTGACCTTTTTGGAGCTTTTCCCCATCCTGGTGGCAGTCTCCATCTGGGGCGGCTTCCTGCGGAACTGCCGGATCACCTTCTGGTGTGATAACCAGGCCTCCGTCAGGGTCATCAACAGTCAATCTTCTCGCTCTGAGCGGGTCATGCGGCTCATCCGCCGGTTTGTCCTGTGTTGCCTTAACACTAACATCACGTTTTCAGCACGTCACATAGCAGGTGTCGATAACGGTCTGGCGGACGCCTTGTCTCGCTTCCAGATGGAGAGATTCTTCAAGCTGGCCCCAGAGGCGAGGCGCACTCCCGACCCATTCCCGGAGGAGCTCTGGACGATTGGCACAGCACCATAATGCAGGGAGTATTGAGTTCCGTGGCCCCGTCCACACTTCGGGCCTATTCTGCCGCGGCCACCAGGTTCTTGGCCTTCTCCAAGGGGGATGGGGGCGGGGGGTCCTGGCCCCCGTCCCAGGCTGAGGTCCTCCGCTATTTGGCCCACCTGCGCAGCCTGGGGCGCGCCCCCCGGACCATGCGCAGGGACCTCGCGGCCATCTCCTTCTTTAGCAAAGCGGCCGGGTTCCCTGACCCATGCGCTGGCTTCCTCGCCCGGCGGGCAGTGGAAGGCTGGGCCCGCATGGCCCCACCGCGGCAGGACCACAGGCGGCCCATTACCCTGGGCATACTGGGGCGAGTACTCCGGGCGGTCCCCCCCCTCTGCAGGTCCTCTTACGAGGCCCAGCTCTTCCGTACGGCCTACATCCTGTCTTTTTATGGGGCATTCAGGGTCAGCGAGCTGGTGGCCGGTTCGAAGGGCGACCTGTCTGGCCGCGCGGTGGCCTTCAAGGACGTGTCCTGGTCCCCCCGGCGGGTGTCCATCAGGCTCCGCCGCTCAAAGACAGTGCAGCGGGGCACGGGTCACGTCATCCACCTGCAGGCGGCACGCCTCCGTTCCCTGTGCCCCGTGCGGGCGGTTGAAAGGTTCCTCTCGCTCCGGCCCTCCCTCTCTGGCCCACTCCTGATCCATAGGGATGGTTCCCCCCTCACCCGGTTCCAGTTCTCAGCGATCCTGCGGGCCTGCCTTCAGGCGTGCGGTTTGGCTGCCCAGGATTTCGGTACCCACTCCTTTCGCATCGGGGCTGCCACAGAGGCCGCCGGTCTCGGCCTCCCCGCAGCGGCCATCCAGGCCATTGGTCGCTGGCGGTCTGGGGCATTTAGGGCCTACATCCGCCCCGCTTTGGGGGCATCTCTCTAAAACGGTTGTCCCATGTGTTCCAGTTCCAGGTGCCAAGAAGTCGGTGTGGCTATGCGGCCACAGTATCATCCACTGGGCGGGGAAGTATGCTGCATCATCTGGCTGGGGCGCCCACCTGGGCCTGGAGGATCGGCTTCAACTGCGCTGGCTGGGAGTCCGCGGCATGCGATGGGCATCTCTGGTTCCAACTCTTCTGCGTCAAGCGCGCCACCGGGGCCCTCCGGACGCTATCCTTATACAGCTCGGCGAGAATGATTTGGCCGAACGGGAGGGCCTGGAGTTTCGACAGGCCATGTGCAATGATTTGGACTACCTCCGGGGGGTCTTTCCGGACACCGTCTTCCTCTGGTCCGATCTGCTTCAGAGGCTGGTTTGGCGGGGGGCCCAGTGTCCCAAGAAGTTGGACGGGGTGCGGCAGAGGCTGGCCCGCGCCATGGGTGAATTCATCGTGGCGGCTGGTGGTCGCATGATCACCCACTGGGACATTTCGCATAAGCTGGCCCCCTTGTTCCGGCCGGACGGTGTACACTTGTCAACCTGGGGGATGGACATATGGCTGCAGGACGTGCGGGATGGCCTCTTGGAATGGCTACAGCAATAGGAGTGTTGGCGGGAGCCTGGCCGGGCTCTTGTGGCGGTGGAGCATCGGATCAGATCCCATTGGTTGGGGGGACTGGGCCTGCGCGCACAGGCTCCCCATTAAGGGGACTCCCTTATGGAGTCTTGGGGGGTGAGCGGCAAAGGGCACGCCCAGCTCGGGGGCTGCCAGGGCACGTCACCCCCCAGGTGGCATGGGGAATCACCAAAGGGTGTACACCGGGTGATCTCCCACCTTCATGCCACTCCTGGTTCCCTCCCTCAGCCTGTGGCCTGAGGGGGACGTGGTTCATCGGCTGACAGGCGGGTCACCCGATGCTGCGGATCTGATCCTCATGCTGCGCCAATACTCCTCGTTTGCTGTTTATTAATAAAGTTGTGGCCTTGTTTTCTCCAGTCCAGTGTCTGCTTGTTTTGTGTCTCGCCGTGCACTCTCCCCTCGGCCTTCAACCATAGGCTGCAAACGACACAAGCATGACACCATGTAGAAAATACTGTGGGCTATTTAAATTGTTGATTCCATTAGGAACACGACCAGTAGAGATAAGTGGATACATTACCTCTGCCCATATACATGTTTTCCTCATAATGTGTATACAGTCCTTTGTGCTGGATCCTTTAATCTGCAAACTTAAGGATCACGGATCTTTCCCATGTTCCCTTTCCACCATTTCTTATCTTCAGAAAGTTTCTTCTGGAGGTTGTTGTACAAGTATGGACTAATAGCCACGTGGGTTGGGAGGCAGCAGTGGTGAGGGGGCAAAATTAGAGGTATGCTGACAGTAGCATTGCCAGCCTCCAGGTGGGACCTGAAGATATGGAATTGCAGCTGATCTCCAGACTACAGAGTTTAGCTCCCCTGAAGGAAATGGCTTCTTTGGAGGGGAGACTCTATGGTATTATACCTTGCTGAGGTCCCTCCTCTCTCCAAACCCCTGGTTCCACCCTCAAATCTCCAGGAATTTCCCAATCTGTAGGTGGCAACCCCAGCTGCCAGAGGAAAGGTTATAGTACTGCCTAGGTTGCACTGGAAATCTCTGCCTACTTCTGTTTTGTGGTAATCCATCACTTTATTCCATGGGTATTCCACCATCATGTTAGTTCCTCTTGAGCTCCTGCCGTAAATCAGTACCAAAGTACAAAGTCGGGAATTTGCCATGTCATTGGGTTGGCCCAGCAGAAGGATCTGGCAGCATCGCTCTGTTACCTCCTTCCCTTTCCTTTTGCCATTTGTCCCACAGCTTCTCTCTGATAATAAGGAGAACCTCAAAAGCCATCAATAAGGTAAAATCCAGAAGAAGTTTTACTGGATTCCTCTTCATCACAGCAGCACCCTGTCCTATGGTGTGCTTTGGGAGGTTCTTTGGGTCAAATAGCGGCCTTTCTGTGAACTCTTCTGCTGTTTTTAAAGGATGACTGTGATGTGATCTCTTTTCTTTCTTTCTTTCTTTTTGTTGAAACAAGCAGTTGTGTTAACCATGGCTCATCATATGAAATGAAGGAGGTAAAGTTTTGGCAGTTTTGTTTATTTCAAAATGAATGGAAGAAATGTCCCATAGGACCAAATTCTGTTGTTGTGTTTCAGGATCAAGCTGGATTTTTTTGCAGCATAAAGGCAAAGGTATTTACGAACTGCAGTACGTTGCCACTGTCACTTGTACTTAACAACCTCCTGGCATTTCCCAGAAATCTTTTATCATTTGATAGACTATTGAACGAGTAGAGTTTTGATAGGGGAATTCTTTGAGGCACAAGCGAATAAGGCAATCAGATTTAATAGAAAGCCACTTTTTATTTAACAAGAAATTCACAGGATAAATAGGTCCGTGGAGAATGAAAGCCAGCATTAAATAAGACTAATGAGTCAAGACAGGAGGTGAAAATAAAGGCTTAGCAATTACTAATTCCTAACACTTATTTTACTTTAGGCTACGCAGTCCTCCTGTAACTGCTGTTGTTATACAGAGATTTGTATATTGTTTGATGTGTCCTGGATGGTTTGTCATGTGGTCATGCTGGGCTTTGATGGTTGTCTCTCCCATACAGTTATTTTGCCTTCATCTTCATTCTTCTGTGCAGTCCCAAATTGGACCGTGCACACGGAGTCTTGCTGCTTGGAGGAATTTTCTAGCTTTCTAGAGATGCTCACTCTGCCAGCTTGTGGGTGACTGTTTCCCACCTAAGAGCCATGCCACCAATGGATGTGGTGCCCCTCCCTTTGTGGGGAGGAGAGTTGGCTAGCTGTTCTGTAAAATGTTTGTTTTTCTTCGATCCAGGGGTGATCTTTGTCAGTGAAAAGGCATTATTTAAGAAATGTGTGAGATGCTGTATAAAGTTGACACAAATAGACCAGCACAAGTTGTATTTGTTGTGTTTAGACAAAGGCCATGATTTTTTAAAAAAAAATCCTGTCAGAAATTTACTTCAGAGGCAAGAAATAAAAGGGAAGTACATCTAAAAGCCTCTCTTTGGGAAAAGGCAGGGCTTTTTTTCAGCAGGAATGCGGGGCAACGGAGTTCCGGAACCTCTTGAAAATGGTCACATGGCTGGTGGCTCCCCCCCCCCCCCGATCTCCAGACAGAGGGGAGTTTAGACTGCCCTCGGCGCGGAGGGCAATCTAAACTCCCCTCTGTCTGGAAATCAGGGGGCAGGGCCACTAGCCATGTGACCATTTTCTCCGAGGGCAACCCTCTGAGTTCCACCACCTCTTTTCCCAGAAAAAAAAGCCCTGGGAAAAGGTACTGGCAAGCCCCAACATTCTGATCACCTCAGGGGCCGTGGAGGAGCATACCAAGAGAGTGGAGTCTGTGTCGTTGAGGGTGTTGGTTCTGAGATCAGATCTGACAAGGCAGCACATGCAGGTCCACAAAGATCAAGTTGACTCTGAGAAGTTTCTAGGATCTGCCGTTGAAGAAGCCCAGGAAGACAAAGCATGCTGAACACAAGCATGCGTCAGAACATGAGCCTTTGAAGGTCCACTCCCCGATTCCTCAGTGTCCAGTGGTGGCAGTTGTGCAGGAGATGGTGATGCTGCTATCACCTAGCATGCTGTCTCAGATAGTACAGTCCTTAGCAGTTACCATTCTAAGCCTATTCAATTCATTGGGTTAACTTTACTTAAGACTGCACTATAGAAAAGAGTCCAGTAGCACCTTTAAGACTGACCAACTTTACTGTAGCATAAGCTTTCGAGAATCACAGTTCTCTTCGTCAGATGCATGGAGGGTAAGAAGAAGCTGGTCAGATACATAGGTGGAGAGGGGAGGGGGGAGTAGACTGCACTGTATGTGAGCTTTCTACTTAGTGGGGATGTATACCCAGGCCTTCCTAGTCCAACACTGTTACACTGTACTGGATCTCTGTTGTCCAAAGTCCAGCCAGGTATCTATGAACAATCTGTCCTGTTGGTTCATTGGTCATGTGGAGGGGGTGGGGGGCTCTGTTGACTGATGGATCTTTCAAGACCATTTAATGTATTTGATCTGTTTTGTGTATCCTAATTTTTTGGAACTTCTCTTCTGAGGTTTGATGGTTTTAATTTAATTTAATTGGGATGACCTCCTGGTTGGTTGCTGACTGGGGCTAGAAACTCTTGGTTGTTCTTCTGAGGGCTGTTCTGATGGCAATGGTGAGAAATGATGGGAGGACCAAGTTCTTGCAAGTTCTTACATGTGATGTTGGAGCTTTGTGACAGGAAATCCAGATGTGGCATTTTGTCCTAAAAAGCTGCCATGGATACCCTGATACGGGTTGGGACTGCAGTACTGAGGAATAACTCTGTTGATGGTATTTCTCTGAAATAGCCTCTCTGGGCTGCTTCTAATCCTGGTATAGAATATGACTGGTACATACATGAGACCTGTCTTTTTATCCCCTACTGGGCCTTAAAGCCACTTGGGAACTGCCCATTTTATACCATATGGGGGTGGAATTTGGCCCTGATCAGTCATTCCGCCCCCCTTTCCCCATTGTTGCATTTTTGAGGCCAAATAATCTGTCTGGAGTTTCACTCGCGGAATTCCAGTGTCCATGTTGCTTAGCCCTGACAGCTAACGGGAAAACACTACAGTAATACAATTAAAATACTGTATTATATTGTATTATTTCAATAACATTGAATAGTATTGTTCCTGCAGTTGTTTCTGAGATAGGGTTGTGGATCTGGACTTTTAAATGTATATTGGGCTGCCCCTTCCAGCTGCTGGGGGCGGGGCTACTCTTTGGGCTGCTATGGAAAGTTTGACTGGCTGTAAATAAAAATTTTAAAACTACATATTGAGCTGTACTGTTTCTGTATTGTAGGTTAGTTTGATAGTTAGATAGAAATTTAATAAATTAAATTAATCAAATTTGTTGTATTTTTATGATATATCACTAGCCACTCTGGGTGCTGAGGAGGAAAGGTGGGATATTAATTTTTATTTTTAAAAATAAAGCATTTCTTGCTTGGAGACTTAACTGCTTAACTAGGGAATGACTGCTTAACTAGGGAATTAACTGCTTTCCTTCAAGACTCTTTATCTGCTCTTTTCTGTTTTCAGTACTTACATATGACTTGTCAGTTAGCAATTGAGGAGATTAGAAGGTATTGAAATAATATATGCACAGATGTAAGTTTTATTTGAATAAAAGAGAATGGTTTAAAAATTGTATTATATTTTCCTTTTGGATAAAAGGATCGCTCCCTTTCCATTTACATGTTGCAATTAGTAAATGGCCTGCCATAATAGACGAGGACATATTGATAAAATAAAGACACTTTCCCCATTTGAACCCATTTGTCTTCCATTGCTGGCAAAAGGGATGCATTTATATGTATGCTATAGTTAAAATGTAGTTCATTGGCTTCATTTAGCAGAGCTGTGGCTAATTTTGTTTTGATCTCCAGCTGTATTTAATATCATGCATTTTATTAATAATTTTGGCTTGTTAAATTGTACCACATGGTAATAAAGAAATGGAACTTTCCCTTCCAAAGCAAATTTCCCATCTCATTCTCATTTCTGCCCAAGATTTCTCTAATACTGCTTTTAAGGAAGGAATTATGTGGTTGTTCTTGATTTTTATTAGTAATTTCTCTCTCTCTCTCTCTTTAAAAAACTCACAGCCAACTATGGAACAAATCCTATTTGCAAAGGTTGCTTGTCTTGCTCCAAAGACAACGGATGCATCAGATGTCAGCATAAGTTATTCTTCTTTCTCAGAAGAGAAGGAATGAGGCAATATGGTGAATGTTTGAATTCCTGCCCTTCAGGGTACTACGGTCTCCGAGCCCCAGATATGAACAGATGTTCAAGTGAGTTTTCTCTCTGTTTTTTGAGTCTACCGTTTAATGTAGAGAATGATAGAGTAGAGAACTTAACAGTGATACTTCCACAGGTGATACTAGATTATTATAAGCTTTTTCTCCTGAAGGAATCACCAGTTATCTGGAATGTGTTGCATTTACCAATTATCTTGCTTTGTCTGAGCGGTGCTTTGAAACAAACTCTCCTGTGGTTGTCAGAAAAGAAGCAACTTTTTATCAGTGACTGTATATTTATGAGCTTATGATATGTTCTTGTTGACTGACTTGCCAAAACCAACACACCTGTTCTCTGTTGTGTTCTGTACACACTATACCTTAAGATCTCTTTGTCACACCACTTCTGTTTATGGATTGGTTCCAACGTAAAATTTCCACTTGCAATAGAGCTCTTGCACAAGTGG
Organism: Eublepharis macularius; assembly: GCF_028583425.1. Classification (NCBI taxonomy): domain Eukaryota; kingdom Metazoa; phylum Chordata; class Lepidosauria; order Squamata; family Eublepharidae; genus Eublepharis; species Eublepharis macularius. The sequence continues at coordinate 116,819,180 of NC_072796.1, read as the reverse complement.
AAATGCAAGAAAAATACTGTAGTAGTAGCCACTTGTACTAAGTCATATTTATTGTATCTCCCCTTGTGTTTCTGCTTGTGCAAGTTCCAGGCATTATCCTATTTAAAGAGGAAAGCACGAGGTGTTGCACGAGTTCTTGCACAAGTGGAACTTGTTGTAGGTCTGTTCATGTTTCTGCTTGCACACTTCTGGAAGAGGCTTCCAGGTAGCCCTTTGCACTTACTGTTTCCCCACATCTGATCTACTTCCAACCGTCCAATCGCTCTTTCTGTGCTAAAAACGCCTGCTCAAAACCTATGTTATGTAGTCACACTAAACAGTGCAAAAATAAATGAATCCTGGATATAAGAACAGTTTTCTGCAGAGAATATGATTCATATATATGCATACTGAGTGAGTGCAAATGAAGTGCAGAGTATGTAGAGAGAGTTCTCAAAATTTTCCTTCTACCAGTGACCCAACCACAACTCCAAAAAGCAGATGTTGAAGGTCAAGGGACAAACCTCATGGGGAAGATGTCGCATGCTGTAGCATAGTGGTTGAGTGGTTGGATTGCAAATCAGTGCTCTGCTGGTTTGACTCTCACTACTGCCATGCACTCTGCAGGTGGCTTTGGGTAAGGCACTCCTCTCAGCCCCAGCTTCCCAGGGTATTGTGGGGGTAATAATACACTGACTTTGTCCATTGCTCTGAGTGTGGCACTAATCTGTCTAGAAGAGCGGTATATAAGAGCACTCATTATTATTATGACCCAAGGGGCCTCCTCTTCAGTGAAGAGGCGGAATTAGACAAAATCACCTCTTCAATTCATTGAAGCAAGCTCTCTGCTCATGTGAAAGCAGGGGTGATTTTGCTCAATTCCCCTTTGTCACTGAAGCCTCTGTGCCACGTGGCATTTGTCCATGACACTCAGTATCGGCTTGGAGGAGCACTGTGGCTATTGAGTTGAAAGGGCAGGGCTTCTTTTCAGCAGGAACGTGGTGGAATGGAGTTCCAAAACCTCTTGAAAATGGTCACAGGGCTGTTGGCCCTGCCCCCTGATCTCCAGACAGAGGGGAGTTTAGATTGCCCTCCACGCTGCCGAGCAGCGCGGAGGGCAATCTAAACTCCCCTCTGTCTGGAGATCAGGGGGCGGGGCCAACAGCCCTGTGACCATTTTCTCTGAGGGCAACCCACTGAGTTCCACCACCTCTTTTTCCAGAAAAAAAGCCCTGTGAAAGGGAATATGGGTAGGAAACTCCTTACATTGACTGTTTGTAGGATTCAACCACTGTCTTCATGCTTCAGAAAGTTATGTGGAAGGTAGAGTGATGTACGTATCCATTGTGTACATAAGTCTCCTGCCTGCATCAGTTTTCTACAACAGAAGGAGAAACATATAACAAGTTGCTCTAGCGTCAGCCAAATATATCTGGAGCAAACTAACTGGTCATAACTCTGTGATTTCATCAGCTGAGACAAGCTTTGGACCGTGCAGGGAAAGGTTCCTCTTAGATCTGTTTTCCTGCCTTGGTATAAAACACAGCAGTGCTCTCCCACCTCACTGCCATACGAAATTGCATCATTAAGATACTTGTAAACACATGCAGTTAACTCAGTTTAGGATCCCGGTTCGACTTTTGATGACTGCGGCATCCGGTAGTGATGGGTATGTATGGAAGATCCATCATGGACCACACAAGAGTTATTTATTCACTTTGACCATCAGACTCCTCGAGGGAGGCAGTTTGGACACATGCATCCAGCAGCCATACGAAATTTATTTATTTATTTATTTTAGATTTTTATTCCACCCTCCCCACATTTCCAGCAGGCTCAGGGCGGATTGCAAGATACATAAACGTTAAAATATATAAAACAATTATCATAATTAACGATTCTAAAAAAATCTCATTTACACAATTAAAATACAATTATAAATTATAAATATCAGCATAGCGGCACAAAATTCAACTGATCAAAAATTTTAAACAACTTCAGAGCACCTCTGCATTAAAAAGTTTTTTAAATGGGGGGTATTGGTGGTGGAGGAGGGCCTCATCAACCGGCCAGGGGGGTTCCGCCTAGCACTGCCCATATGCCTGGCGGAACAGCTCCGTGTTGCAGGCCCGGCAAAAGGATAACAAATCTTGCCAGGCCTTAGTCTCTTCAGACAGAGCAATTCCACCAGGCTGGGGCCAGGATCGAAAAGGCCCTGGCCCTGGTCGATGCCAGGCGAGCCTCCCTGGGGCCAGGGACCTTTAATAGATGTTTCTCACTGTGTCGGCAAGCCTTCTCTTGAACACTTTCTTTGCCAGGGTTGCCTGGGCTGTTTCCTTGATCCTCAGGAGCTGCTGGGATGCAGAACCTGGGAGGGAGAAGCATCGCTGATACTGTAATATCATTTCCGGTTGATACCCTGTGTTATAATGCGACCTACAACTCCAGAGCCAAGTATGGCTCTTTAAAAGTAAATGAAATCTTTTCAGTTGAGGTGTACTGGAAAGCGATGCAAAATGCTAGAATAACCAATATGTGGAGGGAAATATTCTGATGGGACAAAAGGCCTTTTCAGAAATAGTGTTGGGGGAGTGCAGATGCACTATGGATTAATAATCAACCTGCCTGTTGTCAGTAAATTTTAGCTGTATATTTTCAGTTGTGCAAAAGGACTGTTTTTTACACCGACCCATCATTGACTCCTTGTTCTGAATTTTTCTCTGTGACTGTAAAAGACTCCTGCAGTAATGTAAAAAGATGCAGAAGCACTCCTGCAGGTTGTTCCCTTGTCTTCAACCACTTTGTCAGGAGGATGCAGAATGTATCAATCCCACACATTCCAGAAAGGGGATTTTTTGTAAGACATGTTAAAGTTGCCAGGTGCTCTTCTGAGGCAGGTGAACTCCTGCCCCTGCCCTTCATTACCTCTGCTCGATTCAGTGAGCAGCGTGAGAAAAACTGAGGTGGGGACACTGTCACAGCCCCTTCCCCCCATGCATAACACTTTACCTGTCATGACCCTCTCTGACTAGCCCGGTGACTCTGGTTTGGAGGGCTCAGAGGAAGAACATGAGAAGCCAGGCCAGATACCCAGAAGGACCAGTGATTATCAGGAAAGCCTGATGCTGCAGCGGCACTTGCCAGCCACGCTCCAGTAGCGCCAGAGACCACCCTGCCAGGGAGACCTTGCCACCAGCCTCTGAGATAACTCGTAAGCCTCCACTAGGCAGGATGCAAACCTGGGCCTGTAGGCCACCAGGACCGTCTCCCACTCTGCAGCAGTGGAGTCCGTGGTAGGCCAGAGCTGAAACAGAACAAAGGAGGTGAAATGCCAGACTGGCAGCATGCAATCCCAGCCTGGATCCAAAACAGGCGTCTGAGAGTAGTGCTGTTGTGCAGGATCCTGGCCAAGGCACAGAACAGTCTGAGAAGCCCTAGAGCCAAGCTACAAGTGATGCCTGACACAGGTTGGACACTTGTCAGCTTCCCTCAAGTTTTGATGGGAAATGTAGGCATCCTGGTTTTACAGCTTGGCTCTCCATTACAGCTGCAAGACCAGGACGTCTACATTTCCCATCAAAACTTGAGGGAAGCTGACAAGTGTCCAACCTGTGTCAGGCGTCACTTGTAGCTTGGCTCTCAGCGCCTGCCATCAAGTGCCGCTGAGCTAGATCAACTCCCAGCCTATTTAGGTGGAGGATTGGTTAGGCTGCATTCCAGGGTCAAGCGGACCACCAGGAACAAGCCCCGTGCTCCAGCTCCAGCCCCTGCCTTTAGCTCCAAGCCTTAGCAAGTCAAACCTTAGGCCTTACTCTAGAGGAGCCAGCTTGTCTGCAGAGCTCAGGACACTAGGAATTGACTCAGTTTTCATGATATTTAGCGATTGGGAAATTTCCTATATCATTGGGGAGTGGCAGAACTTCCGGCTCTCACTCTTATGCATTGCTGTGAATTGGAACTCAGCACATCCGAAAGCATAACAGCAGGTTGCATGAAACTGCTGTTTTCTAGGTAAAATACCAAATTCATAGATCTGATGGCATTGTTAAAATTCCCTGAAAAGGAATATTAGCTCGCAGGCTCTCCATACGTATTTGTAGATATGTAATTCTCACGTTGCCTGTTTTTACTAAACTTGTGGTATCTGCTTGAGGATGATGTTCCTTGCTTTGTGTTTTCAAGTGTTGCTCTGTGCTGCCTAATATTTACCATGTGGCTGCCTTCGGCTTGAAGATGAAAATGATCCCAGGGTATAGCTTCTATATTTCATTTGTGAAGCACTTTGGAATCTTGGCCTAAGCTATGCGTGCTTTAATTGTGATGTCAGGAACTCTTCCCATTTTAAAGCTCATCCCCCACCCCCACAACATTTGAGCTTATTTTCTAGGCTGTTTTTTGTTATCGCTTGCTTGTGTTTGTGGAAGTAAGCCTTTTGGAAAGGTATATTCAAATATCAGCACAAGATAGCTTGAAGTTATAATAGTAATACTAGGAGTGGGAGGGAGAGCTTGGAAAATATCTTAATTAAAGGCATGTGGTGCTCTCCTTATGGTAGACATTTGCAGCCCCCACCCCTCCTCTATACCTGTGCACATTAAATAGAAATAAATCCCATTGATTTCAGGGTGATTTACCACCACATGATCTGCTGGGGCATTGATCTGATTTATTTGAGACTCTTTGGAAAGACCCAAGTCTCAGGTTGGGGATCAGGAAGCAAACTGATAGTTGGGACAGGAAGTGATTGGCTCCTTATGTCACCTGCCCCTAATGGGTGGGTAGAACTGTTGCCATCTTCAGTGGTAGAGTTGAAGAGCAGCAAAAACAACCCAGAGGTATCTTTTCTGGTCATTCAGAAAGTAAAATCCATAGGTTCTGCTGCTAGAGAGCCTGGATTAAGATTTCTGGTACTGATTATCACAAAGGTCCCCCCTCCGTGACTTAATCAGACATGAATGTACACAGAACTGCCTTAGGCCATTGCTCCATCATGGTCTGCTTTCTACTCAGACAGGCAGTGGCTCCCCAGGATTTCGGGCAGAGGTCTTTCATGCACCTCCTACCCGATCCTTTTAACTGGAGATGCCGGGGATTGAACTTAAAGCCTTCTACATGCAGAGCATTAGGACCCTCCCTAGTCCAGTAATTGTTTCATTCAACCTTCATGGACAATTCTAGATGCAAAGTACCTCTGACAGATTCAATTTAATAAGATCACTTCAAGTCAACAACTTTGCCAAACGGCCAAGAATGAAAACAGGTAGCTGGTTATCTATATGTTTGATACTGATCTTGATTGGTTAATATCCCAAATGCACAGCCCTAATTTTTTTAAAAATCCGTTTTAATTAATATAGGACTTAATATATGAATTTCTGTTGTTGTTCTGGAACCTGCTGTCTGTTTTAGAGATTACAGAGGAAGCCATTGATTGTTTTTGCCTTGCTTCTTTGCGATGGCGGGTATCTGTGTCATCCTATTTGCAAGTTATGCCAAATGCAGAATTATTTTCTTTTGTTGCTTGTTAGAACAACTTTAGATGACTATTTATTTTCAAAATTTATACCTTGTCTTTCTTACCTCATCAGGGCCACCAAGACAGCTAACAAATCAAAAATATAATTAATCAAATCACTCCTCAGAAACCATTAAAACAAAAGCCATTAACACAATTAAAACCAAGAATAAAATGCACAGACAAAAACATAAAAACAGCAGCTAAAACATAGGGAAGGAGGGGTCACTGAGGGAATGCCAGACAAAACAAAATGTCTTGACCCACTGGAAGATAGCAATGGAAGGGAACGGATGTGTCTCCCGGGGGGAAGATGGGGGATGGGAGGAGTTCCAGGGTTTTCATGTAGTATTCATGTACAGTTATTAAATTAGTCTTGCTTGATGTTGGATGCCCTATCTGACTCTCGACATTCTTTTTGTCTTTTGTTCTGACATTGTTTACTCTGTGTTAAAAATTTCTGGCTAGATTGAAAATCTCTACTGGTTGTTATGAGAGGGGGTAGTGCTTATATAAGTTGATTTTAAAATGCCTGCACATTTTATAAAATAAAACTCTTCAGCAGTTTTTATTTCTGGAACATTTCCCCATTTACACTAAGGAAGAGCTAGAACTCGTATCTGATAGAAAATGTTGACATGGATTTTAAAAGTGTGACTCTTGCCAAGCATAACACTGTTCAGTGCCACACAGCCAAATGCAGCAGCTCCAGAATTCTGAAAAATTTTGCATTTCAAAACTAATTTTCTCTGCTAGTTGTGATTTTAGGCATCTCAAATTTGCCGGATTGTTTCTTTTTTCCCCTACAGCGTATCATGTAATTTCATCTCTAGAGCTGCCTATAATGTTTTCTGCTAGTGGAAGGAAACTAATCTCTGCCCAAAGCTTTTTAGAAGAAGAAATCAGCCTCTTCTATAAAGAATTTAAACAGGATTTCATAGGGTGAATGACTATATTGGTGGAACTTTTTTTATTTAAAGCGTTTATATCCCCAAAGCCAACTTGCACCGTTAGAGAAGCAACTTCTTTATTGGTCATAGTAAAAAAAAGATCTTCGCAGTTTCTGGATTCTGCTCTTAATAAAAATTGTTCTGTGCCTCAGGCTCTGCCAAAAAGGAGGACGGGATGAACTGGGGGCAGGAGGCACAAATAGCAGAGGACCTTGAGTTACCTGGATATCTCCCGGAATTGTAACCAATCTCCATACTACAGAGATCTCTTCCCATGGAGAAAACGGCCGCTGGGGAGGGTGGACTCTATGGCATCACATCCCTGCTGAGGCCCTCCTTTCCCCAAACTCTGCCCTCCCCAGGCTCCACCTCTAAATCTCCAGGAATTTTCTAACCTGGAGTTGACAACCCCAAGGGTTGTCAGGTGTCTAGTTTTCACCTGGACAGTCTGGGTTTTTTTTTTTTTTTACTATCTGGGGGAAAACATAATTAAAAAACTGGACAGCTTGCCTATCCAGCCCACCTGCCAGTGTGCCTCCTGTATGTGCCCTGCCACTGCAGCCGCTGGTGGAGTAGGCAGCCAGCAAGCCCACCTCCTGTGCGCCAATGCCGTTGGGGGGGGAGTGTTGTGGGAGTGTGTGGCCAGCCAGTCCGCCCGCCCAGCCTCCTGTGCATGCCCTGCTACAGTCACTGAGAGAGTGAGCAGCCAGCCAGTCCAGGCTCCTGTGCACATGCCACCCGGAAGTGGCTGGCCAGCCACTTGCCCCGGAAGTGGGGCAGCATGATGATGCCACCCTGGTAGTGAAGTTGTCAGGAAGAGGGGTGTGCAATTTGGGTTTCCAATTTGGGGGAAATATCCGAATCGGACCCGATTTGCAAAGATTCGGGACTTCTGAATCAGGCCCAGCACGCTGGGCTTGATTCAGAAACCCTGGATCAAAGCTTCCTCAAGCAATTCGTATTGCTTCAGGAAGCTTCGGGTCAAGGGTTTAAATGCCCCTTTCCTTGTCCCTGCAAAACAGCAGGGAAAGGGGCATTTAAGCCGGGATGGCTGTTCGGTGGGGAAATGCCCTTGGCTTTTTCACCCAAGGGGAGGGAGCTCCTTCTGCCTCCCTCCCATTGGATGAACAGCCCTGCTCTGAGCTTTGAAACCTCCAAGCTGGCTATTTCACCCAATGGGAGGAAAATAGCCAGCCTGGATATTCTTTCAAAGCTTAGAGCAGCGCTGAAAAGCCCTGCTCTGAGCTTTGAAAAAGTCCAAGCCAGCTGTTTCACCCAATAGGAGGGAGCTCCCTCTGCCTCCTTCTCATTGGATGAAATAGCTGGCTTGGAGTTTTTCAAAGCTCAGAGCAGGGCTTTTCAGCAATGTTCTGAGCTTTGAAAGTATCCAGGCTGGCTTTTTTCCTCCCATTGGGTGAAATAGCTGGCTTGGAGTTTTTCAAAGCTCAGAGCAGGGCTTTTCAATGCTGCTTTGAGCTTTTAAAGTTTTCAGGCTGGCTTTTTCACCCAATGGGATGAGGGAAGAGGGAGCTCCCTCTTCCCCCCTCCCATCAGGGTAAAAAGCCAACAGCTCCTGCTAATCCTCTGTATGCTCCAAATTTTTACGGAGCATATCGAAGCGGCTGAAATGCCCTAATCCCAAAGTGGCTCGCTACTTCGGGTTTAGGGGTATTTCGGATTCTTTTCCTGCTTCGGGTAAAACCGAAGCAGGAAACCCGAATCTTTTCCCGGTGCACTCCCCTAGTCAGGAATTGTGGAAGCATGCACAGGAAGACGATTCTCTAAGGTAAGTGCTTGTCCCTCCTGCCTGGGGCCTGATATTTTTCCAGACCTCATCTGGCAACCCTAGTCTGAACCCATCTAGTTAGCTTTTTAAAGAAAATTGTGGGGTGACTTTTCCCTTCATTCCTTTTGAGTCTTCTTGTATTTTTCCCCCGCTCTTCTTCCAGGAACTGAGATTAGGATATTGGCCGATGAAGTTACCTTATACTTAATCAGTCTGTTGGTCCATTTACTTCTGTATTTCCCTCTGGCGGCAACTTTCACGAGTTGCAATCAGAGAAAACTATTTCCCAGAACACACTATTTTTAAGTAGACTGCCAAGGATTAAAACTGGGAATTTCTGCATGCAAAGCATTGTTTTTTCACTGAGCCATGGCCAGTCCTGGAAGAACTGAGTGTAAGTTTTGTATCAGGCTGAGAGAACCTTCTGTCAGCCCTGCCAAACCTAGTAGATCTGTTAGTGTTTGGAGATCTGACAAAGTACCTGTTGAATGAGCATCAGTATATTCAACATTCCTTGTGGGATTCAAGTTTTGAGACTTTTTAAATATGCACACAAAAGAAATATGGAAGTTTATAGGCCCTGTATGTTAATGATCTAATGGGATCCCGCTGCTGATAATTAATGTTCTTTTGGTAGCTAGGAAAATTGGACAGAGAATATTAACATGTTCTTGTTTCCCATGACATATATATAAATATTTAGCACAACTGATGCAGCAATATAGCTGATTGTGAGAACACGGTAAGGGCTGATGCATGCACATGCCTCCCTTGATATTTCGCCCTTCCTTGACTTACAGATTGGTACGTGAACTGCTTTAAAAGAAAAGCAATGTAAAGTGATTTGGGGTGTTAAGTTCTCCAGAACAGAAAATTTTCCAGAAACATTCCTGATGCTAAATTTTTATGTGCCCCCCAAGTGTAAATACAATCTACCTACAGTTGTTAGGGCTGTTGTACTACAAAGCCATCATATTCAGTTAGTTAAATAAAGCATGGATAAATCTCAGTGCTTGTACATGGTTTATTTGCCTTCTGTTGCTAACATTATATAAATTTTGCTAGCAGCATTTAAATTGTTTATTTAAATTAGCATCAGAAAATTTTCCAATCCAAATTTGTCTGGAAAATCCACATCACTGGCAATATAGGAGAAGAAATCAGCTTCTTCTAAAAAGAAATTGAGCTTCTTAAAACCTAAAATATTTTCGGGATTTAAGGAAGTGGTCTTAAAGAGATGCATTAGTAAAGAGATAAGGACTATAAACTTTACTAGTATGTACTGTCTGTTGTTGTTTGTATGATCCTACTGGGAAGTTTCTGTTATTATTTAATATGTCAGCTTTAGAATCACTTATGCTCTGTTCCAGCATTTCTTCAACTCTGGATTGGATTTCTGTTGGTTTTAAATCATTGCAAATTTGATTCTATATACCATATTACATTGTTTATTGAAATGTCTTTGAAATTGACCGTACTGACACACACTGTAATTGGCCTTGAGTCTCAGAGAAAGGTGGACTATAAATGACATAAAATAAATGAAATAATAGCTAGTTGTCATTCTGACTGTGGTTGATCATCAAATCAATGATCTGTATTCCATTTTATTGTTTAGAGTGGGTTGGATCAAGTCTGCTTTCTCCCTCCAGTGACTTGATTCCTCTCCTTACCACTGCACATGGTCTATATACCTTTTGTCCACGAGAGTCCAGTGATCCAAAGCCCTACCCTCTTTCCTAGCTGATACTTCTAATGGCTATTGAGAGCAGACCTAAATATTATGATCAATGACATCCTCTTGGTGAATACAGTTGAGACAGTGCAAGGTGTGATGTCACAATAAAAAATACATTTTGGAACACCATATGGGTGGGGTGGAGTGTCAAGGAGAAGTAAGCCCCAGTCCTGTACATTGTTGAAATCTATACCTTTCTTAGTTGAGGAACCTTGCTTGGCTTTGGGGGTGGTGGGGGTGGTGGTGGTTACAATTGTATTGCTCAAAGTGGTTGAAAAACTGACAGTTTTGTCTGTGTGTGTCCTCCTCCCCACCCCAATTTCAGGATGCAGAATAGAGAACTGCGATTCTTGCTTTAGTCGAGACTTTTGCACCAAGTGCAAGCCTGGGTTTTATCTCTACCGAGGCCGATGCTTTGCAGAATGTCCTGATGGCTTTGCACCCTTAGAGGAGACGATGGAATGTGTGGGTGAGTGCTTATAGAATATTGGCTTCAGAACAACATTTTCCTTTTTCTGCTGCAGCCTTTCTGTGACTTTGGAGTGCTGTCTGAATTTATTCTCCGCTTTGCCCGGTCAGGTTATGTAAGCTATTTAGGCTATAATGTCTTTTTTATGAGTCTCTTGTGAACTTTCTAACCTCTCTGGATACTGAACTGAGGTTTACAAGTTCACACATTACGTCACTGTGTAAATTCTTTGGCCAAGGTCCTTAGTGCATAAGATAGATGGAAACCGTTAATGTGCCATAATTAAGTTATAGCAATTCAATTCATCTTCTTACCGTTAATAAATCAAGAGTAATGGTTCCCAGGGAATCTTGGTTTCTGAAACCTGATGGCTTTCCTCCAAGTAAATCACAAGGATGTTCTAAGCAATCCTCTGCTTAGTTGCTTTGATTTTCTTTGCTCTTAAAGGAAAAAAGAAAAACTGTATAGCATCTCTTTATGAAATCACCTCCTAAAAAGAAAAAGTTATTGGAGTTTGGTGACTCACAAGTCAATTTGAAACTTAATAAACTGAGGAGAAAACTCTGATTGTACAGCCATATATCTTTTCATAGACATTGCTGCATATACATTCTTTTCATATATTCAGGCAGCAAACCTCTGAATACCAGCGCTAGGAGGCAAGTTTGGGGATAGGCTTTGGCTTCTATGCCCAGTTTGTTGGCCCCCCAAGACAACTGGTTGGCTGCTGTGTAAAACAGGATGATGGACTAGATAGACCACTGGGACAATCCAGCATGGCTCTTCTTACATTCTCATATGCTAGAATTTGGGATCCTTAAACTGTATCCAGTGGGTCACTCCTGGGCACTCCTCCTCTTCCCATTATTTTCTTCTGCATTTCCTTGTCAGTCCCATTGAATGGACATTGCACAGTTTTAGAAAACGGTTTGCTTACCCCCACCAGCCATGTTGAATCGGAGCTTTAGCAGGAATTTGAAGACTGACCGTTGACTGCATGGTTTCCAATTGATCTTTCCCTTTGTGCCTTTGTGCCACCTCCCAACTTTAAAATAAAGACAAATTGTAGTTCTGTTTATGTGGCAGACAAGAATAAGAATAAGGCCAGTGCAACAGGTCCGTTTTGTACTGCTGGGGAGCCATTCAAGTCTCCTGTTCCATATAATATAACTGAGATGGGGTAAAGTCTGTGCTTTAGTGCGAAAGTGGCAAAGTCAGAGCGGAGAAGGCATGTCTGAAAGCCAACATCAGGCACTCGCTGTGTCTCAAGCTTGAGTTAGAGCTGCTGTTGCTGCTGCCTTTCTCACTTTGTCCAGGGCCTAGCAAGGCCAGAGGAGCAGTGTGTGTTACATCTGACCTTACCAAGCCCATGTAAAATGATGCATACCCATTACGACTTTAAGCCATTGTCAATTTCTGCACACTTCCTTCTTGTCCAGCTCTCATTGGACATATCAATGAGATATCAATTGATATGGCCAATTGATATCAAATCAATGTCATTATCACAAAAACATGGAACTAGCTTCCCCATATAGGTTTATGGTAACATAGTATGTCTCAACTAGGAAATAGAAGCAAGACCAGAAATTTCCATAATTTGAATGATAAAGTGACTGGTTTTAGAAGGAAGTATGGAAATAGCAGCATTTTTTAAAATAATGTCACTGGAGAACAGAGATCACAGAACCTGCCCTTTTCAAGACTGAGTTTATTTGGCAGTGGTCAGGATGAAAACAGTGGTAATTTCTTTATGCTATATTGAGGCTGCACCTTATATTTAACACAATAGTAAAACCTGCCATTGCTGAAGTTGAGATTCTCCCAACAGCATTTTTTTTTTTTAAAAAAAAGGCAAACCCTTGGGAATTTCAGCACCAGAAGGGCTCTAACTTGTTGTGTGTGTGTGCTTTTTGTTGGTTTCCTCAGAAGGCTGTGAAGTGGGTCCATGGAGCGAATGGGGAACTTGCAGCCGAAATAACAAGACGTGTGGATTTAAGTGGGGCCTGGAAACAAGAACAAGGCAAATTGTGAAAAAGCCAGCAAAGGACACAATACCATGCCCAACAATTGCAGAGTCCAGAAGATGTAAAATGGCCCTGAGGCACTGTCCAGGAGGTAAGCATGTCAAACGCCAAAGTAATCCAGATGAGCTCTTTTCCTGGCTAAAGCATTGCTTGTTTAACTGAGGTTGAACGTACTCTTGTTTTTCAAAATTGGACAAGCCGTTGATCTCTCTTACAACCTTGTTCTGTGAGTGCGATTGCTGAAAGATCTACCTTGTATAGTACTTTGACTCTGCCGCTGGAACTGCTATGGAACTTAGTTTTGTGATAATCAGTTGGTTCCCAGAGATCTGTTCTGCTAGCAGAGGCCCTTTCCTCCAGATGAAGGAGTTTTCTTAGTTGACCCTTTTGTCATCCAGGGAAGACGCTCTCCATTGGAGGAAAGTGCTTTGGATCTACAGGATCCAAACCATTGTAAGGAGACCCTTCTGTTCATCATTGGATACTGTTGGCAATTCAAGAAAATAACAGGATCAACAGGTGTACATTATTTCAATGTGCAGGTTGTGCGTGGCCTGGAGCACACAGCTGCATTCTTGGGCTTCCTGGTATTCTTCTTGTGGGCCTAGATTATGTTCTTTCCTTGTTCTTTGCCCTCTCTAGAATAATGAAGTCATGTGCAATTTGACTATATTGCTTAATTAATAAACCAACATAATTCTGCTATTATTCATTCTCTGATCATACTCTGTTTTATTTTTTTAACTGTGGAGTAGTTCAGGAAGTAGTAAAGGACATACTATTCAGTAACTTTAAGAGCAATATTAGGTGATTAGCCGTGTTGGTCTGCAGTAGAACTGCAGGATTTTAGTCCGGTGGCACTTCAGAGACCGACAGGATTTTCAGGGTGTGCACTTTTGAACATCAGAGCTCCTTTCATCAGATACCTGAAAAAAAAGGAAGCTCTGACTTTTGAATGGTCATACTCTGAAAATCTTGTTGGCTTTTAGGAGAAGTAATTATAAATATCTGTTAAATGACTGTAATGATAATCTCTCTTCCTAATGTTCTCAGTCTGTAAACTCACAGCAACATGTAGGGTAACTGTTAGATTACGTAACCAAAGACACTCATAGAGTGTGATGTATTAAACTGAAAACAGGAAGCAAAGATGTTTTTGGTGGGCCAGGGTCAAGCATGTGTGCTTTAGACATATGCTTCCCATTTCTGTCCCTTTTGTTCACATTTCGTTTTGCTATTTATGTGGTCTGCCTTACACACAGTGGTTACTGTGGTAGCTGCATTTGTGGATCCACACGGCAGAAGCTAAATCAGCATGCATTGTTCTTGTGCTTTGACTTCCCTACCTACTGTAGAGTGAGACATTCATCTGTCTTCGTGGCTTTAGAAGACCTCTCAATTATAGTACCACTTTCCCTTTCGGAAAGAGGAATGCAGCTACTAGGGCAAAATAACTCCATATTGTTGAGGTACTTCCCCCACAATAGTGTGGAGTGCTGCCCTCAAAATATTATGATGCTATAATGCAGTGACTGTTGATTAGATTTGCTAATAAGCCATCAAGAGGAGTCCTCAGCAAAGACCCCTGATTTTTTCAGTAAGGCCTTACAAGCAGAGCTCCCTCTTCCCATTTCTTCTTTTGCCCTTTCCCTGTTAAATATTCACTTACCCTTTTCCACGCTTCCAGAAAAGCAGTTCTCTTCAAGCAAAGGTTGAGAAAACTGTAGTGTAGGGAGCCATTGCCTAGCAGTGATCCTATATTTGTAGGACCTCTCTGTCCCATTCTCAGAATTGGTAGGGCAGAGGCAAAAAGAACAGGAGATAAGGGGAGAAAAAATAAGAAGGACAGCAGTTAAAAATTTGCCAGCCATATGAGCCCTAGGTTTGATCTGGATTTGTGCTTTTTTGCTAATTTCTGCTGTAAGGATTTTGAAAGCCTTAATTGACACCATTTTGTTAATTCTGGGATGGTTCCAATGCTCATTTTTATTGATATAACTTAATTGTGTAGGATCAGGCAGATTTAGATCACGTAGATGTAAGGATCTGCCCCTACCAAATCAGGCCGAGGGTCAGTCTGACTTTTCCTGACTGATAGCATCTCCTTTGGTCTCAGGTACCATCTCTCAACCCATCTCGCTGCTAGTGTTGTGTTGTTCATTACAGTACATTGAGTCTGGCATTTTCTAGCAATGGAACTTTCCCTGTTCTCCCAAGGCAGGAATATTCTACAAGCGTAATGAATCTTCCTGCTTGGGGTCCCCCAAATCAATTTTAGCTGCCATAATCCATTCCACCCTATTATTCATATTCATGTCTTCTGGGATCCACAATACTTATTCCTCTTCCTCTGTAGCAATTTTCACCCTTCAAATATTTCTAGCCTGCCCTGACGTCCCCTTATTAATCACTGCAGTGCAAAGCTATACATATTTATTACTGTTAAATCTTCAATCACAAATCAGCCCCTTAAGCTCTTACAGAAATGACTTTGTGTGCCAGCCCATGTTCGCCGAGCACTGATTGCACCAGTGTTCTTCTTCTGCTTTTTAAAGTGATTTCTGAAGAGTGGAAATAGGAGGATAGATGGGATATGTATTTAGGGGAGGCCAATAATGAGCTTTCAAGGAGAAAGGAGTGTTGTTGAGGACAATGATTGGGAGGAAGGGCAGGGGGAAGAGAATGGTGGTGATTCCAACAAACTGCTTGCTGTGCTGCATTCTTGGGTGTACTTCCCCCAAATCCACCACAGTTGTAGAACAACAGTTGAAGCAGCAGTAAATCTAAAGCTCATGCATGGGAGTGTAGAACTAAATCTAAAAGAGAGGGTGGCAGAGGTGGAGAGGTGGGTAGTGACTATCCTTTTTCTGCCTGATTAATACTTTTGTGTTCTTGCAGTGTCCCTGTTTAAATAGTAAGATTGAAGGTCACCCCGGCTCCAGCATTCCTGATCTGTTCATAGTGAGAGTTCTAGACTTGTACGTATCTCAGACCTGGCTGGATTAATGGCCTGGGCTGGTAGCCATTGTGCCACTGTTTGTTGAGGATCATGAAGTCTGAAAGATGAGGAGGTTTGGAGGCATTTTTATAAAGATATCTTTGTATCTAGAAATGGTTGAGCAGGCATTCTTGGGCTGATAACACGTAACATCTCCTCTCTATGAATTCCGCCTCTGTCTCATGTCTTTACAATGGCTTACTACATAACAGTACTGAGAGTTTTTAAAAATCTTAATTGTTTGACTGATCCTTCCTCCCACCCCCAACAGCTGAAATATTCATGAACATTCTATGGTATTCTGTGGCAACTCTGCCAGTGATGACATAAAGCCAATAAAACAGCAGGTTTAAGTTTATAGAAATTTATTTATTTACATTATTTATAGTACAATGTAAGTCAGTGCATTCAGTAGGATAAGACATGTAATAAGCAGTGTAATAGGACTGGAACTGCAGAAATGTGAAACAAAGCAGAAATCTGAACAAAGCGTTAAGTATTAATGATAATAACTATGCTCTTATACTGTTCTTCTAGACACTAGTGCTCCACTCAGAGCAGTGAACTCAGAGCAGCTGAGGAGCTGGGGCTGAGAGAAGTGGCTTACTGAAGGCCACCTGCTGAGTCCATGGCAATAGTGGGATTTGAACCAGCAGAGTGCTGATTTGCAGACCAACCACTTAACCACTATGGTACAGCAGCTCTTTTAAACATGACATGTTAAACAAGCAGTAACGTAAGCAGAAGTATAGTACACTGAAAAGATAAAGTATACATCAACAAATAACACAATACCATAAATTCACAGACCTGTTCCGTTTCTTGGAACATCTCCTGAACCATTCAGTTATAATATAGCCATATCACCTTTCTAAAAATGCCTTCTTCAACCATTTTGTTTTTCACGGTTAGCAGAATGCCAGAAGCCTGAGCGTCTTTCTGACCTCCTCAGGCAGGGCATTCCCAAAAGTGGGGGCCACTACAGAGAATGCCTGTGTATGGGCCATTGTTGATCTTGGCCATTTGGAGGATGGCATCTGCAGAAGGACCTGCAGAGATGAGCAAAGTTGTCATGGTGGAGCGTAGGGGGAGAGGCAGAGATGAGGGTGTGAGGCCATGATAGTAGCTGCTAGTATGTGATAGTAGTCAGTGGAGGGAGTGACTGCAGAATAGGTGTAATTTGCATGCTTCGGCTAGCTCCTGATAGTGTTCTGCACCAACTGGACTCTCCAAATTGACTTCGTGGAGAGAGCTGTGTAGAGTGCAACAACAACAACAACATTTGATTTATATACCACCCTTCAGGACAACTTAACATCCACTCAGAGTGGTTTACAAAGCGTGTTATTATTATCCTCATGACAATCACCCTTTGAGGTGGGTGGGGCTGAGAGAGCTCCAAGAAGCTGTGACTGACCCAAGGTCACCCAGCTGGTTTCAAGCAGAGGAGATTAAAATTTTTATTAACATTTCACTTTCTGCCCAATTAGAGATGGCATATCTCCCCCTCTCCATGCCGTCCCCCTGAGCAAAGCTATGTAATCCTACCTTATAACATTAAAATTCTACTGAAGAAGATATATAATGTTTCAAAATGTCTCATTTCTTCAGTCAATTAATAGTTCAGAGTTCTATGAAATGTTAATTTAAAAAATACCAGTTAATGTTTTTTTCAGCTATTCCAAACCTTTCCAAGATGATGATTTTTTGGATGTCATCCAGGAAAGGATTTTCCTTGGGAAGAAAACACTTTAACCGGATTAATAGCCTAGCCTTGTTTTAACATCTTCGTTCTTGCTGTTACCAGAACATTCATGTTCTTCTATTCTTTAGCTTGCCTCAAAATTCTAGCTGCTTTGTCAACAGATGATTCCATGTGAGCCAAGCCAGAGGCCTTTCTGTTTCACATGTGAAAGCATCCTGCTTAAGAATAGTCACCTGTTCTTGTGTGTAGCTCATTTACCATTGGTGCCCACCCCATTTTTGATGCCAAAGGGCAATTATGTAGTTCTTCTAACCTTTCTGCGGATCTAGTTTTTAGGAGAGCTATAAATAGGAGGTTGTTCCCCTTGACTGTTGAGAACAATAGGCAAAGATATTTTGTTACTTGCATAACAACTGCTCCAAGAAGATGGCATTCCCTGTTTGTTCTCTTAACATTCATATGAGGCCTACATGCAGAGCAGATTCTCCAGGCAAGTCACCCAAGTTAGACTGCTGGGGACAATGCAGTGAACAACAACATCATCATCAGATTTATATTCCGCCCTTCAGGATAACTTAATGCCACACTTGGAGTGGTTTATCCTCACAACATGCACACCCTGTGAGATGAGTGGGGCTGAGAGAGCTCTGGAAGAGCTGTGACTGACCTAAGGTCACCCAGCTGGCTTCAAGCGGAGAAGTGGGGAATCAAACCCAGTTCTCTAGATTAGAGTCTTGCTGCTCTTAACTACTACACCAAGCTGAAGATGGTGCCAGTGCTCATCAGAGGGCTCAGCCTGCTTCTAGCCACCAGTGGCATGAGACATGATTGGCATCCCCTCTGGGTCCATGCACCTGGGTCTAAATCAAGCCCCTGTGGCCACATAAGGCTGGTGGAGGTCCAAGGAGGGGATGAGTGTCTCTTTCTTGGGGTGACCAAAATGCCTTGAACTGGTTCTACCTGCATCACCAGGACAAATGGTGAGTTGGATCCATTCAGCTTTTCTGCTAGTGAAGAAATGAAAGAGGGGGGTTCCCTTTGACTAGCAAAAAGGGCAGTGCTGGGGATTGTTGGACCTTCATGTACCCGAAGCCTTGTGAGATGAAAGCTGCAATAAAAAGTAGAATTGAGGTGACAGTAAATGATCCCCGCCCCCCAATGGCTCGTTCCAACCCAACAGATCAGGGGGCTGTTTGAAGTCAAGAAAAGTTTAAGCCCTCTTGATGAGCCTTTGAACCAAACCAAGGGGACTCACGCAGCCTCTTCTGGGGGATCAGATTTAGGGGTGTGCACCGAGAAATTTTTTATTATAACTTCTGATCCAGACTTTAGGGAGGCAGGGGCGGGCGTTTCATGGTTGCTTATTTCTGAGTAGGATATTACCAGCTTGGGAGTCAAATCCATGTGGCTTTTCTTCAGGATCATTACTTTCAATAGGGAATGTATACAAGGATCTGTGGGGCAGCTGTTTATAAACCGATAGAAGAAAGGGGGTAAATTTTAGACTCCCAAAGCAGGCCCCTCTCTGTGCAGCTGCACTTCTCTCTCTACTGATTCCCAAAATGGCGGCAGCCTAGCAAGAGGACTCCCAGTGGGCATTGTCATTTTTTAAAAAAGTCTGCTTTCATATCATTTTCCTACTCCTGCAGTGACTGACTGACAATATTTTTTTTAAGTTTCAGCTGAAAACTCTCTGATTGCCATGCTTCCTTGTTGTGGACTGTTTGTTAAATTAAGTAAGGAATGAGATTGGCAGCTTCATTATTCCCTATGAAGCACTTTGTGGGGGACTGGGGGAGCTGTTTTTCAGCCAGCTGACACCAACTCTATAGCCCGTCCACTAAAGACCACCCAACAAGATCACCCAAGTTTCAAGTAAATTGGTCCAAGCTTTCCAATTCTGTGGCCTCTGGTTCTCCCAGGCTTAGTTTCGACTTTAAGAGGGGGAAAAAACCTCCACCCCCACAAGGGAGGGAAGAAAAATAAGCAAACTGAAGTTCTGCTTATTCCCTAGGGGGGACTTTGGGGCAGGGAGATCTGGGAAGGCTGTTCTCCCTCTGAGGCGGAGGACATCTTGGGTTGTTTCCTTTTGCCCAATCAGGGAGGCAGAAAGTCAAAAAATAGCTCTTCCTCTTCCTCTTGGAGCCTAGGAACGCCCCCTTGTCCCAGTTCTTTCCTGCCTCCAGGGAGAGCAGTTGTGGCTACAGTTTTCTCTGTCAGCCCACAGTCCTGTCTTTTTTTGTCTTCTTTGTCCTAGCTCTAGTTTTTTCCTTCCCTCTTCCTCTCTTATTCTTCTCTACTCTACCTTTCTTATCTCTATTCCTCCCCCCTTCTTCAACTCTTTTTTTCTCTGGGCCCAAGTCTATCAAGACGATGGAGTCCAGGGACTCCGAAGATAGCTTTATGGAGGGTGAGGAGGGAAGCTCACCAACGGCCGCATCGGCGGCAGAATCGGCTGCTGTACCCGGTACCGTCTTGCCGCCCAGGCTTGAACGGCATCCCGGCACCTTTCCGGCTGCAAAGCCGTGTACTTCTTCAAAAAAATCGCGACGCAAGCAGAAGGACTCCCAGACATCGGGGCCAGTCGAGCAGGCCGCCAGCAGCTCGTTAGATGCAGCCGTGGTTTTGGCGGGAAACCAAGATGGCGCCCGCGCCGATTCCCGCGCGGCTCCCAGTGCCGCGGTCGCCAACCTCCAGCCGGGAGAGTGCCCTGCAGGCCCTTCTACAGTGACGTGGCCTCTGCAGTCGATCGGCAGCGGAGCCCATGGGACGGGTAATGTACAGGGCGACCTCGGTTCCCTCCTGAGAGGCGAGTTCATGTCCTTCCTACAGACCATGCGGGAAGAGATTTTTCATTGGTGCCAGCCCCCTCCCGAGGCAACAAGCCAGTCTTCCTCCCTGCCTCCTTCCCCCCCCAGTAAAGTGCGGCGTACATCCTGCCAGTGGCCTACCAAGGCAGCCCAAAAAGCGCACCCAATCCCGGCCAGAGATGGGGATATTGTTGTAGGGGGGGGAGCCTACTCTGATAGCGAGGAGGGTGAAGAAAGGGAGTTCCTTTCAGAAGAAGAGGAGGAGGAAGAAGTCATTATGCCTGACCAGTCAAACAGGCTGTTTAAATCAGAGGACTATCCATACCTTCTGAGTAAGGCTCTGGCTGCCCTAGAGCTTCAGGAGAAACAAGGAGGGGAAGAGGCATCTAGTGGTACCAGTAGGGGTTCTTCAAGACCCAGAGGGTGTAAAGAATTTTTCCCAAGGGGTGATACCCAGGAGAAGGTCTTCCCTTTTCCGGAATATTTTGAAAGACAATTAAAAGCAGAATGGGTCTCCCCTGCCTCTAGCAAACAATGCTCAAGCGCTCTTAAAAAACTGTATGCATTACCTTCTTATGCATCTGAGCTTTTACAGGTTCCTCGAATTGATGCCCCGGTGGCGGCGCTTCAGTCATCTGGGCTGTTGTCGGAAGATGGCCAAGGCTCAGTCAGAGACAATCTGGATAGGAAGGCGGAAGCGGCACTCAAGAGAGCGCATGAAGCAGCAGCCATGGCGATTCGAGCATCTTCCACCGCGTCCATCGTGTCCCGGGCGGCAGTAGTCTGGCTGCGCAAGTTAATCCAGCTGCTACCTGAAAATCAAAAGCGTCTGTTAGAAGGGGCTAGTAGAGTCTTAAAAGCAACCACCTTCACGGCAGATGCTACTCTGGATGCTCTTACCTTCTCGTCCAGAGCCATTGCCTCTGCGGCAGTGGCTAGAAGGCTTCTCTGGTTGCGCGCATGGCCAGCTGACATCAGATCCAAATTTATCCTGATGGCGTACCCCTTCCAGGGGGATAAACTGTTTGGAGATGCCCTGGAAAAGGTTCTCATCGAGACCAAAGACAAGAAAAAAGCCTTACCCAAGTCGGTGAGACGGTATGACAAACGACCCTTCAATAACCAGTCCTTTCGTACACACCATTCCCTGGCGAGACCACGTCCAGATACCAAACGGTCCTCCTGGAGTGCCAACAAACAATCGTTCAAGAGAGCTAACTTCGGTTTCAGGTCTAACAGACAACACCAACAACGAGGGGAAAGGCAGGACTTCGACTCCAAAACTCAGAAGTCCTGACTCACGGCCGCTTCCGGTGGGGGGAAGACTACAGTTCTTTTTCCAATCCTGGGTGGACTCAAAGGCGGATGCCTGGACACTGGAAGTAATCTCAAAGGGTTACTCCATAGAGTTCAAGTCGCACCCACCGGATCGCTTTCTGTCATCCCCCCTACGCCGAAACCCTCAAAGGAGATCCATCACCTTAAAAGCGGTACAACATCTCCTGAACATCCAAGCAGTCGAACCTGTACCTCGTCAAGAGCAAGGCTCCGGTGTTTACTCCCTATTCTTCACCGTGCCAAAAAGAAACAGAGACTGGAGGGCCATTTTGGACTTAAAGTTCATAAACCGTTTCATAAAACTGAGGCACTTTCGCATGGAGACTCTAAGATCTATCGCAGAGTCACTACGACCCAAAGAATTCCTCACCTCCATAGACCTCACAGAGGCATACTTACACATTCCGGTTCATCAGGCCCATCGCAGATTCCTGAGGTTTCATGTGAATGGTCTCCACCTTCAGTTCAAAGCCCTTCCATTCGGGCTTGCCACAGCTCCCAGGTTGTTTTCCAAGATCCTGATCAACCCCATCGTTCGACTGCGGGAGAGGGGGATTCATATCCATCCCTACTTAGACGACCTGCTACTCAGAGCAAGCTCCAGGGAAAAGGCGGCGGCCGACACACAGACCACGGTTCTCTTCCTACAAGCGCACGGTTTCTTGATCAACTTATCAAAATGTTCTCTTCAGCCTTCTCAAAGACTGCTTCATCTAGGAATGTTGGTCGACACCAGGAAGGGTCATTTTTACCTGCCACCGGAGAAGATCCAGAAAACCAAGGAGATGACCGCTCTAGTGCTGAGCCGCAGCACCGTTTCTCTGATGTCGCTCTCCAAGCTGATGGGAACCCTCGTAGCGAACTGCGAGGCCCTGGACTGGGGCCATCTGCACACACGGGAACTCGTGTCCTTCCTCAGACCGTTCCAATCTCTTATTGCACTAAGATGCGATCGACAACTCACAGTGCCCTTGAAGGTCAAGTCCAGCCTCAGATGGTGGACCTCAGCACCCAACCTGCGGCGGGGGAAGTCATTCCTCAATCCTCCCAGGCTGCAACTATTCACCGATGCCAGTCTCACCGGCTGGGGGGCAGTTCTGGAAAACCGACCTGCTCAGGGTACGTGGTCTCCGGAAGAGACTGTCCTGCCAATCAATCTCCTGGAAGTCAGAGCCATTCGCCTTGCTCTCGCTTTCTTCAGCCAAGACCTCGTCGGCAAGGATGTTCTGGTGCGGACCGACAACGTCTCAGCCAAGGCGTATATCAACCATCAGGGGGGCACCCGGTCCCCCAAGCTGCACAGAGAGGCCATGAAGATCTTACACTGGGCGGAAGCCAATCTCCTCTCTCTGCAAGCCGAACACATCAGGGGCGTGACCAACATCCAAGCGGACTGGCTCAGCAGGCAGTCCATCCACCCAGGAGAGTGGGCACTCAAGAAGGAGGCTTTCCGTATGATTGCGGAACGTTTCGGGACACCGATCATGGACCTGTTTGCCACTCCAGCGAACTGTCAAGTTCCGAGGTTTCTCTCCAGGTTCCTGCACCCCCAGGCAGAAGGGACAGACGCTCTCTCTACTCAGTGGCCCAAGGGGCTACTGTATGCCTTTCCACCGATCCCGGTTCTTCCCAAACTTCTACGGCGGATAGTGGAACGTCAAGCGGAGGTAATCCTAGTGGCTCCATGGTGGCCTTGGAGACCCTGGTTCTCCACGATACAGGCACTGACGATTTCCCCTCCGATGCAGCTCCCAACGGTACCAGATCTTCTGCAACAGGGCCCGGTGTGGCATCCCCATCCAGAATGGATGTGTCTGACCGCGTGGAGATTGAGAGGCAGTACCTTACCAGATTGAAGTACCCTCCGCAGGTGATCCTTACCCTCCTGGCGTCTAGGAAGAAATCAACTATTAGGCTATATAACACCACCTGGAAGGCCTTCGCTCGCTGGGCTAGGAGGAAGAGGGTTAACCCTCTGCGCCCGTCCATCGTTACGATTCTGGACTTTCTCCAGCAGGGCCTGGAAGCTGGACTCAAGCCGGCCACTCTCCGCAAGCAGGTAGCGGCTCTGTCTTCGGTCTTTCCTGTCCTGGAAGGTTGTCGTCTCTCCCGGCATCCTCACATCCAACGCTTCCTCAGGGGTGCGACCTTGCTAAGCCCCCCAGTTGTTCATCGTTTCCCTACTTGGAGGCTTCACGTTGTCTTATCGGCCTTAACCAGGCCCCCGTTTGAACCCCTCCATTCAATTTCCTTGAGATGGCTAACCATCAAGACTATTTTCCTGGTAGCTGTCACGTCAGCGAGGCGGATCTCGGAACTGGGGGCTCTGTCAATCAAGCCCAACCTGTGCATTTTTCACCGGGATAAAGTGGTTCTCAGGACTGACCCCACCTTTGATCCCAAATCCTGTTCCAGATTCCATAGGGCTCAGGAGATCAATCTGCCATCTTTCTGCCCTAACCCTTCTCACCCTAAGGAAAGGGACTGGCATACCCTCGACGTTCGTAGAGTCCTCAAGTCGTACCTGTCTAGGACTGAATCTATCAGGGGTTCCGACTCACTCTTCATCAATATTTCTCCTCCCAACCAAGGGAAGAAAATGTCCTCGGCAGCCATTGGGAGGAACATTCGGTCCTGCATCACGGAAGTGTACAAGGCGTGCAACAGAGACGTGCCTCAGGGCATTACTGCCCATTCGGCGAGAAGCGCGGCAACTAACGCAGCATTCCTCAAGGACGCCTCCGTGGAAGAGGTTTGCAAGGCAGCCACCTGGTCATCGATTTCCACATTTGTCAGACACTACAAAATGAACATTTTCGACTCAGCGGATGCTGCCTTCAGAAGGAGAGTTCTCCAGCACATGATGTTCGACAGGGAGCCTCTCCCACCCAGAGAAGACTAACTGCTTTGGGAGTACCCAAGATGTCCTCCGCCTCAGAGGGAGAACGGACCTTTGGACACTTACCGTGAAGGGTCCTTCTCCTCTGAGTGCAGGAGGACATCTTGCCCCTCCCAGGCTCCCCCGTCTCCTGTTACTCCCCTCTGATACTTCTTTATAACCAACACCTTTCCGGCTGGAATTTCCTGTCTCTCCTTCCACTCTCAACATGCCGCAGTCATTTTCTTTCTCACTGTTTTTTACTTAACATAGTTCTGCACACCGACTAAGTTTTCCTTTTTCGGGTCGGGTGCAAGTTTTTTCTTCTTGAAAGTTCTAGTATTTGATAGTTTTTTCTTCTACTGCTTTGTGGAGTCACCAGAACTGGGACAAGGGGGCGTTCCTAGGCTCCAAGAGGAAGAGGAAGAGCTATTTTTTGACTTCCTGCCTCCCTGATTGGGCAAAAGGAAACAACCCAAGATGTCCTCCTGCACTCAGAGGAGAAGGACCCTTCACGGTAAGTGTCCAAAGGTCCGTTTTTCAACCAAATGACACCAAAAATGCAGGGCAGTGACTACAGCCTGTACACTAAAGACTGCCCAAGTTTCCAACAGATTGGACCGAGTATTCCAATTCTGTGGCCAGTGGTTCCTCCAGACTTTCTACTTTCAGAGGGAAATCCCCACAAAGGTGGGGAAAAGAAGGCAGCTGTCAAAAGCTTGTGATTGGCTTTGCGTGCTCTGTGCTCCTCACTTGTGAGGGTCTGATTGGAAGAAAGAAATGCCATTGTTCAGGAAATCAGTAGAATCAAAGAAAAACATATGCTCTCATGCTGCACGACTAGTAAGCACTGAATCTTGAAACAAACCATAGATCTTTGTAATTCTCAAGCAACTTCTATTACCATTCCAGAAAATCGAGGTAATGATTCAAAACAGTGATTTATGTTTATATCTTTGGCTTAAGAATTTCATTATGCATACCCCTAATCAAGGTCTTTTCAATAATATCATCCCCACACATTTTTCCTTCAGAATAGAATATATGGTATTGTGCATAAAGGCTTTAAGGCTCGATGCCATGAAGTAGGTTTTGTTGTGTGGGAGTAGGGCTCAGAGGCAAGAGTTTTAAAAGAGCAACAAAAATGGATTATTTATGTACATAATTTTAAAAGAACACTTCAGCAGATATGGGCTTCCTAACACATTCAAGGAAAACCTGGCTATGAGACACACTTATTTACTGGGTACCTCTTCTGGATAGAATTTAAGTGCACTAATGCATATGATTATAGAAAGAATGTCTTAAACCACCATGGAATAATATTTGTTCAGCCTTTTATAATTCAGGGCTTTCCCCTTAAAATAGATTATTTCTGACAGGCTTCTATAGCCTAAACACCAAGTTAGATACTCTCCCACACATCCTAGTCTGTCCCTTTCCCCCAAGAGTCAAGCTCTTACAGGTCTCCTCATCACCAGAGACAGGTCTAAAATTGAGTTACTCCATCCTCTCCTTGAGCTAAAGCTAACCACTCTGCACTCCCTTTCAGTCAGAGCTACACATAAAACAATCTGCTTCTTTTTGAGGCAGACCAGATACTGTCAGCTGCTGCCCTTCCCCTCACATTCAGTCAGCTCTATTAAAGGTGATTGGTTTATAGAGAAGCATTCAAATAAGCTCAGGTGCTAATAGTTGATTGGCTATTATACCTTTCAGGGTCAGGACAGCCTCCTGTCTGTCACACCCTCTCATGTTATTGCCCTAATCTCAGTCAGGGTCCCAGGGACCTCAGTTCCATTCAGAAGAGTATCAGAAATGCTTTGGCAGGTCTCATCAAGTCTGTAGTCCAAGCTTGTGACAGCTGACCAGATGCCTCTGGCACTGGCAAGTATTGTGTGAAGGAGATGGCTTTCTCTCTTTGTCCCAAGTATCTGATCTTCAGAGCAATACAGCTTGCCTCTGAAGACAGTTGATAATGGCTATCAATAAATCTGTTCTTGAGTTTGATTGAATTTATCCTCAACCGCCTCTGTTTTTTTTTTTAAAGTCACCTGGTCTTAGGCTAGTGAATTGTATAAGTTAATTACACATTGTATTGTCGAAGTATTGTCGAAGGCTTAATTACACATTGTGTAATGAAGGTAACTGTCCTAGATCTACTGTCAGTAATCTGCAAACGTAATCCTGAATTCTGGGTTCATGAGAGAGGAAGAAAAATGCCAAGAATTTTATCCGTTTTTGTCATGCCCCCTTTTTGACGTCATCTTTCTAAATGCGTGGGAGGGTATGATGGCATTTCAGTCTTGTATGTAAGCTTAAGGCTTTTAACCTACTTTATGTTCGAGCTTTTGCACAAGTGGAAACACAAGACAAAAGACCTTGGTAGCTATTTGCACTAAGTCAAAATTATGGTATCCCCACTT
The DNA here is from genome assembly GCF_028583425.1 of Eublepharis macularius. Classification (NCBI taxonomy): domain Eukaryota; kingdom Metazoa; phylum Chordata; class Lepidosauria; order Squamata; family Eublepharidae; genus Eublepharis; species Eublepharis macularius. The sequence goes on along the minus strand of NC_072796.1, from coordinate 116,792,561 downwards.
GCAGAAGATCTTGTGCAACCAATTTCTGGGCCCTAAAATATATAGAGCAAATATATAGAGAGACAGTTTGGTATACTAGTTAAGAGCGCAGGACTGGGGTTGATTCCCCACTCTGTAAGCAGTCGGCCCGGCCTCCGCCATTTTAATAGCCGTTTTTAACATGGCTGCTTGTGACATTAAAAATCACCAGGCCTCTGGATTTAAAATGGCAGCTTGTATTGCAACCAGAGAGACTCCAACAGTTGCTGAGTCCCACCCGGGAGAACATGGCATGAATGGAATGCCACACAGGAATGCAGAGTGATTAAGAGATGATTGGATTTGCAGTCCCTCCAGCCGCAAAGGAATCCAGTACAACAAAGGTCTCGCAGAGTCATCCTCACTTAACACATTCCTTTCCCTTCTTCTGTGATGAAATCTCCTGTCCTTGATTGAGGAGCTAATCAAATGACATTCATAAGTTTGTACAATCGTTCCTGGGAAAGTACAGTCCCCACCTAAATCCATCAGCTTAGTTCCGGTAGAATTCACTAACAAACTATCCCTCTTGTACAGCGCTAGAACATGTTTTGCATTTGCTTTCACACACCCTGGCAGCTACCAATCAAGGTAATCAAACCCTTTGTCAAACCCAGGAACCGACAGTTGGAGCCTTTGTTCTAACGGCTAGGTGAGCTCTTCTACCTCAGGGCACATTTTACCTATAACGGTAGAGCCCTGACCTCATTCAAATCGTGTACACTTCCTCCTGAGTCCAAGCGCTGCTCCTTTAGGGTCACTTCCCTAAGCCTCTCTTTCTCCGTGCACGCTTACTGGATCCAAAGCGTTGTTCCCTTGAGGTTCACCCTAAGCCTCTTGCTTCCTTGGCCGAGAACATTGGACATTTGAAGCTCTCCCTCTGCGGACTTTCCTACTCATCGGATGGGTAGATATATTTGCTCCCTCCCTCTGTTCCCACCTTCTGGCTAAGCTTCCTAGGACTCTCTCTCTCTGTGTAATTATTTTACCCTGTAATTGTGAGTGTACGTGCATGCATTTTATTCTTAATAAAAGTTATTGTTACACTTTAAGAACCAGCCTCGTTTGCTATTCTCCTTGCTTGCTAATTCCCCCCACAAATCATTTTATTGCAAGGAGACGGGTAACAACTTCTCCACTTGAAGCCAGCTGGGTGACCTTGGGTCAGTCACAGCTTCTAGGAGCTCTCTCAGCCCAACCCACCTCACAGGGTGTTTGTTGTAGGGATAATAATAACATACTTTGTAAACTTCTCTGAGTGGGCATTAAGTTGTTCTGAAAGGTGGTATATAAATTGAATGTTGTTGTTGTTGTTGTTGTTAGAGAGAGAAAATCTCTAGGTCTATTTGTTTCCCTTCTGCAATACTGGATAAAGTCCAGTGGGTTTAGAAGGTTGTAATTCTGCTTAGGATGAGTGTGTAAATTTTTTGAGCATAATATTTTGGGAAGATACCGTGTCATGCCTATGACCTTTGCTTCTCTTCTCTAACCTTTTCAATATATCTTTAACAATGGCTGTGGCGTCTCAAACAGGATTCCTTATGGAGCTGTGCATTAACAAATGAGTTGAACTGCGGTCTCATCTGTGAATGAGTAAAACATTCTTGCAAATATCTTTAAACAGGCAATAGTAATAAAAGGTTGGAAATTTCATGTATAGGGTTCAGCTATGTATTCTTAATTTCGATATTTGCTTGTTCAGGAGAAACAAGTTGGAGGCCTGTGAAGAATCATGGGGTACAAGGTAAATGACTAAGAAGTTTCTTTCCAACCCCAGTCTCCTTTTCTAGAATACTGTATAGCAAAAAGCTTCATTAGGCCACTTCCCCTGCTGTTAATTTTCCCATTAAATAGTTACTCAATTGTCCTCAACATTCTGTGCTTTGTAGAGGGCAGTGAGCATGCTCATTAGGCCACTCGTTGATGGCGTCCTCTCGTTTCTGAATTTTCCAAGTCATGTTTTTATACATACCTATGGAATCCTTCAAGTATGTAGAAATCCCTACCTTGTCTGAGGGCAGTACTTCTTAATACAACAACAGCAACAACATTCAATTTATATACCACCCTTCAAGACAACTTAACACCCACTCAGAGCAGTTTACAAGGTATGTTGTTGTTATCCCCACAACAATCACCCGGTGAGGTGGGTGGGGCTGAGAGAGCTCCGAGAGAGCTGTGACTGACCCAATGTCACCTAGCTGGCTTCATGTGGAGGAGTGGGGAATCAAACCTGTTTCTCTAGAAAGAAGTCCGGCCGCTCTTAACCACTACACCAAACTGGCTCTCTTAATAGTGTCAAGATAGCATGAGTATTGTGTCCTATGTAGGCAGCTATTCTTGCATAATTTTGAGCAAATCCTGTCCTATTTACACTGTTTTCTTTATGACAGTGAGCCACCGTAATCTCTCAGCGCCTTTGTTTTCATACATTTAAAGTTTTTATCTTTTGGTCAGTCGTCACTAATCTTTCTGAATTAGTCTTTCTCAGTCTTGCACAACCTGTGAGATGCTCTTTCCTCTCTGGACAGCAGCCGGTTCCACAATCTAGCTTTCCCATTTCACAATCCTGGTTTGAGGTGCATTTGGGTCCCCCCCGCCCCCCAGTCTCCCTTTGTTGTAGGTAAATACATTTAGATCTAATTTTGCTTCCTAATCAGCAGCCACAAGGCTGCAGCATCTTGAGGTCCCACAGAGCATGTGTGTTTATAGCTGTCCTAAGCCTAATTGAATTCTCTTCTATTCCAGTCTAATTTGCTTATGAGTATTATGCATGATGCCATTTCTCTATGCTGATAGCTTCTTTTTTCATTTGAACAAGGTGTGATAAGGGCCCTGTTACAGTGAGCATGTTCATCCTGCTGTCATATCAATGCTTTTTTAAACTAATTTTTGAAGCAATTAAAAAACATCACAGAACTCATTTGTGCACAACAGTGGGACAAAGCGTATTCATGTGGATTTTTTATTCAGATGCAGTGATAAACTATGTTTTGTTCATTACATGAGCAAGCATGGGAGATCTTTGGACTTACGCATTCTCTTCCATTTTCTCATCCTTTCACATGTGGCTTCATAACCAAACACTTCAGCATTCATTACAAACCATACTCTGCCATTCCTTTGAAACCATAAACAATGGTTTGTTCTCTGCTCCTCATACCGGGAATCTAAATTATGGTTTAAACCTGGGTTGGAATCCAGGTCTGAAGAGCAGGCAACTAACCATAGTTTGTGGTTCCAGCATAATGATCAACTGTGACTTGCCGCAAATGCAGAAATGTTTCACTAATTTCACTGTGCATGAAAGGAGAAGATGATGGGGGAATGTGAGACTGAGGATCCTTCAGGCATGTAACAACAAACCATTGTTTGTCATTGCTTCTGAACCATACTTGTGTCATACTACTTCTATCTTTTTGGAAAAAATGATTGTCCAGTTTTGGGATGGTCATGCTATGCAATCGTGTAGCACTTTGCCTCAGGTTTTGCTTGATAAATACCGGTAATCCAAAATGGAGATATTTTGGTCTGACAGCATACCTTGCAGTGCCTAACAAGAAAATGTATTAGCTCGGAAATGCAAGTCACTCTTACCTGTTTTAACCAATTGCCATTTCAGTGAATATAAACAAGTTCAGTAGTCTTTGTCAAAAGTCGCCTAGTAAATTCATGGATGTGTGTAGAACTGAAAACTCAGTTTGACATCCTTACATGAGGGTGGGATTCTGCTGCTAATCTAACAAATGTGTTCAGCTTCTATGTCATATGCAAATGTGTGCCCAGCTTCAAGAAACTAAGAGAAATCCATATTCTTAATGGAAGCCTGAATTTTGACCTGGCCACAGCTCATGAAAAACAATTCCTGCTAGATGAAAGGCAAGGTTTGTGAGAAGGGCTGGTGCTTTATGCCAAATTTATGCCAGTTCCATAATTTTATGCCAGTTCCATAATTATATGAATCTCACATAGCACAAATAGACCTGTGGTCTCTTAATACTAATGAAAGGATGATTTTATCCATCTCTGTGCTACTTCTTCTAAGACCTTGTAAAACCACTTGAACAAAGAACAATAAATGCTCACTTCTTTAGCCTAACCCATAAGAGAGGGGAGCTCACTATGCTTATGCTTGCCTGTGTTGCAATCTTTTGGGACTTGTACCCTTCAACATGCAGAAAACACACACACGTACATATTGATAGGGATGAAAATACACATTGGCATACATACATACACAAGGTCTTGTTGCATTAGCATGTTCTGACTGCACTGTAACCTCTTAAATCTTCCACTGAATCAAAGGGATTATTTCTACTTCATCTGGAAAATGTAAAGAAAATTATCAAATTAGTTGATGAAAAGCTGGTTATAATCTTCACCCACAATGGCTCAACTTGCAAAGCCGTTGCCTGGTATAAATTCTTGTGCAGGGCAAAACGAGACTGAGACTGTAGGATGGATTGCAATCTTCTTGTAAGGAGGAAGTAAGCAAGGTGATGGCTAGATCCTATCTCCAGTAGTAACAATGTGAGGATGGGGGGGGGATAAAAATCTATGGCTCAGGAATCTCTGTACCCATCTCTCCATGCCTGTAATCCTCAATTAATTGGATAATCTACCCTAAGACTATGTAATCACACATCAGGCAACAACTGCTGCCTGGATTGAATTTTCAATAATTAATCTACATTCATTAATCGATTTCACAGCTCTTCATGCAGAAAGGAGTAATGTGCTTGGGGATGTTTATAAAAATGCATGACCTCTTCAAGCAAGCACTTGTTCCATTCTTTGTTGATTTGGCTCAAAAGCGAGACTCTGTAAGAATGGGAAAGACACACAGTTTCTTTTTAATGGGCTGCTGGATTGAGCCACTTGCTCATGTTTGATGTCAGATCCCCTCAAAGCATTGGACTGGTACCATCAAGATCATTTCCAGTGGTGGTCTCGCTAGAGCAAGCCAAAACTAAAAGGACTCTAGTAGTACCTTTAAGGACTAACAGCTTTCGTAGCCTAGGGCTCCTAAACAGACAGAAAGTGTATTCTCAACAGGAGTTTACACACATGAGTACAATGGGGGGCGGAAATAAACTGTAGGTCTAAACAGCAAAAAAAAGTAAGATGTACAGTCTGTGTTGTTTCTATGTTGAACTCATATGCAAAGAGTGGAATCTAAGGTTTGCTTAGATATCACATATTGTTCAATGTTTTGTAGCATCCATGCCATTAAGTATATTTGGCTGTAGTAAAGCATCTCTGAAACATTTGTGTCACACTGTTTCTTAATTTCTTCATTTAAAATGAACCTCACAACTGCATAGACACCTTGGGTGTCTTCCACACGAGGATGGGATTCCGTGGTTTCTGTGGCTGATGTGGATTCTGTGGCTGATGTGGCTGTCGATAAAGTATAGCAGCAACGAGGGCTCCACATGGCAGGTTTTCATGGATTAGTCCCCTGGAAGTGGCCCCCTCCACTTCCTTGGGCCACCAGAGCTTTTGCCGTCTTTTTTTTTTAAATCAGCGTAAGAATATCATTATTATATTGATTGTAACAATAGGTGTAGCAAGTTCTCTAAATTCCCAAGCCTTTGTTTTTAAAGAAAAAGTCTCTAGCCCTGTCCCTTGCGGCAATACGCCTTTTCCCTTGCATATATAAGTAAATGGGATAGAGACTTACTTTAAAAAAAATGAAAGCTGGGAATTCATAGAAACTGTTACACCTGTTGGTACAATGGTATAGTGATATTCTAGTGCAGATTATAATATTTTTTAAAAAAACTATTGATGGCGGAGTCAGGAAAAATGGCTGCCATGTGAGTGGGAAAATCCAAATTTCCCCATCCATGTGGCAGCCATACAAGCTTTACTGTGATCTTTCCCAAAACTTTGGAGCAAAGCAGGTTTGAGAAAGATTGGGGAAAAGCTGGGGAAATCCCCAGAGGTGCACAAATGCACCATGATGCAAGGGGGGAGGAATCTAATTTTCAAAAGTATTGAACTTGGGGCAAAAAACCTGTGTGGAAGACCTCATGCACAGATAAGGCTTAAGTAGACTGGTTTCTTTCCCTCTCTGTGTGTGTGTATATGTTAAGTTGTTTTTCAGAAGTACTATAAGTATCATGATCCTCTAGGTTGCTGCTGGAGTAGTCATTAAAAATAGACCTGTAATGAAAGTCTGTGCAAATCACTAGAACACGGGTTGTAGAGCAGAGTCTTAAGTAATTCTGCCACTGAAAATTGTTTTTAAAAAGACTGAAAGTCAGCCAGATGTTAATCCATATTGAATTTCTAGTACTTAGCACACTTGTAGCTGATCCACGAGTGTCTGAATTAGACTTCTTGGCTGAAATTATCCGTCACTGGCTATTTTTTTTTGCATTGCATGTGACATTGTTGGATCTGCCCAATTAGCTTCACCTTTTGACCATGCTGTGTAAGTGAGCTTCCCAAGAGGAACGCAGTGTACGCTGCTGCTTCTCCTAGAACAAGACAGCAGTCTGTTACCACCAGCTGCAAGATACACATGGCAGTTTCAAGAATAATTAGTTTTCAAAGCGAGACCAGCAAAAAAGGCTTGTATGCCTTAAAAGCTGCTACTGGGATGTAGTGTTCTGCTCAAGAAAATGAGATGTAATCAGGACTTCCGGTTTGGGATTCATGGAGGTCTAACGCAGCTCCATTTGTGGAGCTGACCGGATTGCCGTTTTAACCGGCCGGAGGGGTGAAAATAACCCGCGGCCGACTGCTCTCAGGCGGGGAGCAGGCAAAGAACGCTCAAGACCCTAGGGTGAGTTAGATCTCGGACGAGGGGGGGCTCTACACAAGGAGTCTCCCCCCCGATCCTTGAGGTCCCACCTTGCGACGGGTCGGCTATAATCTCTGCGGCAATTTTGGGGCCAATTCGGCTGGCATAAGACCTACATACCCAAGCTTCGATCGGGGAGGGAAGTCGAGAGGAGAATTTAAGATCGAAACAGCGATTACAACCCGAGAAAGCTGGAGAGAAGGTAAAGATCGCTATCTCTTGAAACGGGACAGATTGACAAAAACAGAGAGGAAAGAAAGTAGACTTTTAAACTGCAACAGACTAGCGAAAAGGAGGTGAAGACTCGGCAGGAGTTGTATTTTAAAAGAGACTAAGTTTAAAGAAGTTATTACAAAAATCGGACTATTGTTTTGAATACCTGTGGTTTTGGAGCTGTGGGAAAAAGACACCATCGCGAGACCTGCTGTGGGAAGACGGGAGACAGGAAGTGCGTAACAACAATAGAGTGGCTGGAGGGAAGCGGCCCTTGCCAAAGGACAGGAAGTGGGGAATCGCCATCTTTGAAAGTGGAAGGGTCGTGGCTTCAGCGGAAGAGGAAGTAGGCCATCTTGGATTATAATAACATAGAGAAACCATAGAGAAAAGACGCCCGACATTTTGGATATAAAAAATTAATTTTGGCAAAGATTGGGACATTTAAAAAAAAAAAAAGGAAAACGTTTAACTATACGCCACGGAGCTGAGGAAGAGAGCAGATTCGTGGGAGCGAGCTAAAGCAAGCCCCACGATGTCGAAAAAAGAGTGGCAATCGGCAATAGAAAACTTGGACAAAAAACTTATAGACATGATGAAAGAACTTAAGGACACGAAATTGGAGCTTATTAAAGAGGTCAAGGAAGTTACACAGACAGTAAAGTCGGAGCTGTCAGAAGTGAAAAAAGGTGTGGAAACGATTAGCAGTGAATTACAAGGAACGCAGCAGAGAGTTAAAACAGTAGAAGACGCGATGGAGAATTTAATAGACACGCAACAAACAGAGATGAGGCTGGTGAAGGGGAGGATGTCAGTTGCAGAAACCAAACACATGGAGAAGCAGCTTCGTTTTCGTGGTCTGCCAGAAGTGGAAGGGAAGTCAGCGCAAGAACAGATGACTGAGGTGTTGGCTGATTACCTGGGGAAGGAGGAGGAGGAAATTGTGGCTATCCTAGATGTGGCGTATCGTGTGAACTCGAGAATTGCAACCCAGAGGAAATTACCAAGGGATGTGATTGTGCAGTTTACAACTAGAAATATGAAAGAGAGGATTGTGATCAAACAATTTCAAGATCCATTGGAGATTGACGGCAAGACGATTATTATAATGAAGGAACTGCCCAGATCAGTGTTATTGGACAGGAAAAAATATAGAGTGCTAATTCAGACTTTGAAGGACATGAATATCAGATACAGATGGGAGTTACCGGAAGGAGTGTCCTTTGAGTTTGGAGGGGCAAAAAAACGTATCAGATCTGAGCGGGAGATGGAGAGATTTATCAAGGACAATGAAAAAGACTTACCAACAAAACCATGAATATGGAGTGTAAAGTATTATCTTGGAATATAAATGGACTAAACTCACCGAATAAGAGAAAAAATATTTTTCATTGGCTACTAAAACAAAAATGTGATATTGTTTGTTTGCAGGAGACCCATATTAGAAAACAGGATGTAAAATATTTAAAATCTGGAAAATTGGGCAAAGAATTTGTAGCGGCTTCCAACAAGAAAAAAAGAGGAGTGGTGTTGTATATAAAAGAGGAGCTGCAGCCAAAATTTGTTATGAGAGATGTGGAAGCTAGATTTGTAGCAGTGGAATGTAATTGGAACTTAAAGAGAGTGTTGGTAGTCGGACTTTATGCACCTAACGGTGCAAAGGAAAGCTTCTTTGAGGACTTAAGGAAGCACCTAGACGATCTTGTATATGACCAGATAATTCTTGCTGGAGATTTCAATGGAGTGACAGATTTGGAATTAGACAAAAAGACTACAAAAGCACAAAAGAAAAGAGGACTATTGCCAAAGCTTTTTTTTGAGTTGATTCAACAAGAGACTCTCGAAGACGTATGGAGGAGAGAATATCCTAAAACCAAACAGTTTACTTTTTATTCTGCAAGGCATCTTACATTATCAAGAATTGATATGATCTGGGCCTCAAAGGACTTAGCGCTATGGACTAAGGAGGTAGAAATAATGCCGATGGTAGGCTCAGATCACAACCCAATTATGTGGAAATTTGGAAAAAGGAGAAAAAGGAAAGCCTGGAGAATAAATGAGGACCTGTTACAGGAAAGTGAGAATATGGAAACACTGAGAAGAGAGACTAAGTTTTTTATACAATACAACATGAATAAAGAAGTACCAACCAGTAAAGTTTGGGACGCGTACAAGGCGGTTGTAAGGGGCATACTAATGGACTTAAATGGTAGAGCAAGGAAAAAGAAAGAGGAGAAAAGACAAGAGATTGAGGAGAAAATAAAGGCCAAAGAAGTACAGTTAAAAAAGAGACCAGGGAAAAAGAAAATACATCAGGAAATCAAAATTCTTCAAGAACAGTTAACAGCAATGAGTAACAAAGAATTGGAGTGGAACCTTAAAAGACTGAATCAAAAAGCTTTTGAGGGTGCTAATAAACCTGGGAAATATTTGGCATGGCAATTAAAGAAGAAAAGGGAAAAGAAAATAATAAATAAAATTTGTGAAGAAAACAAAACGTATTTGGAGCAGACTACCATTAGCAGAGCCTTTTATAAATTTTACGCTAAGCTGTATAATAAAAAAGAAGTAAACAAAGAATCAATAGCATCATATTTGGAGAAAACCAAACTTCCAGAGATTTCGGAAGCTTGGAGAAATAAGTTGAACAGTGAAGTAACTGATGAGGAAATAAATATGGCAATACAATCCGCAAATCTAGGAAAGGCGCCAGGGCCAGATGGACTTACGGCTAAATTTTATAAGACAATGGCCAATGAACTGGCACCATTCCTAAAAGAGGTGATGAACGGAGTTTTTAGGGATCAAAGAATTCCTGACACTTGGAGTGAAGCGAATATATCATTGATCCCAAAAGAGGGCCAAGATCTGACTAGCGTGAAAAATTATAGGCCTATATCACTACTCAATAATGACTATAAAATTTTTGCGAAGATATTGGCGGAGAGATTGAAGGGGTGGCTCTCGGAAGTCATAGAGGAGGAACAAGCAGGCTTTTTGCCAGACAGACAAATAAGAGACAACTTAAGGACAGTGATCAATGCTATTGAATACTACGACAAGCGTTGTGACAAAGAGGTTGGTTTCTTCTTTGTAGACGCTGAAAAAGCGTTTGACAATTTAAACTGGGATTTTATGTTTGCCACTATGGAAAAGCTACAACTGGGAGAAAGATTCGTCAGAGCAATCAAGGAAATCTATAGAGACCAGACTGCAGCAATTGTAGTGAATGATGAATTGACCAAAAAATTGACGATTAGTAAAGGAACAAGACAAGGTTGCCCGTTATCTCCATTGTTGTTCATTTTAGTATTGGAGATTCTGATGATACAAATTCGACAAGATGAGGAAATACGAGGAATAAAAATAAAGGACTACTCATATAAGGTCAGAGCATTTGCAGACGACATAATGTTAATTGTAGAAGACCCACTGGAGAACATGCCAAAAGTGATAGGCAAGATCAAGGAGTTTGGAGATTTGGCAGGTTTCTTTATTAACAAAAAGAAGTCAAAGATATTATGCAAAAACATGACTAAGCAGAAACAACAATTGTTAATGGAAACAACGGATTGTGAAGTAACTAGTAAGGTGAAATACTTGGGAGTTGAGCTGACTGCAAAAAATATAGATTTGTTCAAGAATAATTATGAAAAATTATGGACTCAGATAGAGAGAGACTTGATCAAATGGAATAGATTGAACCTGTCATGGTTGGGCAGGATTGCAGCAGTTAAGATGAATGTGTTACCAAGAGTAATGTTTTTGTTACAGACAATACCAATCATCAGAGACTCTAAACAATTTGAAAAATGGCAGAGGAAAATATCAGATTTTGTTTGGGCAGGCAAGAAGCCTCGAGTGAAAGTAAAAGTTTTACAAGATGCAAAGGAGAGAGGCGGAATGCAACTGCCCAATCTGAGACTTTACCATGATGCAATCTGCCTAGTTTGGCTAAAAGAGTGGATGACATTAAAGAATAAGAAACTATTAGCCCTAGAGGGATATAAAAAAATTTTTGGATGGCACGCATACCTATGGCATGACAAAGTAAAGGTCAACTCGATGTTCCTGCATCATTTTGTAAGGAGAAGTCTATTTACAATCTGGAAGAAGTATAGAACTTACTTACAAGAAGGAACCCCCCTGTGGGTGGTTCCATACGAGGTGATAGATCCGAGAGCTGTGGATAATGAACAACAATGTCTAACGTATAAAGAAATAACTAAGATTGAAGTATCTAAACTTAGAATAAAGACGCAAGAGGAACTATCACCTAACTATGATTGGTTTCAGTATAGACAGATTAGAGACTTATACAACTCAGACTTTGCAAAAGGGGGCATACGAACAGAGAACTCGGAACTAGAGCAGACCCTTCTTAAAGAAGACAAGAAAAGAATATCTAAGGTATACCAAGTATTGCTGAAATGGTATACTGAGGATGAGATAGTTAAAACACAGATGGTGAAATGGGCTATAAATTTCAATAAAGAAATAACAATGGAGGCATGGGAATACTTGTGGAAAACTACAATGAAGACAACGACATGTATTAATATTAAAGAGAACATTTTCAAAATGATCTATCGTTGGTACATGACACCAAAGAAGATTGCGCTAGGGAATTTGAATACTTCTAATAAATGCTGGAAATGTAAGAAACATGAGGGCTCCCTCTATCATATGTGGTGGTCGTGTGAGGTAGCTAGGCAGTTCTGGGGGGAAATAATAAGAGAAATGAGTGAAATTTTACAGTTTCAAATAAATAAGAACCCAGAACTCCTGCTGCTAAACCTGGGAATGGAGGGAATTCCAGCCCATCATAGGACGTTGATTTTTTATATGACTGCAGCAGCTAGACTTTTGTATGCGCAGAAATGGAAAGTACAAGAAGCACCAACTATTGAAGATTGGATCTACAAATTGCTGTATATGGCTGAAATGGACAAGATGACAAGAAAACTGAGAGATCTGGACTCAGGGCAGTTCAACACAGATTGGGAGAAGCTGAAACAATACCTGGAGAAGAAATGGGAGGTGGGAGGAAAACTGTGGCAGTCTGAGAACTACTGAAATATAATAAAAGTATAAAAGAGAGGGGTGACTTTACCGGGGGAGGAAGAGAAATGTGAATTTATAAGCAGTTAGATTAATTGATTGAGATATATATAGATATGTATAGGTCAACTGATAGAGAATAATTAATGATAAGGTTTAAACATGAGGATTGACTAACTAACAATATTTTCTTTCTTTGACAAGATTTATATGCACCAAACTGAATGTATAGAAGAGTTAAATTGATTGAGTATCTGAGGAGTTATATAGAATTACCATAAAAAGTTGAAATGAGTAATATATAGAGAACAAATCAAATTGTTTGATTTAAATGTGGGAAATTTTTATGGTTTATGATATATAGGTTTATATAGAATTATTCAAAACTGGAAAATGGGATAAATTGTTTATCTAAAGACGTATAGTTTGGGTGTATAATAATTAAAGGAGTTAATGATGCACTGCTTAATATAATGGAGAATGTATATCTGTTTTAGACAGAGGAATTTAATAGAAGTAAGGGAAAAGGGACAGAGGGTGGGAAAGCTGTTGGAAGTCAACAAAAGGGGGGGAAAGGGAGGGGGTTAGAAACGAAAAATTAGGGGAAAATTGATTGTAATGTAAAAATAAAAATGTTCTAACCCAATAAAAAATTTTTCAAAAAAAAAAAAGAAAATGAGATGTAATCTGTGAAGAGCCCAATTCCAATCTTTTTCTGCTATAAACTCATTAAATAATCTCAGATTGGTTAGGCTACTTTGCCTCATTCTCAGCCCTCCCCCCATACTGAAAAAGTAATGTTGATCTACCTTACAGAATTGTTGTAAGCAGGGCTGGCGCGCCCATGGAGGCCAGGTAGGCGGTGGCCTCGGGCGCGAGGGAACTGGAGGGGCACCGGAGGGGGTGTCGGGGGCTGAGGCACGTGCAGCGAAGCTGGCATGACTGGGCTGCAGCTACTGCTGTAGCCAGCTAGCCAGCCCCATGCTGCTGCTGCCACCGCCAACGCACGCCCCAGCCGGGCGCAGCCTCCATGCGCCACCCCAGCAGCGGCTCAGGGCTTATGCGCCCGGCTGGGGCACATGGCAGCGGTGGCGGCATGGGGCTGGCTTGCGCGCTCCTCCGCTCCCACACGCCCCGGCCGGGCACAGAAGCTGCGAGCAGCTGCTGGGACGGCGTACGGAGCACGGAGAAGCTTCCGCACACCGCCCCATCCATCTCGCGCTGCATGAAGTGATGTCATCACGCAGTCAGAGGTGTGCGCGCGCTTGTGGCTGCGGGCGCCAGAAACTCTGGCGCTGGCCCTGGTTGTAAGGATTACAAAAGATACGGTATTTTCCCGAAAGAATGTCTAGTCACCCACCCATCAGAAGTGCTACCTAGAAAAAGATTCATCTTACATTCACATACAAGTTACAAGTATGTACTGTAATAATAAGAAAAGCTTTCTGTGTGAACATTTTTCTAGAGGTGGTCGTCTTACATTCAAGGCCGTCTATCTTTTGAATAAATATGGTAGTGGTATGTGAAGCACACTGAACACCAACTATCATATAAACACTAGGTATTAACAACTCTGGGTTGGGAAATACCTGGAGCTTTGGAGGGGTGGAGTCTGGGGAGGGCAGGATTTGGGGAGGGGAGGGACCTCAGTGGGGTATAATGCTATAGAGTCCACTCTCCAAAGCAGACATTTTTCCCAGGAGGACTGATCTCTGTCGTCTGGAGATCAGTTGTAATTCCGGGAGCTCTTCAAGCACCACCTCGTGATTGGCTACCCTAGTTTCCGACTTTGCTGAGTGGAGCAGTACGATCTAAGGCATGCATTTTGTTACACTGCTATTTCATCGGTTGTCCTGGTGTACCTGTAACACCCCTTGAGCTGCTCAGACCTTTAAAGTTCCATCATGGTAATGAATGTTGCCTAGATTTAGCTTGGAGACTTCAGGATTGAGTGGAAACTTCAGAGTAGCAACTCAGCAGTGTGAAGTCGACATGCAAGCATCTCACACAAGTGCCAGTCGGGGTTATACTCTTTTTTGGTAGGAGGGAATGAATAATTCTAGGATTAGAGCCCCCCACGTGAAAGTATTCAGAAAGACAAAAGCCACAAAATTCAGCATCCTTAACATCAACTTTCATTTATTAATTTTTTTTAAAAAGGCAAATTTCTACTCTTATGCTCCAGAGATTGGTTTTAAAATAGATGGGAAAAATCTCAAGGAAGCTCAGAAGGATTTCCAATGGTCAGGAAATAGAGCATCTGTACTGCACATAAAACATTTCCTTCTCCCACCCTGTAACTTGTAGAGTGAAATAAATTAGGTAGACTAAGGAAATATATACCATGTGTCTTTAATTTGCATATTTTATGTATATCACAGCATTTACTTTTTCTTGGTGCAAAGTTTAGATTTTTTTTTTTTTTAAAAAGGCAGACAGAAAATACAGTGCTACTTTAGCAGCCTGTTTTATATTAAGATGTAATTGGAAATTAGGGTAACAAAGAGCAGCAGATTCAGGACAGATGAAGCACTTGCTCTCACAACAAAGGCTACTATCTTAGATAGCTTGAACCCTTCAAATACTCAGGGCAAAAGTCCATCAGTGGGCGTGAACTTATCATGGCTCATTTTTCTCAAGTAGTAGAAAGCTTCTAACAGTTGTAGGGGATGAGAGAAGCAACAGTATGGGGGATGCTTTGGCCTCTGGCCCTGGAATATCAGTCTTCTCTGTATGCTGCACTAGATACGCCCCGCTGTGGGTCATATCCAGCAGGGCTGCATTTTCTCACCTGGCTTGTCAATATCACAGATTTACTGGAACTGCTGAAAGTTCTTTCCATTTGTGATTTTTTTAAAAACAAAGCAATTGAATGCGGTTCTTTCCATTAGTATAAGCATTGTTTGTGTTCCAAGTAAAATAATTTTGCAGAACCTGGGTTTCTTTTCTTCTGTTTCCTTTCCTTTTTTGCTTGCATTAGCAATATATATTGCTTTCACGGTAAACTAGAGTGACATATTGATGTTTCTGGGTAGGTTCTGTCTGTCTGTCTCTTTGTGACGGTGTATGGAGTACTGAGTTGCTGAGGACCCTGTATGGAGTCAGACACGGCTGGGCAGGAGACAAGAGTTCAGGTATCTGATTGCAGGGATTTGGCCACGGCAGCCGTAGGGTGCTCCTGGAAGCTGTTGCTTTATGGAGTGTCGGATTTATTATGAATTTGGATGGAAAAGTTCAAGTTTGGGGCACGGCTTCCAGACACCCACGTTGGAAGGAATATTTGCCAAGCAGCTTCACGACGGCTGACATTTTCATGCCGATCAACGCTGGCTGAGAATATCCATGATGGATATTATCCAGAAACCACACATTTCAAAATGATTGACGGGTTTAAAAAAATGGCTATCCTCTACCCCAATAGATATGCATTTTAAGCATTGGCTGTTAAGAGCATTTGTAAAATTATTCAGTATTGCTTGAGCAGAGAAAGGTTTGGGGGAAGCAACGGGGACTAATTTCTCTTGCCTGGCTTTTTAAAAAAAAAAAATCTGCCAACTAACTTTGATGAGCCTAAGCCAAATGGTATCTTTCAGCACTTTCATTTAATGGGTATAGGATCATATATATTTTATCTATTTTTTTAAAAAAATAGTGGCCATGTTGAAAAGTATGCAACAGAGGCGTCCTAAAACAAATTTTTTAAAATGTTGCACCACAGAGATGTCTTTTGTTCATTTAAAGAAAATATAGAAGGTAATGGTAATCAGCACTGTGATGGTTGTAATAATTTTCTTGTGCAGATTTCAAAAAGCCAAAAAATGTTAGAAACCCACAGGGAGCTATTGCAGCATTAGTGTTCCTAGTCTGAGTATCTCCCATCAAATATCCATCAACTACCCAGTTCTGTGTTCCCCAGCTTGTGTGTCCCGGCCCAGAAGTGGATTGTGAAGCCTGTGAAAGGGGGGTCCCAGGATTTTACAGTTGATTTGCACATACTCTGATTTTTTTTTTAAAGTGGGTCACTCTACAAAGTAAATTTGGACTTGTGGTTCGCCATATCAAAAAGATTGGGAGGAAACCGCTGCTGCAGATAGCATTAAGAAGTCCTCAGTCTTGCATCCTCAGCCCACTCCACCAGCATCTGCGTTAGCAGACACTATAAAGCTGACCTTCTTACCAAATGTGAAATTGTTGGGGAAGTGCTATGAATATTGTAAAACCAAATATAAATTTGAAGCATGAGCAATAAAGCTCAGTGGCCTTGTGTTCAGCTCTAGTTGCAAAGGTGTAGAAGAGGGACAAAGGGGCTAAATCATCTTGGGATTCCCCAAGGCTGACAACATCCAGTGTATAGGTTCATATTTCCTGAGGATGAATGGATAAACAAGTTTTTGCCTCTGACCTTTGGGGTGACGGCTTTTCTGCCTCTGTAGCATCCATGGTCATTTGTGAGTTTGTAATGATTAGATAGTGTACTATGCCAATAAAGGTTACTGGAACTGGATTAGATAGTGAACTGTATAATGGGTTGGATGCAACCAGCTTTTCTGGTGTAAAGTGGAACTGGGGGGCATTCTTTGCCCCCCCAAAGGCTACGCTAGGGGTCATGAGACTTGAGAGGACCAAAGTCATGTGGGGTGGGGGCTGTAGAAAGGAGGGGGACTTTGTGACACCAAGAGAAAAAGCTGGCTGGATCCAACCCATTGGGTATCTACTGACAGCACTGGCAGGACCGCTTTGCTCCAGGTTACCTGCGTGGTCCCATCTAGCTGCATGCAAGAAAGAGATGGTGCGCAGCTAGTGACAATAGAGAGACAGGATAATTGGAGCAGCTCAGGGGGAGGCATCTTGCTTTTTAACGGCTTCACTGACATTTTTTCTTGGGTGGGATGAATGCAGCTCACATTTGGAGGGAAAAGAGAAGAGAATTTAATCAACTGGATTGGATATGAAGGAGGTCAGCCTTTAGGCAAAGTGTTTCAGAGGCCTGTCCTCTTGATGGGGCTGTTATGTGGATCAGACTCACAGGGTTGGGTTACAGCAGAAGGAGCGATGGGGTCTTTGATCAGTGCTGCCTGCAGAGAGACTTTTGGACCAAGTAGTATGATCTTCCTAGGAAAGATATACAAGGCAAGACTGCACATCAGGTATCAAAGGGATTTTACTGGGCTAAATAGCGAAAAATGATGATTGAAGCAGGATTTGGGGCTCACATAAAGTCTAGCAGTGGAAAAGATTAATGGGAAAAACATTGCAAAGAGTACATGCGGGAGAGAAGCCTTGGGGCTTTTAGCGGAAGCCTACTGGGGTAAGGTATCAACAACCAGATATCATGCAGCCAAGCAATCACATCAATAGGAAGTCTAGCAAATTCCAGTCTCTTTTGACTGTTTCCCTTCAAGCTCCAGTATTCAATTCTCTAAATTTTTGACTAAGTGCTAAATTGGGCCACTTTGAAGGTTATAAATCTGAAATGGGCAATTACTAGTTTCCGCACAGATCTGAGTTTAGATAAGACTGAACCAGAAAATCCCCTGGTTGTAAAAATAAACTTGCTTGCTAGCATGGTGTAGTAGAGTGCTTGAACGAGGGCTTGGGGTGCAGGTTCACATCCCTGCTTGCCATGAAACTTACTGGGTGTCCTCGTACCAGTCATGCCCTCTCAGCCTAACCTACCTTAGAGGGTTGAGGATAAGATAGAAAGTTGGGAAGAAACATGAATGTGAGCCAGAGAAAGAATGGGATAAAAATGAATGCAATAAACAAATACCCGGAGGCACTTCTGGAATTTTTGAGAACAGTTAGTGGGTACCAAAACATAATGTCTGCTGTGAGAGCTGGCCCAATAACAGAGTGCTAGGAGGTACCATGATGATGAAAGCTGTTTTTGGTGGACGTTATGAAGATCCAAAAGGTTCTTCTGAAGCTCTCCTTGTTCCAGTGGTATGGCAGAAAGACAAAATTGGCTCGTTGTTTTGAAGAAGAGATGTTCTGAGATGGGGAAAGAAGCAAGTGGTCACCAGGGAACACCACATCCAGGATCATTGATCTGTTCTTACTGGCAGTAGGTCTTCAGGGTCCCAGGTCTTTCGCAACACCTACTTCTTGATTCTTTTAACTCTTTGATGCTATGCAAAGCAGATGCTGTACCAGCCCCACTCCATAAATTGTATCCCCAAATCTGCCACCTAAATTCATGATGAAGCTAGCCTTGGAGTTGAGTCGACGTATGCGTTTGTTCACTTCTGGGCTAGGCCAAGAGATAGAATCAATGCAGCCATGGAGTGTGTTAGGATGAGTGACTGCTCCAAAAGATGAACAGCTTCCTTCTCTTCTGTCTTGCACTGGACTGCTTCTCTGCAGGAGTCCTTCAACAGGCAAATTCCGTTCTTTTTGGGCTGTAAAAGGAAAGCCTTTGAATGTGATTGTTTACCCCCAGACTCTTTCCTGATATTTTGTTGTAGTTGTTGGTTGGCAGTTTTTCAGGGGACATAAAACCAAGCTGTATTAAATATTCTTGGAGAACAAATCAGTCATGGGTTTTGTTGTTGTTATTGTTTATTCCCCCTGACCTGGATAGCCCAGGAGAGCCTGATCTCGTCAGATCTCAGAAGCTAAGCAGGGTCAGCCTTGTTTAGTAATTGGATGGGAGACCTCCAACCAAGACCACAGTTGCAGAGGCAGACAATGGCAAACCACCTCTGTTAGTCTCTTGCCATGAAAACCCGAGTAGGGGTTGCCAAAAGTCAGCTATGACTTGAAGGCAGGATTTCATTCCACTATTTATTCACCTTCTAGTCTTATGCTCAGACAGGATTAAGCCAGGATGTCAACCATGACTCAAAACCATAATTAAGAATGTATTGTCGAAGGCTTTCACGGCCGGAGAACGATGGTTGTTGTGGGTTTTCCGGGCTGTATTGCCGTGGTCTTGGCATTGTAGTTCCTACAATGCCAAGACCATGGCAATACAGCCCGGAAAACCCACAACAACCATAATTAAGAATAATTGTGGTGAATAAAACAATTTCATATATTGGTTTGATGGACCCTAGCTAGCTATAGTCAGGTGAGTGGCTTACATTCAGATAACTGCACTAACCTTCATTGATGAATCCATGGTTTTGTGCAGTGGTTTATTTAAAGGGATGCATGAGTGCATATAGTTTCAGGTGAATAGGCATGTTGGTCTGCAGTAGATGAGCAAAGTTCTAGACCAGTAGCACCTTAAAGACAGGCAAGATTTTCCAGAGTATAAGCTTTCAAGAGTCAAGCTCTCTTGAAAGCTTATACCCTGGAAAATCTTGTTGGTCTTTAAGGTGCTACTAGACTAGAATCTTGTTCATGAGCTCTTAAGTGATTATATGTAGCATCCTTTCTTATGCTGAAAATATTTTTTTAAATCTAAAATTTTTCAGTGCATGCATACATAGGTATTAATCTGCATTGATGCTACCCCGTAGATGTCCTTAGCAGTCACAGTCAAAAGAATATGTGTTTTACAGCAATGTATCTGGTGGCTGTTCCCCCTAAATTCCCAGAGGGTACTATGGGGAAGAAAATCCCATTTCATCTGGGACCGCCATGGACAATGACGTTTCTAATAATCCAAGTTTCTGGAAAGTTATTACTTGTCAAACTGCCTATCGCACTTTTTTCTGATTTTTGTTTTTCTTTCTCAAACCTGGTAAAGGTTAGCGAAAAGTGACTTGGCACGTGTCCTAGAATGAACCTTGAAGGCCCACAGCAGTGTTCTACTAGCTTAACTGTCATTGCTTCTCCCCAAAAATTTTAGATATTGTAGTTGGCTGAGAGATCCAAAAGCTGCTTCCCATAGTTCAGAACGTTCCTAGACAGAAGGGATTGTTGTTTAGATGTATCCAGATGTGCAAATTCTGTAGCTACATATTGGATTTGTGCAAATTCAGTGTAAGTTGTAGCAGTGTAAGTAGAATGAACAAATTTCATGTTGTAATATTAGTTCTTCCCAAAGCCTTTTTACAGATTGTTTGTACCATTCAAATCACCCACTTTGTGTATACAACCATTTCATAATTTTATTCCATGGGGAATAGTTACATGGGAGGGTTAAGGATTCTGAACTGTTTTGCAGAAAATGAACCACTGAAGTTTACTTTTTAGTGTCCATAAGACTTAGGGTAGCCAGCGATCAGCTGACACCTGGTGGGAGACTGTGGGTACAGGGACATAAGGGAGGCATTGAGCATTGGTATGACATCACTTCCAGGGTAAAACCATAGAGTTTGTGGTGAATCCTAGAGTGTCATGTCACTTCCAGGTTCTCTCTAGAAGTGATGTCATGCCGTTGCTCCAACTACAATTTTCAGTGAATTTTTAGCACTGGCTGCTGTATAGTGAGACACCTGGCAACCCTAGTATTATTCAATAATTTTGTAAAAAAACATTATTCATGCTATATTGGTGGTGATGATTGCTGTCAAGTTGTAGCCGACTTATGGTAACCCTGGCTGGAGTTTGCAACGCAAGAGTCTAACGGGGGTTTGCCGTTGCTTGCCTCTACATAGAGACGCTAGTCTTTGGAGTTCTCCTGTCCAAGTCCTAGCGGGGGCTGACCCTGCTTAGCTTCCAAAATGTGACAAGACTGGGCTTGCCTAGGCTATCCAGGTCAGGTCCATGCTATGTTAAGATAAAGCGAATACAAGTCAAATTTTTAAATCCCTTACAAATCTACTTCAATACCAAAGAGAGAGAGGGAGGGAGGGAGAGCTAGAAATGACTTTACCAAGGTCTTGTGTTTTTCAAAAATAACTCCAAGCAGTTTTCATCTTGCTTGGAGGTTTGGTCATGTTTTCTTGCCAGACCACTCTAGAAAATAAAAGATAGTAATAATTAGAACTGGACTGTTCCTCCTTAAAACATCACCAGTGTTTATAACTGTCTAGATTTATTTTTTTGAGAGGGAGAAACAGCAGGAAGTTGAGTAGTTAATTATGGATGTAATTCTAAAAGCTGGAAATAATTCTGCTTTTAATTGTAGCAGTTCAGGAGCCAGTGCTCATCTCATATTTTCATTTTTTTTGTTCTCAAACACATGTGGCTCAGGACTCGGAGTCTGGAGCCTTTTTTTAAAAAAAGAATTAAATGTCTTTCAAAGATATTTGCTGACTCATTTTAAATTTTTTATTGCTTTCCACTTATTCGTTAATCTGACATGTTCTTCAGGTAGCCACAGCTTGCACTGTGCATTTTGTTTGTTTACTTCTTTATACCCCACCCTTCTTCCTGACGAGAACCTAAATTGGTTTACACTATTCTGATCTTCTCCATTTTATCCTCACAGCAACACTATGAAGCTGGTTAGGTGGCTGAGAGTATATTACTGGCCCAAGGTCACCCAACAAGCTTCCATGTCAGACTGGGGATTTCAACCTGGGGTCTCAGGGATCTTAATTCCTGCTTGTGTCTGAAGAAGGGAGAACTGACTCTGGAAACTTAAACCCTGAAAATCTTGTTGATCTCTAAGATGCCATTGGCCTCAAATGCTGTTGTATTGCAGACTAACTGCAGACCAACACGGCTACCCACCTAAAATAGCTCCTTGTCTGATACATACACCACACTTGTTCTCAGTTAATCTTTATGGCTCTTTAATACCATTCTCTAGTCCCATCTGGGTTGCTTCCACATGTGGATAATTCCATGTGGAGACACTTGCTTTATCAAGTGAGGATCTACATGGGAGGTATTCTCTTTCATATTTTCTTGTGCCCAATAGTTCCCAGGGGTTGCCAGTAGAGATGGGCATGAACAGCAATACGAACTAAAAAGACCCATGAACAGCGCAATCTGCTGTTCACGAACAAGCTGTTCATGAGGCCCCATTCTAAACGAACAGGTGGTCATTGCAAGCCTCGTTCCTTGCTGTTCGTTGTTGTTCGTCAAGCCAGACAGTCTGGCACCTGCAATCAGTTCCCATGGCAACTCATGCAGGGATTGTCTGAACTCTGTCTGGAAACCCCAATCTAAGCCCAATTTAGCTTGATAGGCAGGTCTTCCTTCCAAGTGTGGACTGGAGCTCCAAATTTGTTACAAAAGGAAAAGACCAGGGGGGAGGAGGGCTCACAGCTCTGGCTTTCGGAGAGAGACATCTGCTATTAGACAGGATGAGTGCATTGGAGCTTGAATTTTCTTTGTGTGTGGTGGGATAGAGATCTACCTCTTCAGGTTCCAGGGCTGCTGCCAGGCTCTGGGGCCAAGCTATTATTTATTATTGGTACCTTTCCTGCTACCTGCTCAGGTAGGGTTTCTGGGAGTGGTGTGGTAGGGATCTACCCCTTCAAGTTCCAGGGCTGCTGCCAGGCTCTGGGGCCAAGCTATTATTTATTATTGGTACATTTCCTGCTGCCTGCTCAGGTAGGGTTTCTGGGAGTGGTGCTGTAGGGATCTTGATGGCTGGAGGAGAGCCTGCTGGCCCCCACGAACAACGAACATGTTCATGAACAGGATCATGTTCGTCAATGTTTGTTGTTCGTGGATGGCAATGAACAACGAACACCATGTTCGGGTTTTTTCCTGTTCATACCCATGTCTAGTTGCCAGCCCCCCCCCCCAGTGGGGGCAAGGCATTCCCTGCTCACATCTCTTGTTCTCTAAGCAGAGGCAGAAAAATAATTTTTAAAAATGTTTGTTAGGCCAATAGTATGACTCCGTTTCCAGGAAAAATCTAGAAGTGGTGTCAATCCTATTTAGGAATCACAAGTGACGCTCTATGGTTTTACCTTAGAGTTTACAGAGATTTCTAGAGTGGTGTGATGTCATTTCTGGGGAAACCCCCAGTCACACCATCCCCAGTGTCCCCCACCTCTTTGAAATCCCTTGTTAGTGTAGCCCAACATGAATCCTGAGCATCAAAAAATTACTATAGATGCAATTTATTTTGTACACTTTCCTTTGACTTACTATGTTGATGTTCAGTGGCCTGCCCAGGGAAGTGCTCCAGAATATTTTACAGCAATTTTCAGTTTGTATAGCATCAGTATTTCATGCATTACTCTGTTATGTAATATGTAACTATTTTTGGTGAACGTGGCTAAAAATGCAACCTCAAAATGAACTTACAAGGCTAATGAAGTAAGCTAATTTCAATACAATAACACAGGCTGAAGAAAAGGCAGCTGTACAGTACATTTTCACTGGTAACGTTCCTTCTCCCCACCTCGTCTTGATTTTGGACATAGTTCTTCAGGGTAGCCACAGCAGTTGGAAGTTGTCCTGCAGCGAGAGAGAGAAAGCACAGCTGTACATTTTATAGTGGGTCCATCATGATCCTTTATGTCAAAGATTTATCAGAAATCAGTGCCAACACTCATATATTTTCAGACGAAAGTACATTTGATCTGTGCAAAGAGTGATGCCATCAAATGGTTATAAAGTTAGAGATGCAAAAATTTATTTATTTCAGTTTCAAAGCTTGTAATTGCATTATAGTGCAAAGCTCTCTTAATACAAGTTACAGCAAATATTGGAAATACAAGCTGCCGCCAAAATTGGCATCTTTGCCTCTAGTCTCCTCCCCTTCTAGGACCATAACATGTTGTTTGCCTCATTCAGTAATGTCAGAAAATGCATTTCCCGTCCAGTAGCAACAGAGTGGAGGTGGAGCAAGGAAACATGCTGCATTGTGAAGATGCTAAGGGGAAACTTCAACACAGGGGTACAATTTTCAGCAGCAGTTCCGTGTCCCACTTAACATTTTGTTCCATCCTAACAAGGGTCATTTAAGGAAACCTTAATCTATGAAATATCCTCACTACAGAAGTATAATATAGCCATAGTGCGAACATCTTCTATACATGTAGAAGTGTGGTCACCCAAGTTGTATTTCATGTACTGTGCTGCATAGCCTTGATGCAAAGAGGACTTGTGGTTAAATGATAGAGTACGTGCTTTGCATGTATAAGGTCTCAAATTTAATCATTCATATGTCCAGTTACTGTGGTTGGTGTTGGGAAACATCTTCCTGTGCCTGAGATCCCAAGGAGCCTCTGACCATCCATATTAAACTTAAAAGGCTGATGTATTGTCGAAGGCTTTCACGGCCAGAGAACGATGGTTGTTGTGGGTTTTCCGGGCTGTATTGCCGTGGTCTTGGCATTGTAGTTCCTGACGTTTCGCCAGCAGCTGTGGCTGGCATCTTCAGAGGTGTAGCACCAAAAGACAGAGATCTCTCAGTGTCACAGTGTGGAAAAGATGTTGGCAGGTCATTTATATCTACTCAGGAGGGGTGGGGTTGAGCTGAGTCATCCTGTAAGAGTTTCCCAGGGTGTGGAATGCTAATGGCGGGAGGCTTCACTGTATCCACTGAAAAACACCAGGCTAACAAAACACTCTATACCCGACAATAGCCCTGCAAAGAAGATTAGCACATCAAGCACCAATCCATATGCAAAAGAACCTCCTCAGGATACAGTGAAGCCTCCCGCCATTAGCATTCCACACCCTGGGAAACTCTTACAGGATGACTCAGCTCAACCCCACCCCTCCTGAGTAGATACAAATGACCTGCCAACATCTTTTCCACACTGTGACACTGAGAGATCTCTGTCTTTTGGTGCTACATCTCTGAAGATGCCAGCCACAGCTGCTGGCGAAACGTCAGGAACTACAATGCCAAGACCACAGCAATACAGCCTGGAAAACCCACAACAACCATTAAAAGGCTGATGTTCTGATAGGAGGAAGGAGCATGTATTCATATTTTATTCCAGGAATTACCACTGTTTTGAAGTTCACGGCTAATTTCTTTGCCAAAGATCAAGTGATGTGACAGGTACAGATCCAGCTATGTAAATGTTTCTGGCCCACTTGTTGGAGATCTTTTAAAAACCTTTGTTTTCTTGATTTGCAGGGTTTTTTTTTAAGCCACATGAACAGTTGAGAAGGGGGTGTGAATAAAACTGCATGTGAATAAAAATGTACAAAGGTTGTTTTGGGACTAAGCGTGAGAGAAAATGAATTAAAGTGGTATTGAATTAGAAGATTGCTAATGCAAACATGAGCTAATAGCTAGATGGTTAGAACATTTTATTCTTTGGATTAGGTTGGGATGCAAATTAAAACCAATGCATTATTGAAACTGTAACAGTTAAAATGATAAGCCGTGGTATTAAGAATAATCGGTAGCAGAAGTACTAACAAAATCATTAATAATAACGGATTAAGTCCATATGCAGTGGTTAAATGGGCACGATGTCTGAGAATTGATCTCTGAAATGGATCTCCAATATGTTTAAGCAGCAGAGACATTTGTCCCAATGGGGTTGGAGTTTTGTTGGATCCTGTGTCAGAAGAGCTGGTGCAGTGGGCTGTTATGCTAACTTTTTGTTTCCCAAGAGTCAAGTTCAAATCTTCATATTTCATAAATAAGTGATTTTTGTTGGCTGTAAGATGTCAGTTCTGAGATGATAAATTTACTTTGTTACAGCTGGAGTCGTTCTTGCAGCCAATGGCTCCTATGATTGGATCAGCTCGATGGTTTTTTTGGCTCCCTTCGCAGAGCAGCTGTAGGCCTTCTTTTTTGTGTATGCATGTGTATTTTATTTTTCATTGCTTTGAACACTGCTTGGGGACCATGCATGGCGCTTGGATCAGGGGCAGAGGTTTTTAGACTGATCTACTGTCTAACTTCTGAGATGTTAAGTTCTTTAACAGTAAACAATACATTTGAGAGAGGGAGAGCGAAGAGATCAGCTTTCAGAAACTGGCAGTTGCTAAATAAAATCTCTGAGCCAGAACCTATGTAAAAGATGGTGTGTGTGTTGGGTCAAACAATGAGGCTGGGATCGGATTTTAAAAAGAACTTTGCAGTTTTCATTTGTGGCTTGCTGATAAAGCTTCTAAGTACAAATAGCAAACACTTTAGTGGATCATTGTGTTGTTCAGCTGTGACATTTTGCTCATTATTCTTTTTTGAGGTTGTCATATTCTTTTATATAACTGCATACAGGCTTGCAAAAAATCTGCTTATAATTTCCTAAATACTCCGCAGTGATGTGTTTTGATGATAATCTCTTTACAAATTAAGAATTCACAGCTAGAACTTGTTGTAATAGCCATTGTTTCATACTTGTTATTTAGACTGTTGTAAGTGAGGAACTCTGTTAACAGGGTGTTTGTTGTGTGTGTTTTCAAGCACCTATCTCATCTTACATAAGGCAAGTCAGCTGATTCATCTGTTACATATAAGCAAGGCTTTTTTTCAGCTGGAATGCGGTGGAACGGAGTTCTGGCACCTTTTGAAAATGGTCACATGGCTGGTGGCCCCGCCCCCTGATCTCCAGACAGAGGGGAGTTTAGATTGCCCTCTACGCCAGTGGCGTGGAGGGCAATCTAAACTCCCCTCTGTCTGGAGATCAGGGGCAGGGCCACCGGCCATGTGACCATTTTCACTGAGGGTGATTTAAACTTTAAAAAACTCCCCCCTTGTTCCAGCTGACCCAAAGTGACGTCATTGTGCAGTCCTGAGTTCCACCATCTCTTTTCCCAGAAAAAAAAATCCCTGCATATAAGGAAGGGAAAGGCTGGCATTTCAGCCACATCATCAATCGGCTCTCATTCCTTTAATTTTGACCCCAAATATTTTGTGGTCCAGCCACCTAAGATTTCCCAGGCAAGCAAATGCACACTTGGGATTGTATGTACACAGTGTTACGTGTAGGTTGGAAGCTTTTGATGTTAGAAATTAGCCATATTCAGACATTACAGACATGCTACACCATCTTGAAAAATCAGGGTTTGGTGTATTGGATACAGAGGCCACAATGTTGGTGGAAAGCGCAACTGACTTACTGCAACTCCATATAGTTTTCATGGCAAGTGACTCACAGAGATGGTTTGCCATAGAGTGCCTCTGCATACGACCCCAGTCTTCCTTGCTGGTCTCCATCCAAGTACTACGAGAGCTGACCCTGCTTAGCTTCTAAGATCTGACAAGATCAGGCTTACCATATAGAGGCCATACATGCAAGCAGAATCTGTGTGTAGTCTCTTTGAGACAATATGGCAACCACCTGAATCGAGGGTAGTGTGCACTTCACGTATGTATGGTTGACAGACTCTCCCTGTATACAGAATCGTAATGTCTGACAAGGACTGTATTGAGACCTGGATAGGAAGTGGCTGCAGAGTCCAGAGTAGAGGAGCTTAATGGAGTGGAACCCAGGTATTTAGAGACCGGTCTGAGGGCCAAGCTACACATGACGAATGACACTTGAACGGCAAGTGGATTGAGTGGAGGGCAAGTGAACAGGGAGAAATACACTTGCCATTCAAGTGTCATTCGTCATGTGTAGCTTGGCCCTGAGGAATCCAGGCATTTGTTCAGCTAATTAAGAGGGGAAGGCTGAGGGGAAATTTTTCAGGCAACTGGGTCAAAACCTGGCAGGATCTTGTTCATGATGCAGATGAGCTTCACAAGTCCTTTGGGCCATGCATTCCCTTCCCCTTCCTTCCTCTGCCACAAAACTAGAGATTTCCTGGTTCTGGGCAAGCTATAGTTGGTTGTAACTGCTGAACAGTGGAACAAGCAAACTCCCTTACGTTTTTGAACTCTGAAGGTTAAACTATAATCCAAATTATATTTTCTCAGAAGAATCTCTCATTGATTTCATTGTAATTTACTTGCAAACAAATATGCTTAAGATTGCAGCATAAGTTTCTTCATCTCTCTGAATAGTTATTTTCTGATAACTGTTTGGAATGAAGTCTGGGAAATCAGCTAAGCTTCCAAAATAGTGGAAGAAATTCTCAGTGTCCCCTGAAGTCTGTGGATAATGAGGAAACAGGCTGCTACTTGGAGAGCAAAGAAGAGTCATTAATACTTTGGGGTTAAATCTTTCACCAGAAGAGAGAAATATCTGAGTACATATTAGAATCTGAATAAATCAAACCTGACTTTATAAATAAAAACAGGCAACAGAGTCCAAAGCTCTTACATATTTATCTGGATATTTTCTCTTTCTGCATCTCAAAAACTCAGTTAAAAAAAGCTACAGCATTTTAAAAATCTAAGGCAGGGAAAAAAGAGAATTTATGGTGCAGTTCTGAGAAAAGTTACACCCTTCTAAACTCATTGAATTCAATGGACTTACAAGGGCATAACTAGGTATAGGGGTACACTGTTAAAGGTCAATATTTTCTATCCTAAAGGACAGAAGGACAGAAATTAACCAAATTCAGAATCCGATCAAATGTCCCCTGGTTCTGCTGCATTGTCAGCGCTGGATAAATCCTCATCTTACCACTATCATCTGTATTCAGAATGAGGTTTAGTACCACTGGCTCTTCTCCTCTTTCTTCCTCCTATCTCTGCTTCTCACATGAAGTGTGCCCTGAATAGTTTATTTGCTTCAGTCATCCATTGTGCAATAGGCAGGAACTTATTCCAAGAAATAGTAATCTGTACTAACAAGAGCTGCCACTTTTTATCATCTTAAATCACAGATAGAATCAACCTGAGCATCAGTGGGTTGACTGGTGTGGCAAAGTGTAACAACGGATAATTTTTACTGAAGAGCACAGTTTATTATTTTTAGGCTTTTTAAATAACTCTACTGGGATGCACAGGAGTTAGCCGTGCATTAGCCTTTAAGACTAACCAACTTTATTGTAGCATAAGCTTTCGAGAATCACAGTTCTCTTCATCAGATGCATGGAGGGCAAGAAGAAACTGGTCAGATATATAGGTGGAGAGGGGAGGGAGGAGTAGATGAAAACAGTAGCTTCTGATATGGAGATCAGTTTGCTTCTGTTAAGGAAGTCAGTTACTTCTGATAATGAGATAACCATTCATAGTCTCTATTCAATCCCAGCCTGACTGAGTCAAATTTACATATGAATTCCAATTCAGCAATGGTGTGCAATAGAGAATGAAATCCAAATATTCACAATAGTACTGAGTATTAGCTTTGATTTCATTAAATAGTAAGTTTTCTCAAAAGTCATTGATAGGCAGGGTTGTTCATTTCTCAGCTGCTGCTGTTAGACTGAAACACTTGCATGCTGAGGAGAAGTAGTAAATGATGCTGGGTCATCTCGTATTTTGTTTATGGGAGGGGGCATAAGCGATATGTCAAGGTCTTGCATCTGGCAAAGCAGGCTATAGTCTATGAAAGGTTATTCTATAATTTTAATCTTTAAAGTGCCTTAAGATTCTTGTTTTTCTTTTCTTGTTGGGCTAGGGTTTGGGGACTTTGGGGGAGAGGGGGATTTTTTTATGCAAGAGCTCCAATATCTGTATTGAACTTCTTATGATGGAAAGAACAGATACTTGATGAAATGAAGTTTTGATCTTCTTTTTCTCAGATAGGCTTGATAGCTAGCAATGTTGTTTTGCTTGGACACTTCAAGACAGAGTTCAGTTTCAGTAGATCATAACAACATCTCTCAACTAACTTACCGTAGACATCTGTACCATTTTCTTCCTAACACATCCTGTCTTTTAAAAAAAAAACCAGGGTGTTTATGTTTGTTAAAAATGTAGGAATCTTAAGCAAAGTTTGGTTTAATAGTTCTGAAGTTATGACTAATGTTTTCATGTTGACCAGTCCAGTCCTGATGTGGACCTTCCCAGGCAGCATCGCCGTGCCAGATGCAGTTGTAGACACTGCGCCAGAAGTACAGCAAAGCTCTAGGCTCAGGGCATATGGGGAGAAAGACAGACTTTAAGTTAAACAAATAATAATACAAATAGCTCCGGGCCATACGCATTATCTTCTTTTTCCTGTTTGCATGGTAGGATCAACCACTTGCTAGAGATTCCTCAGCACGCAAGGCTCTCGATGGGAGTGTGTCAGAGAACAAGTGTGCATTTTTCCAAAGAGACAAGCCTATCGTATTTTAACAGTTCTCTGTTAAAAACCTAGGATCATATTTTTCTCCCATAGCATGAAATGAATAAATAGATTTCCAGGATCATCAAAAGGACACATTGCCGCACACCCAACTGTACTTTAGCCGGGCTTGAAACTGATTTTACAGAGAAGGCTCTTCATCTCGTCATTGTGAGATCTTCTTTATCCTTATTTCAATGGGCAAAAAAAGAAAGGCCATTTGGGGAGGGCAGATTCCCTGCTTGGTGCTTCCCCTCCCGGTTGCAATTAATATAAGTGAAGATTCATAGTTTCTCTTTTATTCCTTAACCCCTTTATCCATTGTGGGTCTTTTCCTGGTTCATACTTTCAAGGTCATTCAACTGGTTTTCCTTTCTTCTTGGGCTATATTCATATGCTACAAGTTCTCAGAGTGGCTGTTACTGCATATCCTGATTGCCAGTCCTATCTGCATACTCTGTGGATTGGCTTTCTACAAGCTACTGCAAGAATGGCTTTTCAGCAGCATGTCAAAAATTAGATCCCCACCCTGTTATACCCAGGACAGGAAATCAGTGTGCAGGGGAGTTACCATCTCAGCTCTATGTCATGTCTGTGTACAGCCATGCCATGGTTGTATGTTTGTTATATTGTTTGTACCACAATATGCTGAAGCTGTACTGCATACTAAATTGATGTGTAACTCTCTCTGATCATCTGTAACCATATTGCAGATGTTACTTCCTTAGGACCCAGAAAGGGCCTCTCCTGTTATCTTAGAGAAATATGTGAATCTCGGCTAGCCGTGACCTTGACATGTCTAGATTCCAGTTTTCTCTCCTGTTCCCAGATGCTGGGAAGTAGGCATTGTATACCTAATACAAAGTCGTAACTGAATAGGTTCTCACAGAACTCTTGTAGGCTTGCACGCCAAAACCTGTCATTTGGAGTGTGGGGAAAATCAACTATAACATAGATTGCTTGATTTGAATTGTCACTTCTGTCAAGCTCCGTGATGGAGAACAGACCTGAACTGCACAGATCCTAATAAAGCTGATTCTGCTGGAACCAACGTGTGTTCACTGTGGATGGGCTTGAGGGGTTTACCTGCCAGGGACTGACACTATCTGACAGAAGGAGCTTTGATTCCTGAAAGTTGATAGCGTGAAAATCTTGTTGGTGTTTACAGTGCTGCTGGACTTGAATCTTGCCCCTGTCAGGTATGGTAATCACACAGAATCACAGAGTTGGGCCATACAGACCTTCTAGTCCAATCCCCTGCCTAATGCAGGATGAGCCTAAAGCATCCCTGACAAATATTCATCCAGCTTCTTCTTGAAAACTTCCAGTGAAGGGGAGCTCACCACCTCCCTAGGCAGCTGATCCCACCTTTGAACTACTCTGACCGTGAAAAAGTTTTTCCTAATAATCCAGCCGGTACCTTTCTGCATGTAATTTAAGCCTGTTGCTTCAGGTCCTATCCTCTGCTGCCAACTGGAACAGCTCCTTGCCCTCCTCCAAATGACAGCCTTTCAACTATTTAAAGAGAGCAATCATGTCCCCTCTCAATCTCCTCTTCTCCAAACTAAACATTCCCAAGGCCCTCAGCCTTTCCTTGTAGGGTTCAGTCTCCAGACCCCTGATCATCCTCGTCACTCTCTTCTGCACCTCTCGATTTTGTCCACATCCTTTTTGAAGTGGGGCCTCCTGAACTGCACACAGTACTCCCGGTGCAGCCTGACCAAGGCAATATAGAGAGGAACTATGATCTCTTGCGATATCGATGCAATGGCCATTTTGATACAACCCAAGACTGAGTTTGCCTTTAGCTTAAAATGAAATATAAATGTAATGCAGAATGCAATAAAACAATTAAAAGTTGGCAGCTATCTGTTAAACTTTAATCCTGTGTAAGCATGTCAGGGGGAGGGGGGAGGCAGCATAGTGTAGTCTGATCTTATCAGATCTCAGAAGCTAAGCAGGGCCAGCCCTGGTCAGTACTTGGATGGGAGGCCACTAAGGAAGACAGGGATTGCACTGCAGTGGAAGACAATGGCAGATCACCTCTGCTCCTCACTTGCCTTAAAAACCCCTTGCTGAGGTCACCATAAGTCAGTTGTGACTTGATGGTACACACATACATGTAAGAGCCAGTATGTATAGTGGTCAGAGTGTCTTATTAGGATCTGAGAAAACTAGGTTTGAATCCCCACTCTACCAGGGAAGCTTTCTGGTCCAGTCAAACCTACCTGTAGAGTTACTGTGAGTGTAAAACAGAGGAAAGAAGAATGATGTAAGCCGCTCTGGTTCTCCACTGGGGTAAAAAGGCAGAGTATAAATGAAGTTGAGAAATAAATAACATACTGGCAGTGCTGTTCTAATCAGAGTCATACACTTCTAAATCCAATTGCAGTCTGTGGACTTAGAAGAGTTTAACATTGTTTAGGATTGCACTGAATTAAGAACTACTTTTATGCAAAAAAGAATGGTGAGGAAAATATCTGACTAGGGGTGGATTGCTGTGGCTATGATACAAGAAGCTGTGTATTGCATTTGTTACCGAGGACTTCCTGCTGGTAGTGGGAGGTCATCACAGCTAGACTCAAAAACCTTTATTTTAGCAATATAATCCATTCACCTCAAATGAGTGATATTACACTCCTGTTCCAAAATACTGTTTTTATTATTTTGATGGTAGAGAATACCACAACTGTTTTAAATCACGGAAGATACAACGTATGCCTGAACATAATCTACAAATGCAATCATGCCATAATTTATAAATGAAACACATCCTTCCATAAATGATCTAAATGAATGTTTTCAGCCGCTCTTTTGTAATCATGTCATTTTGATTGGAAGTGCTGCTGTCCAAATCTTCCTGAGTCATTCCATGAGGATTGGGACCCTGGAGGATTTCCGTTTTTGTGTAATATGCATATTTGCTGCAGTTGATACACTCTGAATTCTGTCTTTTTCTTGCTGTTTCCTTTAAGAATCTCAAAAGTACCATCCTTGTGTCCATTGGGACCATGTGTTTAATAATTTCTTCTGTTGTTTCCAAGATTGGAGTCCAAAACAGCCTAATTTTAGCATATGTTCAAAATATATGAATTAGATCTGCATTTGATATATGACAGGACCAACATTTCACATATTCATGCCAATATATACATTTATTTCAATCATAAGGGTGTGACATACCACCAAAGTTGTAATTAATAGCCTTTTTTCATAATTATTTATTTACTCATTGCTGTTCTTTCATTTACGTAGTCATAGATCAGCTTCCCATTTCTCCTGTTCCATGTCTTCCAGCAAGATGAGCTCTGCAGTATGTTAATTTCTCAAATAATAATTTATGACTCAGCTGGCCAAATATCATAGATCTTATGATGTGTAACAGCCAGTATCTATCAACCCTGGCATCTGGAAAGTGCTGAGCTCTTAGTTTTGAAGGAAATGATGTTTCTCAAGCCTCCTTGCATGTATACCCCAAAAAGTCAAAACTAATTTTATTTATTAACGTCATTTATGCTCTGCCTTTTTCCCAGTGGGGACCCAAAGCAGGTTATGTTGTTCTCTTCTTCCTTTTATTCTCACAACAACCCTGTGAGGTAGGTTAGCCTGAGAGAAAGTGACTGTCTCAAGGACACTCCACAAGTTTCCCATGTAAGAGGAGGGATTCAAATCTTGGTCTCCCAGATCCTAGTCTTACACCCTAACCACTGGACTACATTGGCTTTCTAAACACCTTTAACTTCACAATTGTTCAGTTTGCTTTTAGCTACAAATAGGTTATTTGCATCAGGTTTTAAATGATGATTTCAGATCACAAATTAAGCAGACTTAACTATCAACTCACCTTGCTTCTACCCGATAGGCTGTCAACATACATCTAATCAGGGCTTTTTTTCTGGGAAAAGAGGTGGTGAAACTCAGTGGGTTGCCCTCGGAGAAAACATGGCTGGTGGCCCCGCCCCCTGATCTCCAAACAGAGGGGAGTTTAGATTGCCCTCCGCGCCGCTCGGTGTTGCGGAGGGCAAACTAAACTCCCCTCTGTCTGGAGATCAGGGGGCAGGGGCACCAGCCATGTGACCATTTTCAGGAGGTTCCGAAACTCCATTCCACTGCGTTCCAGCTGAAAAAAAGCCCTGCATCTAATAGCTAAGGGTATCTCACTGTGAATAAAAAATCCATACAATGGGGCCAGCCAGGGCTGCAGGATGCAAACCAGAGAGGAGAGGAAGCCTGTATTGTCTGTACTTGCTTTGGCAATCCAAAAGGGCTGCTGAGATCTTACAAGATAGTTCCAGTACATTTTACTCTTGATTTAATCAATTATGAAATGGAAGGAGGTGAGGGCAGAGGGAGGCGCTGGGCATTTGTACCGTGAAGAAGAGGGGACTAAGGAGAGAGGTGATTGCTGCCTTCTGATATCTAAAGCGCTATCACATAGAAAATTAGAGCAGAGTTGTTCTCTTGCTTCAGAAGACATTACTGATGAATGGACACTGCCAGTCTATATCACTTTTTAAGCTTTGAATACACTAGTCTCACAATTATAAAAGAAATATATACACTTAAGGAAAGAAAAATGTCACAGTAATGTAAAATTTATGCTGTTCCGGTATAATAATGTTAATCACATGCATTGTTAAATTATGCTTTGTTATTGTACATATGTTTATTAGATTGCTGACAATAAAAATTTATTTTTTTAAAAAATGGACACTGCCAGGAAGTACATTTCAGCTAAATAAATGTCCTTGGGGTGGACTGTTCCTTCACTTGGAGATCTTTTAAGGCAGAGAAGTTGTAGTTGGATATTCTTTCACTGAGCTGGAAGTTGGATGAGTTGGCTTCCAAGGTCTCTTCCAACTCTTATGCTCTGTGACTCTGATAAAATACTAGGAGTTGTTTTGTAGTTTTGCCATTTTCCAAGAATAAAGAGCAAGTTTCTCACTTTGTCAGCTAAGGAATTTTTAAGCAAGCTCTTAAGCGGGTAGCACACTGCAAAAGCAAACTTGGCTACAGACAAGTACCTTCCCAACATTTGACATTTCATAGGAGAGCCCTTTAATGGAATGTAATGTAATTTGCATTATGGAAATTAAATTTTGCAGGCGCCAACAACTGGTTTTTCTCCTTTGCTGCATTTGGAGGGGAAAAAATCCAAAGCAGTGCCCGGCAAGAGGTGGGCCAGAGCAAGCTATTGAGTTTTGAAGCACTATCTTAAGAAGGGGCTAAGCCAGTACAATGGATCTGATGTAAGAAAGCTTTTATGTGCCCTCCCAATACTAGATGGAAGGCCTCTATGACTGATCCTGAGCTATCGGCAGAGACTGGCTATTAATTTAGTGCTCCACTGCAAGGGATGGACATTTTTACAGCTGTAAGTAGTAGTTGCTTTCAAAAAAGTTCCCTGAAGCTGTGTGGTAATCACAAAGGACTGGCGGTCATTGTTGGTGTTTGGAACAGCCCACTTATTCACCTCAGCAGTTTCCTAGAGGTAATGACCCAAAGTAGGCTAATAAACGCTTTCATGGCGTGGCGGCTCTTTCATCTCCATCCTTTACTTTATTGATCTTCATTGAAGTGCTGAACAGCTTTGTAGTATAATTGCACTTAAGGGGCTAAGTATGAATGCTGTTGAGCCCCCCAGTTTGGGAGACTTTTTTTCTGTTTTGCTTTGTTTAGAAAACTCCAATCTAAAGGCTACAATTTAAGGTTAAATGTGAGAATTTCCAGAAATGGAAAACATTGATTTGCCTTTTTGTCTATCTTGAGCACATAAAACAGGCTTGGTCCAGGGTATGTAAAGGAGCTCCCCGCACCTCAAACTGGCCTCCCCAAGTGACGAATGACACTTGAACAGCAAGTGGATTGAGTGGAGGGCAAGTGAACAGGGAGAAATACACTTGCAGTTCAAGTGTCATTCGCCACTTGTAGCTTGGCCCTGTGTTCATTAGAAGAAGACAGCCATTGCCTACATCAGGAAGATTAGCTTTCTGTTTAGGGGCAGGGCTTCTGGAATGCCTTCTAGATAGAAAATTCTCTCCAGTGGGTCCCACCAGAGTCTGTTATCAAGGTCTGAGGAACATAAAGATCTTCCTGGTTCAGAAAAAATGGAGCAGTTATGGATTTGGGATTGGATCCTATCAGTTCCATTCCACCAAGTCTTCCTTTCCTTCAGCAAAGCTTGTTCTCCATCAGATTAATCCTCCATTCACCAGAGTAGAAAAAAGCCATTATTTATTGGAGGAAGTCTTTGTCCCTTGAAGGAAGACTTAGCAGAATGGAGTCATAGGATCCAACTCTTGGTCTCTGTCTTCTTTTTTTAATTCTGACTGCTTATGTTGAGTATTTTTTCGTACATTTTATTATATGAATGTGTTACAGTTCTTGGTTTTGTTGTCAGCTTCTTTGAAGGTTGTAGATGTCGGCTCAAGCTCATCTGTTTTAATTATCCATTTTAATAGATAATTAGTTTTGTATTATAATTCTTGTTGCTTCTGACCTTGGGTCCTATCTGTGTGTTTTTTTTAAATATTCTAGATTATTAAATACATGATATGTTGGGATGCTGTGAATTGAGTGGCAAGCTAGGAAGCCTCACATTAGCTGAGTACTTCGTGTTCTCTTTCAACCATGTTTTAACATAAGGGGCAGTGCATAGCATATTTTCATTTGGGGCGGCACGGGGAGTGAACCAGGGATGTAATAGATTGTTTGTTCTCCTATGAACCAGCCCAACACTAATTAAGAGCCTTTCCAGAGACCTCCATGTTTGGAAGTGTAGCACATGAGAGACTGCTGCAGCAGATATGGTCTTTTCCAGGGCTTTTTTCCTGGGAAAATAGGTGGTGGAACTCTGGGTTGCCCTCGGAGAAAATGGTCAGTGGCCCCGCCCCCTGATCTCCAGACAAAGGGGAGTTGAGATTGCCCTCCGCACCGAGGGCAATCTAAACTTCCCTCTGTCTGGAGATCAGGGGTGGGGCCACCAGCCATGTGACCATTTTCAAGAGGTTCCGGAACTCCGTTCCACTGCATTCCTGCTGAAAAAAAGCCCTGGTCTTTTCTGTGGTGACACCTCAACTCTGTTCCTCAGATGCTCAGCTGGGTCTACTTTGGTTAGCCTTTGGCACAAGGTGAATGACTTAATCATTCAGAATTTGGGTTGGTTTTGGTTATATGTGTGAAGGTGTTGCTGGTTTTAGAAATTTATTTTTTCACTAATGTTTGCAGCAGAGTTTATATAGACTTATTTAAAATGGTTGGTTGGTCCAATCATGGTATTTTTTTTTTTAAAAAATGAAGCTGGCAGTTTGAAGAACTCTTACTGGTTTAGTAGAGTTCCTCTTGTACAAAGACTGGCAAACTCTTAAAATACAGCAATAAGAAAATAAAATATAGACAACTCAAATAAACACACGTAACCCTGTAGATGTCAATTATGTGATTTAACTTTCCATAAGAAAGTATTTGTAATGGATCTTAGGGTTGAAAAAATAGGGTACAATGTACTCTTGAACATAGTCAAATTCTCTTATTTATTTGGCTGTTTATTTCTTCCGAGAATTTATAGGCTGCCTTTCCAGAGACCTGCTCAAGGCATCTTTATTTTTCACTTGAAGCTTTGAGCAAGTACCTAAGAACTTTGGAAACCGATTAGGACAGAATAACCGATGTGGTGTAGTAGTTTGAGTGTTGGACTAGCTCTAGGGAGACACAGGTTCAAACTTCTATTTTGTCCTGAGAGTCACGGGGGTAAACTTTCAGCTCCTCATTCTGTCTCCACCTTGTCACTGTTGCTGTGAGGATAAAATGGAGGAAGGGCTCTATTATATACGCCACCCTGAGTTATCTTAAGAAATAAATACAATCCCCAAAATTATATTTGGCTACCAAATTTTTGCTACTTAAAAAAACCCCAGGGGGTTAACAAAATTCATATAGTCTTCCACTCAGATTTTTTAAAATACTGTTTTAAACTCAAACATCTATTGCCCTCATGTGGCCAAAACATGTCATTTTAACCCAAAGTTGCTACATGTAGATTTGATATTACCAAGGTGTGGTAAAGAAACTTTTCTATGAATGTAAAGGAAAGGCAATTTCAGTAACAAGAACCTCATTGTGAAAATGCTTGATGGCTCAGTACACCAATTTTAAAACGTGTTGGTTAAAATGAAGCTATTATAGTTACAAGGGTTTGAATCAAGATGGGTAGCTGTTTTAATCTGTCAGTAGCAATAGAAAAGAGCAAGAGTCCAGTAGAACCTATGAGAATAACATTTGTGAATAAAATTTGTGAAAGGGTTATGAGTCAAAGCGTTTGAATGTTGAGTTTGAACCGAGATTCTAATTCGGAAATATGCTCATTCACTGATTATTGGTTACACTCCCTCATTCTCCAGGGCCAGTTCATATGATGTAG
This sequence comes from Eublepharis macularius, assembly GCF_028583425.1. Taxonomy (NCBI): domain Eukaryota; kingdom Metazoa; phylum Chordata; class Lepidosauria; order Squamata; family Eublepharidae; genus Eublepharis; species Eublepharis macularius. The sequence continues at coordinate 116,754,169 of NC_072796.1, read as the reverse complement.
GTTCTTCTGTTTATTATTTTTCAATGTTACAACACTAAAATATTGAATAAGCCATGCTAGAAATTCATACAAATCGGTCACAGACTACACTCGTAAGAAGACTTTTCTGGGAATAAGCCCCATTGAATAGAATGAGACTTCTGAGTTGCCCTGCGTAGGGCTGCTCCCACTGTATCCATATAAAAACTAGCAGGGAGGGACACATAAAAAGATTGCTTCTACCCATCCACTGTTTAGCACAACACCAGTCATGCATGTGAAAAAGCATTGTGGTTCATAATCAACGACAGTTTGAAAATTCTGTCTAAAAGGAAATTATATTCACCACAACCATAATCTATAATTCAAGTTGTTACACCAGGAAACCATCTAGAGCAGTGTTATCTGTTTAATATTTTTCTGTTACAGTTTAATAGTTTTCTGTTTCTGTTTTCTGTGTACTTTTCTCTTTTCTTGCTGACTGTTTTTCTGCTCAAATCACACAAAGGCCCAGCTGTTTCTCCATGCCACTGTGGGGATCCAAACACATCTTCTGAGGTAAAACATACTTTGCACCCCATGAGGAAGGTAGACTCCATCCCATTAACAACAACAACAACAACAACAACATTCAATTTATATACCGCCCTTCAGGACAACTTAATGCCCACTCAGAGCGGTTTACGAAGTGTTATTATTACCCCACAACAATCACCCTGTGAGGTGGGTGGAGCTGAGAGCATTGTTTTGTGTATTATGGAAATCGGTTTAATGTTTAATTACTAGTACCTTCAGTTTAGGACACATGATCTGCCTTGTTGTGTAAGCCTTGTTGAAGATGTGGGTCAACATTCCAGCCTGCTTTGTGTTGCTGATTGGCTCTCTGTCTGATCAGAATCAGTATGGGAATGAGTTACTGGGTCCATGACTTGCTGCCATGGTGCTGAGAAATGTGTAACTTAGCTTCAGTGGGGGTATGGAGTGGCCAAGCATGAATTGAGTAGAACAGGAGAATCCCATCAAATTCTCTTGTTTGCTGTTTGTTTGCTGGAACAGTCATTGACACCAAATCTCTATTACATTTCGTTGCTCTCCCACTAGGGATATTACACATTCTCGAAAGCATGCTGGCAGTGTGATCCGGCTCTCATATAGAGGAGGCAAAAATGACATTAGAATGCTTAGGTAATTAGGCGGGGGGGAGGCCTAGATCTGAATTTTTTGCTTAATTTGTTTAAACAATTACAGTGGGGGAAGTTCAGATTGTTCTCCTATGGGGCCCAGCTTGTGCCATTTCACAATGCTTAGGTAAGGGGAAATGATACTGTGGTGATCTTAATGCTAAGATCTCCCTCCCCTGAATTTTGAGCCAGGCAGGCAGTAACTGAAACCCCTTTTGAAGGCTTTCTCTTCCCCCCACAGCAATTTGTTCATCATACCTTCTTTAGGGGGCACTTCGTCCATTTCTTTAACATACAGAAACACCATTCTTTAGGGGACACATGCAAAATCTATTTTGAAAGAAAACTTTATTTCTATTTAATTGCGTTACAGATTGCATGAAGAAAAGACGTATTTACAAAATGGGGCACAAAATGATAGGCACAAAAGACCAATAAGGCACAATATATTTTGTTGATAATACAGCTTGTTGCAAAGAAATCCATTTGTACCATTGCATCATATCACTTGGCTTTGGTCCCCTAAATGATAGGTGATAAGCTGCTGCTGAAATATGAATCATACACTCCATAAATGGGTCCAAATTTGGTTTTTTGTTGCTGTAAAAATAGATTTTTCAGAAATGATACTTGGTCATGGTGCACGCACGCACGCACGCACATACCTTGGGTCTTCTAGTTCAATGTTACTTTTTATGGTCCTGTTTAGTAGGACAGCTGTATGCACCTCTGGATTCTTCTAGCATCAGTTTCATTGGGGCCTGAGATAAATCAGTTGAAAAATCCAAGACAAACCAGCACAACTGGTCAAAAACAATACCTGATTTACCTCTAAGGAAAACTAATCCTCCTACCCCCCATGGGTGCCATCAGGAGATAAGAGGATCACCTTAAAATCACATACAAATTTACAGTTATGTATGGTATTACAAAACCTTTTGTGTATAACCTTTTATTAGTTGGCGAGGAGTCATCTTATATTGTACTTTGGGTAATGAAGTGAATCATTTTGATTCATTGTTTCAGGCGTGTTTACTATACATGGTCATTTTCCCTTTGCAAAGTTTCCATTTCTTCCAGGGGAACTGATCTCAGTAGTCTGGAAATCAGTTGTAATTCTGGGAGAACTTCATGGATTAGGCCCCTCATACCTCCAGGACTGTCTCTCTCCTTATGCTCTGACATAGCAGCTTCACTCATCTGAACCGGGCCTTCTGACGATACTACCCTGCAGTTGGGCAAAATCTACAGCTGCCTACGCACATGCTTTCTCTGTGGAATGACCTGTGTGAAGAGGTTAGGGAAGCTCCCACCCTCCTGGCTTTCCAAAAACTCTGCAAAACTGAATTATTTAGGAGGGATTTTTTACTCAGGTAATAGGGTTGTGTTGTAGGAAATGTCTCAGATAGATGCCCTGGGACTATAGACTATTCTACTGAGTACTTCCTGTTGATATATTAATGTTCCTACTGGGTAGTTTCCATGTTGTCAAAGATGTCAGCAATGTTTCATTTCTGTGTTCAGATTTATTCTGCTTTCAAATTTGTACAATCCATACCCTATTGTATTTGTTCATTGAATGTCGTAGCTCTTGAGTTACTGACTTGCTCTTCATACAAGCGGAACTGTGTACAAGCTTGCATGTGAACAAGCTGAAAATTAATCCTGACAAGACTGAAATTCTCTGGGCTAACAGAAAGGCTGACCAGTGATGTGAGATCTCCCCAGTCTTGAATGGGGTCATACTCCCCTTGATGAAAAGTCAGGTTCGCAGCTTAGGAGTACTTCTTGACTCAGAAGTCACCTTAGCAAGCTGGGTAGCTGCTGTAACCCAAGGTTACCCAAAACCTTCCAAAGCTGAGTGAGGATTCAAACCTGAGTCTCCAAGATCCTAGTTCAGCACTCTAACCACTACACTACACTGGCTCTCTGAGGGCCAAACTACAAGTGACGAATGACACAGGTTGGACACTTGTCAGCTTCCCTCAAGTTTTGATGGGAAATGTAGGCAGCTTGGTGGAATGTTGGACAAGTGACAGTTGAAAAGTCCATTGGACAGCAGTCAGAGAGCCAAGATGCAAGACCAGGATGCCTACATTTCCCATCAAAACTTGAGGGAAGCTGACTAGTGTCCAACCTGTGTCAGGCGTCACTTGTAGCTTGGCCCTGAGTTTGCATACTTCCCTGTCTTTGCTATTGGCAGCCAGTGATACAGAATGGAGAGTAATGTGATGATGTCATAACATGATTAAATGGGGCAATGTTGCATGGAGGGCTAAGGGAGAAATGACATGATGGTGCCATTTTGTCTAATTCCACCCTCAATATTGACATCTTTCATATCCTTGGGTCTCACAATGGATTGTGAGGCATTGGGATGATGAGAAAATCTAGTTATTTAGACTACATTCAGTAGATAATAAGATGGCAGTTTCAGGAAACCATGGATAAGGGAAACTATATTATACTCGTATCGGATGAAGGGAGCTTTGACTCTTAAAAGCTTAGACCCAATCTTATTGGTCTTTAAGGTGCCACTGTACTTGAATCTTGCTCTTGTACTGCAGACCAACATGCTTACCCACCTGAAACTACTTGGTTACTGTCACAAACGCACGTCCAACTCAGGCTTAGGCTGACCTTCCCCTACCCTGAGGTAAAGCTTCTCCTGTCTAAGCTGTATACTGGGCTGGGAAGCCTCTGGTAGCATGGTTGATGTTAAGCTTCAACTTTCCTTCTTGTCTCACCCTTAAGGATTATTAAAAATGGTTACCCAGCCAAGTCTTAGTAGGGGACAGATCAGGGGTTTGCGCATCCCTTTAGCAGAAATTGGCACACAAGGCTTGGGGAGGTTCAAAATGTAACAGGTTTATTTACAGTAGGTAAAGTCAGAAGGCAGGTAGGCAGATGTTTGAACTGAATTAACAGAAAGGTTAATTTTCTTCAGAAACTTCACTGGTGTGAGGCACAAAACACTTGGTATAACACTAGGTTGCTGGCTTCTTTCAGAGGTTGACACTGCTTTACAAATGCTCTACTTTTAAAGCACAGACACAGCACGACTTCCCCTTCCTCTCCAGACTTAAGGGTGCTTCCTTTAGACAAACCTTACTAGATACTGGGCAGGTGTTACAGTTATGAGCTATAACTCTGTTCCTGGCACTGAAGGGGAGACTCCTTTCTACCCACTCCCTTGGCCCACTATAATTCCCAGATCTCTTAAGTCTAAGCAGGAGTTAGTGCTGGTTTTTCTCCCTTTAGTCCAAGGACTAAAATTGCTTCACAAATATTTCTTCCTCACACAGGATTCTCTGGCTGACCCACTCTGGTCAAAAGCCAGGCTCCAACTCCCTTTCACTCTGCAGTTTTCTCTCCAACTGTCAGCCCCCTCAACATTCCATCCTCAACTGCCACTTCAGGCTAGCCTCATGGGGTGGGGGGTGGGGGGGGGGGACATGTCAATCCTACTCTTGCTGTCTGGCAATCTCAGCATCTGAAGCTGAGTCTATCACAATTGCATATACAAATTTTAATTCATACCTTGTGAACATACACAATTTATGTAGTTTGATGTCAGGTGAGCCAAGCCCTGCTGGGAGGAATTGAAAACCTACTTTGTAAATCTGGACATTGGTTTTAACCAGTGATGTGGATTTTCCAGGAACATATGAATAGGAAAATTTTCCAGAATTTTAAAAATTCAAATACAAAAAAATGGAAGCAAAAGAAGGCACATACACCATGTAGAATCACTGGAGTTTGACCATGCTTTAGCCTTTCAAATAGGATTGATTTGTAGCACAACAGTCTTGATCATTATAGCTGAACAGGCTATATTTACATACGTGGTATGGAAATTTTATCACAAAATGGACGGCCGGCCAGACACAGCCCCAGACAATCTGGCCAGAGCTCTGGAGGCTGTTATGGCATGGTTGAAACAGAGCAGGCTGAAACTGAACCCAGTGAAGATGGAGGTCCTGCAGCTGGGACGGGGCCTGCGAGATGTTGGGATCCAGCTCCCTGCCCTGGATGGGACACCACTGGCAAAGTTGCCAGTTGAAGAGTCTGGGTGTGCTCCTGGATGCCTCCCTATCGATGGAGGCCCAGGTCACGGCGGTTGCCAAGTCTGCATTTTTCCATCTTCGTCAGATCAGGCAACTTGCCCCCTACCTGATGCCCCATGACCTAGCTACAGTGACCCATGCAACGGTCACCTCCAGGCTAGATTACTGTAACTCACTCTACGCTGGGCTACCCCTGGGCCTCATCTGGAAACTACAACTGGTCCAGAATGCGGCAGCGCGGGTCCTGGCTGGTATATCCTACCAGTCACATATCACGCCTGTCCTGCGCCAGCTGCACTGGCTTCCAGTTGAATTCCGAATCAGGTTCAAGGTATTGGTTCTTACTTTTAAAGCCCTGAGCGGGTTGGGACCAGCATATCTTCGGGACCGCCTCTCCCTGTATGTTCCCCGGAGACCACTTCGATCAGCGGATAAATGTTTACTGGTGGTCCTCAGCCCTAAGGAAGCCCGCCTTGCTTCAACCAGGGCCAGGGCCTTTTCAGTCCTGGCCCCAGCCTGGTGGAATGCTCTGTCAATGGAGACCCGGGCCCAGCTGGACATATTATCGTTCTGCCGGGCCTGTAAGACAGAGCTGTTCCGCCAGGCGTTCGGTGGTTGAAGGGGGCGGTGCCATGTCGGCCTCCCACCTTTAAGGTGGGGGGGGGGTTCTCCCCACCATTGCACTTGGTTAATTTATTTCATTATTGTTTTGTATGTTAATTTTAGTATTGTTGTTTTCTTGTTTTTATTGATTTTAACTTTACCGCCCAGAGCCCCTGAGGATGGGCGGTATATAAATTGAAATATAAAATAAATAAATTAAATTTAAAAATACAGTATTGGGAAATTTTCTGGATTTTTTTTTTTTTGCCACACATGACTGGTTTCTGTCTCCCATTTTGAGGATACAAATAACTTCTTATCCAGCCATTTTCAATTGGTAAAATAGCACCAAATGGGCCCTTGGCTGCCTTCTTACCAGTCTCTCTTTACCTCCCCTTCTACTTCACTGGCTGCCACCAGATGGAGCCTGGAGAATCATAGCAAGATAACTGAGTTTAATTTATTGAGCAACAATAACAGAGATGGACAGGGATCAGTGGCTACGTGGAGACTACTGTTGGTTTAGTCCCTGGACAACTATCATATATTTGCCAGCCTTCTGGGATAAAATGGTGGTGGTTTGAGCAGCATTGTAGTTTATGAACTGTGTGACAAAGTCTACTCTGTATGACAAAGTGCTTTACTGATACCTTGTTATATATTACAGCATTTATATATTGTTTCACAGTTCCTTCTTTCCCCAAAGAATAATCAGTCAGAAAGGCAAGTGGTTACTTATTTGTTCCTTCTCTCTCTCAGAATCAGGCTACATGTGAAGAGCAGAATTCAGGTCCAGTAGTACCTTAAAGACCAGCTAGATTTTTGGGTCTTTAAGGTGCTACTGGGCCCAAATCTCATTCTTCTACTGCCAACAAGGCCACCCACCTGAGATTTCATGTGGAGAACCAGGATTCAAAACAGCTGTGGATGTGTGTGGTAGGGGGAATTGGACTGGAACTGATGAAGAGAGGAATTAACCTCTCTGTTTCACCTACAAGAAGTCACCCAGGCTATCTCCCCATTATTTCAAAAGCCGCTATTGGCCACATGGGCATGGGGTGAAAATAGGGCTCCTGTCATAGCAGTCTTTTTCTTTGGTATGATTAATATCAGTTTAGATGTATGGTGGTGAAGGGGGAAAGTGCTGCAGTATTCATGAGAGGACATTTGGCTGTCATCCCAGTCAGAGCTTTCTGTGGCTTAGAGCTCCGTAACATTATAGTGCTGTAGCAATTACCAGTGTTTCTTTGTTTTTTAAAAAGCCCTTTGGTGGTACAGTGGGAAAATGGGCTGCAAGGAGCTGATGGAAGTAAAATAGCACCAATATGGGTGCGACCTTTAAAAATGCACATCTTTCCATCCAGGCAGTGTGATAATGCACTTGTACTGGAGCGAGGAGAGGGAAACAATGATTAGAACCTGACATGTGGATGCTCCAAAAAAGTGCTCCAATTTGTATGTCAGAGTGGACAAAAAATCCCACATAGAAGCAGCCGTAGAAAGCTATCATGTATCTAGAAAGCTAGCATTTCAGGGGCATGCGTTCTAGCGTTTTAGCCTAGATTTTTCCAGACATGTTTATTTTTTGTTTGTTTGTAGGACGTGTTTATGTGGCGGCAAGTTCAGATATTACTGCTGAGATGCATTCAGACATTGTGGGCAAACAGGTTGTTCTTTCCTGGGCATAAATATGGTCTGTTCACATGGTCAGACATTCCACTTGCTATTGAGCATTCTTGAAAATGCCCTGGCTTAGCTTTAGTCAAGCTCCATTTTGCCATGGTGTCCCAAAGCAAATTGGAGTTTGCTTCCTCCCCGCAAACTGGGACTCTGAATTCCAGTGGAGGAAGAACAATAAGGTCCATCTGTTTGTCATGAGGTCTGAATGCAGCCAGTAGTTTAACTGCTTTATGTACTTTGTGAAAACCAACAGTTGTGAAAAACCTCAAGTACAAGACATTTTGTAGCCACAGATAGGTCATTTTGAAGATCAGGAAAGGCTTCTTGTGTGAGAAGGCTTCTAACTCTTTCATTCTGTGCCTCTTCCAGGTACCTCAGTCAGTGTGTTTTTCTAGCAAGAGCCACGTGCAGCTGTGGAGAGGCATTTTAATTCAAGGCTAAGAGGGAAAGGGTTCAAATACATTTGGCATTTAGCCTCTCTGACTAGGTCATACTATGCACTGCTGGAAAGAAATTTTTGTATCCTTTCTAGGTCTCAAGGAAATATACAGAACTTCTCTGGTCCTTGCCGATCTCTGACTTTTGTCCTTGTTTCTTCTCTTTAGGAAAGAAGACACCCAAGACAAAGGAAAAGAGGAAGAAGAAAAAGAATTTAATGGAACAAGCTCAGAAGCAACACAGCCTCTTCCTCGCCACAGACCGAGCTGGTCAATAGTGACTTTGTTGTGTGGGAATCCATATGGGGATTGTGTTTGTTTGTTTGTTTGTTTGTCTGTCCGTATTTTTGCAAAATGCACAGAAGCTGCTACCTGCTCCTGCACTGCAATTCAGCTGCTTTGACAGTATTGGTTGCAAATAACTTGTGAAAAAAGAAGTCCACAAGCTTGTTTGTATGTGTTTATTTATACTTTGGTTTTGTTCTTGTTTTTTTTTTAATCTTTCCCCAAGCCTGGAGACTACAGGGGCAGAAGAAGCACACTGAGTTGAATCAGTGTGTGTGTATATGTGTGTGTCCAAGGCTTTTTGTTGTCGTTTCGTTTTAATTCAGTGCCTGCGAGATGGAGACAGTCCACTGCTCTGCACGGAAGTTTGCAGCAGGTTCTTAAAGGCTGCAAGTCACCGTTGGTTAACGGACTTGTGCATATTTATATAAGGATGAAAAATGTGGTAGGGGAGGGGAATTAGAATTGCATTTATGGCCTTTGTTTCTCATATTGTACTTTTCAAGAATAAATAACACTAAGCAGATATTTATAGATAATGGGTGGAATCTGAAGTTACAGCAACACAGTAAACTTGCAGAAATGATTTTTCATTGGTTTCCACTTCCTCCTCCTGTGCCTCCTGAAAAGCTGTTGTTGTGCATCAAGGGGCTTTCCTAAACAAGGTGTGGGAAGAGGGGGCTCCAATGGGTTGGGGACTCATGAAACTGCCTTTCTGTGAATATAACCTCTGTTAGCATGTCACACCTTTTATGAAGAGGGAGGGCAATTTCCTCCTCTCCACTGTAGCCTCTCATCATGTTCTGTTTTGGAGGTGTAACAACCACCAGCAGCATATGGGGAGGCACAAGAGGCTCAAGGTGGGGGGTGGGAATCATGCAGACTTGCTACACTGGCAAAACTTTGGATTCAGCCCTCCATATTTGGTCCTCAGCACCTGTTATAGTGGAACAGTCGTATAGTAAAACTGCTCCCCACAGGAGTTGCTGCTTAGTATTCCAGGAGTCCAGCAGTTCCCATGTGTACATATTATGCTGTCTACATATAAATAAAACTATTTACAATACATGCGTGTCTGTTTTCCATATGTGTGGCACATTGTTCACGTTCTCTGTTACATCCCTTTAATTCTTATTAGGCATGCAAATATGTGCACGTGCTCACATGCAGATCTTAAGAGCCAGTCCAGATTGGAAGGAGAGGGAAAGAAGGACTTAGTTCACACACAACAAACTAGATTGCCACGACAGGATGAACTTTGAGATCTGCGGGCTGGCCTGCCTACTCTCTTTGCATGTTAGTTGGATGCTTCTACTTCCACAACAAATCGTAGGTGACTGTTACATCGCAACTAGCAAACCACAGCTTGCTTTTTCTTTGCAAGCCAGGATTCCAAGCTGGTTTTAGTCCTTTAGAAATCCTGCTTTGCCAAGAAAGCGCAACAGTATAGTTCATCAGTTTACATGTGATAGCAAACAGCAAAGGGGATGCATCTCATCGGATGGCTGTGCATGAAGGGAGCACATGAACCAGAAAATCCCCCAATCTCATACAGCAGCAAACCACAATTGGCCATTATGTCTGAATCATGCTAGAGAAGCCCAAGCAGAGCATTCCTTTTCTTGCTGTTGAATTTCTGCCTGCCTTTGCGCCACTGCTTGAGACATCCTACCATTGAAATTTACTTGGAAGTCATCTCCAGTTTTGAACCACTTCTTTTAATGAGTGGCTACTGAGGGTGACAAAGGAAAGCACTTTGCACGTACTAGCTTGGACCTGCTTTTTCTGTTATTACTACACTCCTACATCTCACAAAGCTGAGCTATACTCCTCTGAAAGTAGTCTTTAGTGTGATCCAGGAAGTGCAGTCTCTGATTCAGCCTGGTTTCTAAGCCAGGATCATAGAGGAAAAGGAGTTGCTGTGAACTACTATCTGGGCAGGAAGAGTGGAAAATTTGGGGTGAAAGAGGCATGAAGGGGCTGTGGTTCCATGGCAGAGCCTGTGTTTATTATGTCAGTTTAGGGGCTGTCTTATGTTAATAATACAAGAATTCTTATATTAATTCTCTTGGGTTTACTGGGAAGTGAAGCCTGTTCAGAATTCAGGAGCACCCAATAAAGCTCATGGATGTTAGGTTCAGGGCAGACAAAAGGAAATACTTTTGTTCTTTACTCAACAAGTAATTGAATTGTGGAAATGATTGCCAGTGTAATAATGACAGGGAATTATGCAGATTCATGGTCCATCAGTGGCTACTGGACATACGATTAAAAGGAACCTCTGCATCCAGGGGCGATAGGCCTTTGAATACCAAAGCTAGGAGGCAACAGTAGGGGAAGGCCTGGTTTCTAGGCCTTGTTTGTTGGCTCTCCAGGGCCACGTCCTGACCCCTATGTGAAACTGGATTCTGGATAAGCTGGACCACTGGTCAAGTGCTGCAGGGTTGTACTTACGTTAGAAATAATAAATCAACAGCCTAAGTACCGTGTATGACACACCCCTTTTTGATTTAAACAAATGACACTAGAGGTGCTTTTAAAATTCAAAAATAACAATATTTAACATATAGGGGGAAAGTCAGGTGAAATCAGGATTGAACATTTCTGAGGTAACTCAATATAGATAACTCTGAGGTAAAATCAGTACATGCACAGACTTAAGGTCTAATGTTTCAGACTGAGAATTTCTTAAGCTCTTCACAGTTACTTAAAACTTTATGTTGAGAGGCTTTTGTTCCAGTGTTTCCCCAAACACTCTAGTACACTTCCTTTGAATATTTTCTTACTCTTTTTGGTTTCAGAAGGCTGGTACCCTCTTTCCAGTAACGAGACCCCTTCTCTTGAAACACCAGTACTTGTCTTCAGTTTCTAACTGACTCTTAAGGTCTCTCAAGGCAGTTTCTAACCACACCAGACCATGGATCTCTTCACTCTTCAGAGCTAACTCCCTGTTTGACTGGGTAGGGAAATTCTCACTAGAACATCCATCCTCTTTCTTTGGCCCAAATGGGAGTCTGTGCCTACTTCCCAAACTTCCTTGCCAACTTTCCTCCAGTTGCCCCATCTGTGATAAACTGCTCTCAGTCAGGGCTGAATCTTGAAAACACAGTACTGACTCCTCTCAGCTAGGGCTGAAATCAGACTCGCATCCCCAGCATCCAGTTCAGAAGTCTCTCTCTGTTCATGCTACCTAGTCAGATTCCTTGGAGTAGCTGTCACTCAAAGCTCTCTGTTTCTGTGAAGCATTAACCTCTCACAGTCCTTCTGCTGTTTGTATAGCACCTCTAAGCTTTTAAAAGTGCAGTCCGTCACACCAGATATCACCATTTAAGGAACTGTGAGGTAAATGGTGGAAGTAGAGCTGCCAGGTGACCCACTATTGTGGGGGACCTCTGCTGGGCAGCCCCCAACCCCCAGCACTGCTCATTAGGGTGGAAAATCAACAGTGTGACATCGCTTTCCACCTGAACCTAGAAGTGATGTCATCATGTTGGGGTGACACTCTAGGATTCCTCTGAAATCTAGGGTAAGACCATATTGTTTCAGTTGAATCCTAGAACATTGCCTGTGATGTACTGACATTACTTCTGAATTCATGCTGGGAGTGAAGTTGCACCCTCGAGCCTCCAGCCAGTTGCCAGCACTTGGCCAACAACCCTAGTTGAGAAGGACCCTTTTGCCTGTGATCCTGGGAGCTGCTGCCAATTGAAGCAGACACTAGAGAACTTGATGGACCAAAGCCTGACTTGGTACAAGGTTGCTTCAGTTTTCCAAGCAAATGCAAATGCAAAAAAAGAGGGAAAGAACAAATTAATGAAATGGAAGTGTGAATTCTGAAGTACGGGGAAATTAAGGGACGAAGCAGCTATAGCAGGCAGGTTCTACAAAGAGCAGCGCATGGGGAGGGGGAAAATTTGCTAAATCCCAATCTTCAGGTGCTGCAGATGAGCAGATGCCAGGAGCTGTGTGTGTGAAGCAATGGGTTCTTGTAATAAGAGAACTGTGCCACCTTGAAAACAAATGCATTCATTTTGGCATATGAAATTCATGAAAAGCATCTAATGAGCCAAGAAGCCTACTGGAAAAATGCCTCCTGTCATTGGCCACAGCTTGCCATAATGTAACATGTTCTCTATTAACCATTGGTGCATCCTTAAGTAACCCATGTGCCAGAACCAAGGGCCATGTTCTGGCTTCCAGGGCCTTATTTGAAACTAAATTGCATTGATCTTGGTGCGTCTTACTTTTAATCAATGGATCTTGTGCAATGTTTGCTATAGTTTCATTCATGACTTCCAACTGGCAAGCAGACTATGTGCTCAGAAGGAATCCTATTGTATTCAGTGTTGCTCATCTGTCAGAGACTACAGCCTTCATTGCAGCTAATTTTATCCGGATTCTGTCTAGAAAATGCAAAATGACATTTTCACTACTATTGATAACAGCGTGAGAATCTAGTCAAAATTACTACTATAAAAAATGTAAACCTCTGGGTTGATTCAGCTGTGGATCATTGTGGTTGCCTTTGGGTTTGTCTCTGGACCAGAAGTCATCGTGGCATATAAAACGTTAGTGCAATCTAAAAATGTTGTTGCATCATACTCAGCCACTGGAACCTGGATATTATAACATTAACGACTACGGCACGTGCTCTCGTTTCACATGGGAAATCTCCACGCAGTCTCCTGGCTTTTGCTACCACCTTTGCCATATACAGAAACTCCTACATTAAGATTAAACAGCAAGGGTAACTAAACATACAGGTAAGTCAGCCCTACCACCTTTCCTAGGCTGTCCTGCATCATCATAAATGCATCTGAAATCATAAGAGTTTGCAATTCCTACAGCACTGTGGCTATCAGCAGATGATATTGCATGATGGAAGTTGGGGTTCAGACATGAGGTCTCTGCACAGAAACCTAGATAGGCATGGGTCTGATTTGTGTGATCTTTTTTTTCTGAAGGAAAAATAGTGCCACCCATTAGGAGACTCCATATGGAAGGTCTGTGCCGTGCATGTTTAGGTCCCTGGTGAGGTAAGAACTCTGTATTGCCTTCTCCAGCCTCAGAAAGAATGGGCTGGCTACATAAGTGTCAGAACCATCCTATAGTACTTGGGATATGGTGCTGGCTGCCAGGAGAAGGAAGGCAAAAAAGTTTGTCAGCGTGCATGACAGGGGAAATAGGGAGAGAGATGAGAGATTAGCTCGTGTCCATAAGGGGAGCAGAATGTGGTGGTAGAATCCTAAGGCAGGAGAATAGACTGCTTTATTCAGAAGGTGGGAGAGGCAAATTTTGAGTGTGGTTTTTTTTAGAAACAAAAATATAGCACAACACTACACTTCTCCTTGTTGGTTTTTTGTTTGTTTTATTTTACAAAATCTATACCTCACCTTTCTGTTCTCATAATGGCCGCAAAGGCAGCTAACAAATTTTTAAAAATAATAAAATTGCATCTTAGATTTATGCTTACAGGTAGGTTTGGGTGTACTGGCAAAAAGTAGTGAAGACTTGAAATGACTACTGATGAAGGCTAAAGGAGAAAGTGCCAACACAGGCTTACAGCTGAACATCAAGAAGACAAAAATAATGACAACTGAGAAACTACACAATTTTCATGTGAGCAATTAAGAAATTGTTAAAGATTTTCTATTTCTTTTCTCAATCATAAACCAAAAGGGAGACTGCAACCAAGAAATCAGGAGATTGAGACTGGGGAATTCAGCCATGAAAGAACTAGGAAAGATATGTTAGAATAAGGATGTGTTACTGAAGATCAAGATAATTTATACTATGGTATTCCCCATTACTATGTATAGATGTGAAAGTCGGACATGAAGAATGCTGACAGGAAGACAATCAATTCCTTTGAAAATGTGCTAAGAGGGTTTTACAAATATCATGGACAGCCAAAAAGACAAATAAGTGGAAGACTGAATTCTCCCTAGAAGCTGAAATGATGAAACTGTGTACTTTGGTCTCATTACGAAAAGACAAGATGCACTGGAAAAGTTAATAATACTAGGAAAGGTGGAAGGTTGTAGGAAAAGCGGAACACCCAGAATGACTCAATAAAGGAAGCCATGTCTTCCAGTCTGCAAGATCTGAGCAAGGATCAATTCATAGGGTCACCATAAGCTGGAAGCAACTTGATAGCACAAATAAGCACAGGTTTTTGTGGATGAGGAGTTATCTCATGGGAACATTAAAACTGTAACTGTGAAGGGGCAGAGTCCATTGGCATTCCACCATCTTTATTATGTGGGTATAGCTTTGGAATGGAAAGGGAAAGGCCTTTGGGTTGCCTGTTGAGGACTAGGAAAATCCCATGACTGTAGAATGGCCTTTTGTAACATCTCTTTTCTTACTTTTAAGGGGAAAACTGCCCCTATTGATCACAAAGTGACTAATTACAGAGGCTAGCATTGGCCGCTAGAATCTGGGTGGTTTCATATTATGCATGACAGAGTGTCTGAGCATGTACCAAGTGTTCTTCCTTTAGGCTTTCCATATTACTGCTGGTTCCCCTGCTATTGGGGCTGAAGACTTTGTGGTAGAGCCCAACCTTGTCTTTCTAAAGTATGCGCTTTCTGTGGATGAAGAATGCTAAATGCTAAACTGAAAGTGAATTGACTTGGGCACATTGCATGACACACTTAGAGGAGTTAGATGGGTGCTGGATGAGTCAGATGCAGACTACCATTTAGATGACGGCTACCTTCATAATTGTTGTTTGGGTCTTTAATCCATACGTTCTCCTCATCCTTACCCTGAAACAAATATTTTCATTTAATGAGCTGTTCGCTTGGCTGAATGAATCACACCGGGAAGGCTTGCATTATGATTGCTGCTTGCTAACCAGAACTGAGAACTGTCAATCGACAAAATCCCCTTTGAAATTGCAGAGAACCCAACAGCCACTTCATAGCAAATCAAAAGAAGGGGCTGGAACCAAGATGCCTTGGGAGTGTGAACCATCTGGATGTGGTATAAATATTTAGGCTTTACTGAAGCACTATTTTTGGTTTCGTAGAAAACTGTCATGTGTAATTACTATCTGTGCTTCATAAGGGGCATACTCCGGCCTTTCCTATACACAGAGTGCAGAGGGAATACTCAAAGAATAAAACAGTGAGAAACTGAAGTATGCTGGGATTGTAAGAAAATCTCATATGGATCAGGCCTGCAGAATAAGAAGATCCCATTCATCCATTATGGCTAATAGCCAGTGGTAGACCTATCCCAACAACAGCTACATTCGGACATCAAACAAACTGTGGTTTGTTTAAACTGTGGTTTGTGCTGGTTTGACTTCCCAATGAAGTTGACGGGTTGTAAGGTACCTATTCTCTTTTATCTTCACTGATGTTCTGGTAGAAATAATAAATAGTAAATGAAACTTAATGATAAACTGGAAAAAAATTGAATGCCAATCAGGAGGAAAAATGTAAAAGCACAACCCAGACCAGACAAAATGTACTGGGCTGTCTTGAACGCCAGTGAAATCAAGTTCACAATTAAGGCTGAGATGTTATATGCACCAATGCAATCCTATACACACTAGGTCAAATGGCATGGCATGTTGGATTCCTACGATTTCACTTTCTAGTGTGTGTGTGTATTGCTTAAAAAGCTCCTAAGGTTAAAATGCCTAAGCGAGCCCATTTCCAATAGTATAGGTGCTCTGACGGCATGACTTTAACCCCCTTTCCCAGCATGAGGCGCCCAATCCAAATCACCCACTCTGCTTTTTGAAGTCAAATCACACTTTTGGAGTTTCAATTAGTGTTGTCATTGCCAACCTCCAGATGGGGCTTGGAGATATCCCAAAATTACAACTGATCTCCCGACTACAGAGATCAGTTCCCCTGGAGAAAATGGCTGCCGTGGAGTGTGGACTCTGTGGCATTATTCCCAGCTGAACTCTCTCCTCTCCCCAAGGTGCCAATCCCCAAATCTCCAGGAATTTCCAAGCTCAGAGTTGGTAACCTTACGTGCAGTGGATTCCCATAGACTCGCATGTGGCAGGATCTGCCTATCTATAGCTGACTGAAGCAGCTCCAAATTGATGCAGCTCTTTAAAACAATGATTGTGTCAGAAAGGGGCAAACATTATATTTCTACAAAGATACCACATCACATGAAAATGTTCAAAAGAGTGCAAAGAAGTTGGCATTCCTAATTAACCACTGCTGCTAATTAGTTGGTTGATCTGGACTGACCAGTGCTTCCTTCATATGCTAACAAACAGAGTTTGTGGGTAGAATGCATCCTGTTGAGGAAGTCATTAGCAGTTGTTCCTTTACACACAAACACACACACCCCTTATGCATTGCTAAAACATTGCCTGGATTCTCAGAAATATAATGAATTACACTTTTTGAAAAATCCAGAAGTTCTGGTAGCATAAAACTTTTAATCAGGACCAACCAAAAGGGTGTTAATTAGCAAGGAAACTTTTGCATTCCTCAGAATTGTTCATCAAGCTGGATTTTAAGCAAAACCGAAAAAAATGGAGGGGGAGATGTTGGGTAAGAGGGCAAAAATTCTTTGTTACAGATTGCTACATTCTTCAGATGGAGCAAATTTAATTCAGTTAAACCATTCTTGGTGCCAAGAAGATCTCAGGCTGAACTACGGCTATTGCAACAACTAAGATGAATGCTCTTCCTTTGCAAATATAAAAACCTAGACCGATTGCAGCATCTAAAATTAATTTCCAGCTTTGCTAGTTATAAAAAATGACCCTGTTATTTACATCCACTCATTACTCTATGAGGGGCTCATACGTTCTCATTAGCATCTGAAAACTATCTGTAGCTGAGCAACTTCTCTTTCTCTGTTTGCATGTGTGTGTATGTAAGAAGACGACAATGGTGCTGTCAAATCACAGCAGACCCATGGTGATCCCATTCATAGGAAGTTCCAAGTAAGAGATGAGCAGAGGTAGTTTGCCATTGCCTTCCTTGGCATAGCACAACCCCAGTCTTCCTTGGTGGTCTCCCATCCAAGCACTGACCATCCAAGTACAATTAGCAGGGCTTTTTTTCTGGGAAAAGAGGTGGTGGAACTCAGTGGGTTGCCCTCCGAGAAAATGGTCACATGGCTGGTGGCCCCGCCCCCTGATCTCCAGACAGAGGGGAGTTTAGATTGCCCTCCATGCTGCTCGGCGGTGTAGAGGGAAATCTAAACTCCCCTCTGTCCGAAGTTCAGGGGCGGGGCTACCAGCCATGTGACCATTTTCAAGAGGTTCCGGAACTCTGTTCCACCGCGTTCCAGCTGAAAAAAAGCCCTGACAATTAGGATCACAAGTGTCTGTCCTTGCCTCTGATCTTTGCTTATCTATAGCAAGTTCAGAAAAGAAATCAATGCATGTCTTGGAGGTCTTCAAAAAGGAGCTGGACAGTTTCCTGTTGGGAATGTTCTCGTTTGGATTGTATTGGGAATTAGCTTAGATGGCCTATAAGGCCCCTTCCAATTCTATGGCTCTGCACTTCTAGGATCAGACCTTTTAGTGAACCCGCAGTAGCTAAATGCAGAGACAGTGGATGTGTGATCCTCAGCACCTACCCCCTGCATATTCAGTCTACATAATTTTGAAGGTCTGAACACAGCTACCGATCTTATCAGATGGGACAGAGTGAGGGGAGGGAGGAAGAAATAAGGGGAAGAAAAAGATTGAGTTTGCTTTAGTACTACTAAGAAGTGAACCCAGATCTCCCAGGTGCAAATTTAACATGGTGAATCTGCTTCACAGAATTGTCCTGCACTTTAAAACAAAAACAGAGATGGAAAACCAACACAATGGCATGCACCCAACCACTCATAGACTCCACAGAGGAGGAATTTCCTGCTCTCCCCCCTCACTGCTGCAGACAATTGAGCCTGCCAAAGTTTTGTTGGGAATCAGCAGACCCTCAGGAATAGCACAGGTGGCAAAGTGGGCATCTGAAGTGGGATGGAGGAATGGTGGGAATTGCCATTATATTGAAAGAATTGCATGGTTTGCTACATGCCATCAGCTGGATTTGTTTGTGCCTATATACTGGAAAGAGTTCCCTTCACTGACACATAAATGCTGTGGAGGAAATGAGAAGAATGTGTGCTGGATGTTACATATCATGGTTGGTCTACGGAGGTTGGGGAAGGCAGTGGTGGCGACAGAATAGGGACGTTCCTACTGGGAGGACTGGTGGTTACAACTTCCTGGAAATCTCTCTCTCCCTTAGACTCAGAGTTTCTCAGAGTTTCTCTCTCCCTTAGTGGCTAAATGTATGAGCCAGGATGTTCTTGGCTCAAATCTCACTCTGTGCAGAAAAAAGGGGACGCACCAATGCAAAAGCAAGGACGAGAAGAACAATGGTGTAGAGAAATTTTATTTCACTCGAGGATTCTTACACATTTTGCACACAACTTTGTCAAGAGATTTACAACATATAAACATAGCTTTAAAAAAACCCCTTTTTAATACCAATCATAAATGTTATAGAAGACTAGCACTTTGCATTGAGCCTGGAAAGCAACTGACCACCAGGTCTATGCTATACTAAAAAGGACAATCTGGTTCCTACTAGCTTGCACCCCCCCCCCAAATATAATGAGCAAAAGGGTTGCCAACTCTTGATCAGGAACATCCCTGGAGATTTGAAGGCGAAGCGTGGTAGAAGGGACCTCAATAGTGTGTAAAGACAAAAAGTCCACCCTCCAAAGAAGACAGTTTCTCTGAGGCAACTCAGAGTTTCTCTGCCAGTTTCTCTGTCATCCGGAGATCAGTTGTAACTCCAGAAGCTCTCCAGACCTGCCTTAGAAGTTGGCAACTGTAACATGTAGCTTGGCCCTAAGGCAGGGGTCACTACAGCCATTTCCCTTTTCTCTTGATTTTTAATTTTAAGGTTCAGTTTCCAATAAAGATGGGCACAAAATGGGGGAAAAAAGAAATGAGCGTTTTGTGTTTTGTCGCATTCCACGAATCACGAACTTTCACGAAATTGTCCTGTTTCATGAAACGATTCATTAGTTTCACAATTCATCAGAACCCAGGGCACTTCAATGGCCCCCTTCATACCCAGAGATGCCAAACTTGCAGGGAAACTTTAGAAGGCTCTCCTCCACCCACCCTCTCTCAACAAGCCAGCAAGAACAAATGCTCTAAATAAGAATATAAGCAAAGAAAATTAAAGGGAAAAAAGGTAGGCCTCAGTCAAGCTAGGCCCCAGAGCCAGGCAATATCCTAAGACTGGAGTTGGGTGGGGAGGAGGAAAGAAGGCATGCTCAATCGGCCCAATTCATCACAAAATTTGATTCACATTTCAATGCGTGCCCATGTCTAGTTTCCAAGGATCCAGTTCCTTGTTTTTCCTGTGTGCTCCATGTCCCAGCCGGTATTATGCAGACGGTCTCTGAGCGCATGCCGGTTTTGATACATAGCCTTCTTGCTTGTCACCACTCTCAATGGAAGGGTTTTATGCTTTTCTTAGTTTAGAATCTGGCATATGTGGAACCAAGTTTAAAATATGCTTTCTGTCTATGAAGGCCAACAAGTCAGCAACTGTCACGAGTCAGGGACCAAGGGTCTACAAATGCTTGCGCACACAGCTTTCCAGTTTGAAAAATGAACTTACACAGGGGAGCAGTGAATTAACTGACACAGAGTTTCCCTCTCAGAATAGTTTTCATTCCCACTTTTGTGGCCTTCCCCCAGGGCCATCAGCTTCTTTGGGTGGAGGGGAATTGTCTGCCCAACTCCTAATAGAATCACAACTTGGAGTTCATAAAGCATTTTTTTAATTATGAAAAGAGCTATGCAGTGGATGGAAAAGATAGCTTGAGTTTCTGGGTTTCTATGTATATCTTTCCTCATGCTGCTGTTAGCTGGCCTGTGCATTTTGGGGTTAGGAAAGCAATTCCTGTTTAAAGGCAGTTCCAAAAGGTGGTGCAAAGCATTTGATGCCCCCTGCGTGCAGATGGCAAGCTAGAAAGAATGTGAAAAATCACCAACTCAAAACCGAATTGAGTATCTGGTCATTGTAAAGAAACTTAAGGGCCATTCACATGAGCCTATAAAATGGAATTCCCAGACACGGGACTGTAACTCACCAGAAGAAGGAATTTCCACCTCCCCCTGCCCTGCGCTATTTTCCCAACCTAAAGTGGCCCTACAGAGCCTATGAGTCCACCATGTGGACTGTCTGTTTAATATTTAATATATTGTTCCTAAAATATGTGCTTCAGTAAGATTGTCCTATTGTTTCAGGCTAAACATATAAACACTCTGATAATTCTAGCATGCATTGTAATAACAAGCATTCCCTATTGTGGCTTCTCCTCTGTAGAATGGCACGCTCGATACGGTCAAGAATATTCCCACACTGCCGTAGTTTCATAGAATGTATAAAATAGAACTGTTCAGGAGGGCATTTTTTAAAAAGGGAGAGGGTTATAGTTTTAATTTTCTGTGAAATTTTTTTGGCAGTTTCCCCTTCCCTCCACACTGCAGGGCTCACTGTATCTTTATTTATGTATCTTTATATATTATTTTTGTTTATCTATACCTCACTTCTCTCTCCCCCCCTCCACCCACCAAACTGGTACACAACAACATTGTTCCCTTCTCCATTTAGTCCTTGAAAAACCCTGTGAAGTATTTATTTAAGTAATGTCTTTATTTCATTGTTCCTTGGATTTTGCAATCCAGGTTTTTTTTGATGTAGTATACTATTTTCTTAATTTCTCTAATTGTATGATCCAGTTTATTGCATTGTTATTATCACCTAGTGATCTTCATCATTGTTTTATAATTCTGTGATATATACCTTGAGTCTCAACACGAAAGCAGATGATGTACAAAGTAAAAGAAAATTGCACATACACAAACATGCACACTCTTCATTTATACCCTGCCTTTCTTCCCATTGGGGACCCAAAGCAGCTTACATCATATTTGCCTTTGAGGTGGTAAGATCTCCATGCAGTAACGTTATTAATTTAGGGCCAATTCAAACATCACTTCTGTAGAGGTCTTTCCTTTTGATGCCAGGGCCGTTGTTCCTTAGGCAGGGCAATGGAGGCATGATAATCACACAATTACACCATCAAAAAGAGTCCAGTAGCACCTTTAAGACTAACCAATTTCATTGTAGCATAAGCTTTCGAGAATCAAGTTCTCTTCGTCAGATGCATGGTACAGAAACTGGTCAAATATAGAAGAGGAGGGGAGGAGAGAGAAGATGCAATTAGGGGGGGAGAGGGAGGATGCAACCAAAACATTCCTTTGCTAGTAAATGTAAACATCTCCTTTTGGTGTGGAGATCAGTTGGCTTGTGTGAGGCTTCAAAGGAGTTTGTCGTGTTGGTTTGTAGTAGCAAAACAACCAGACCAACCAATTCCACTGCAGCGCAAGCCTTCGATAACCACAGCTCTCCCCGTCAGATGCATCTGACAAAGAGAACTGTGGTCCCCAGAAGCCCACGCCACGCCATGCATTGTGTAATAATGCATCAGTATTAATACAGCAGACAATGGCAATGTGAGGTTTCCATAAATGAGTAGCAAATCAGAGAATAAAAAGGTCTAATTTTCACTTGAGAAAGAATGTATGGAATATCCAGTCAGTTTGGCGTAGTGGTTAAGAGCAAGGGACTCTAATTTGGAGAACTGGGTTTGATTCCTCACTCCTCCACTTAAAACCAGCTGGGTGACCTTGGGTCAGTCACAGCTCTTTGGCACTCTCTCAGCCCCATCCACCTCACAGGGTGTTTTGTTATAGGGATAATAATGACATATTTTATAAACCGCTCTGAGTGGGTGTTCAGTCATCCTGAAGGGCAGTATATGAATCAAATGTTGTTTGTTGTTGTTATTGTTGTTATCTGTGAATATTTCTGAAGTTAGCATATGTGTGACAGACAGGTGAGACAGTCAATTTGCAATGTCCAGCTTCGCAAGGCTGAAGTGTGACTTGGCCTTAACTGGGAGCCAGTTGCATATACGAATGCACCAAACATTTCCATTCTGCATAGCTATCATGTCCTCCTTGCTCTTCCCTTAGCAACCCCCCCGAATCTGGTATAGGCTTCTGAGTACCATCTTTTCCACATGTCTTTTTCATTGACTTTTGGCCAGATCAGTTCCTGAACCTTAGCCACAACTGGGCTGTATTATTCCAAAAGCTTTCCCAGAATAATTAAAAACACATACATTGCATTCTGCAGAAAGTTTCTGTCTGTCACAGTTACATAATTTGTTTTCAATGGATTAACTCCATGGTACAATATATAAGGCTTGCAATTTTTTTTTAAAAAAATGTCCCATCTTCTTTTTGGCAAGTTGGAAGGTTCACACTAAATTCCAGCCTTCTAAAGATACAAAACCTCTATAAGGAGAAAAAAGACCCTGCTCACAGATCAGGCTGCTGTCTTAATTTAAATGGAATTGAAAATCTTCTAAATTGGATTTGGGGTTTGTGTTTTAAACAGAAGTTGGTTTTGGCAGCTTCTAGCACCAAGTTGGTTGGAGAAAATGGGGAGAAGTTTATCCCCCCTTTTTTGGTGCCCTCTTTCTCCCTGTTCTTGCCAAAGCTTGTAACACACCACTAAAAACAATGCTACGGAAACAACACAAGTGGATATGTTTTGAGGCAATGGAAAGATTCCTGACATGGGTTAAACCATTTCAAGGTAACTGTTTCCACCATCATTTCCTCTCAGGAAATAATCACCAGTTCTACACTGGAGCCTCTTATAACAGAGGAAAGCTTCTTGTCCTGGAGGAAAGTACCGCCGCTAGCAGAACAGACCCACGGGATCCAACTTGATTTTTTCATAAATGCTCAAAGTATTTCACAGTCACCTGCCATAAGGTAGGCACTGCCACCCCCATTTTACACACTGGGGGAAGTGCCAGGAAGAGAGGAGATTGCCTAGGAGGTTTAGGAGAGTGTTGAGTCTGATGTTGAACAAACGTTTGCTATATTGCTTCTTTTCATATTTTTAAATATTTTCATCAGTCCTTCGGGTTCTTCCTTTGTGTTATTGATTTTTGTAGCTTTGCTTGTATAGTCTTAAGTATACTCTTCCCCTATGGTTTTTTTACACACCACTTATATAGTATTTATAGGAACAGTAATGTAATATTTGCCTTGACCTGGATAGCCCAGGTGAGCCTGATCAGATCTCAGAAGCTAAGCAGGGTTGGGCTTGGTTAGTAATTGGATGGAAGACCTCCAGTGAAGATGAGGGTCGCAGAGGCAGGCAGTAGCAAACCACCTATTAGTCTCTTGCCTTGAAAATCCTGCCAGGGATTGCCGCAAGTTAGCTATGACTTGAAGGCGCACTCTTTCCAATATATCATTTATATATGTAGAGGTGTGAATCTAACCCACTTTTGTATCCAACTTTTCCACCTTCCCCTCCTGCTGCAGCTGAATGGAGACCTCAAAATGATATTTTTGTTGGTCAGTAGACCCTGGGAAACAGAACAGGGAGATATTGCCACCCATGTAACAATATTTTATACTACAATGTATAATTCTGATTTATTACGTACGAATCTTGCTAGAAAATGTACGCGTTTTCAAGGTAACTTTAAAGACTTCAAGGGAAACCTGAAGAGAAGTTCAGGCTGGAATGCTCAGCTCACAGCTCCTGAAGGAGTCGCCAACAACTTGAGAGAGGCTGCTCTCCTCCCATTTCTGTAGCTGTAAAAGGCCCATGTGCTCTGAGGGGAAGACCAAAGATACTCCACAGCCCTCAGTTCCTTAAAGAACTTTAGCTGAGGTAACCTCCGCCCACACCTTCCCAGATCCAGAGGAGTTAGCCCTGTTAGTCTTCAGTAGCAAAATAGTGAAGAGTCCAATAGCATCTTTAAGACAAACCAACTTTATTGTAGCATAAGCTTTCAAGAGCCACAGCTCTCTATCTGACGAAGAGAGCTGTGGCTCTTGAAAGCTTATGCTACAATAAAGTTGGTTTGTCTTAAAGGTGCTACTGGACTCTTTACTATTTCACACGCCTTCCCAGAGGTTATTCTTTTTATCCCTGAGGGGAAGGCTGCAAAGAAGATGCTGAGGCTAGGGAATGTTCTCTGCCAGCCCTTCCTCAAGAGGCCCAAGAGAGGCATTTCTGAAGAGACTGAGTCACAGGAGCATAGCTGTCAGCACCAGAAGAGATCACCAATGGCCTGAGAAAGACTGTAAGTGCAGTGACTGAATGACTGAATATTATGGCTCCCAGCCATAATAGGCTCTTAGCCTACCAGCTCTCTGAAGGTGTCCCCCCACCCCCAACTAAGAACAGATCATGATACGAAGCATCAATGGCTATCAGCACCAGTGATCTTACCTGTTTTAAAAGAGATACATTGGCTGTAAGTTTGTTCCTGATTTCAATTCAAGGTGCTGGTTATGACCTTTAAAGCTCTTCAGAGCTTAAGACACACACACAGGAGTCTCTTCCTACATGTCCCTGTGCCCCACCTGTGGTATTCAGGTTGCCAGCTTATCAACCAAAGCCTATGAGGTGATGGAGGTACCATGTCTCAAAGTTTTTAGGAGGCCCGGCAAGGACATTTTTATTCACTAGGGCTTTAATGGGGTATAGGCTGCAGGTGTTGTGGGGGGGCGGGATTTATTCGGGTGTTTATTTAGCTTTTTATGTTTTAAATTTGGAATTGTAAGCCACCTTGAGCCACAAAGGAAAATGTACCAAACAAACAAACATATTCTATTGAAGACACTGGACAAGGACAAGATGCCCCCTTCATCCATGTTCAGATATAAAATTCTGCACATGCTTGAGAGGATTCCTTACAAGCATTATTTTTTGTAAAAAAACCCAACCCATTACTTGTTAGATGAGTGCCATTGATATGATTTCATTTCAAAACTCTAAGATAATAAAAGGTTTGCTTCGCTTTGTAGTGGCAAGACTAATACCTGCAGAGTAAATTGTATAATAAACAAAAGTATGTGGTGTTTGATGCATCTGGACTCTGGTTTTCAGCAGTATCTGTACCTTATAATGCATTCAGCACACTTTTAAAGGCATAATGTGCTTCTTTGTTTCTGCCTCTTTTAAAATCTATCTGGATTCAATTTTGACATTAAAGTTGTATTTGGTCTTTAATTTGGACTACACTGACAGCTGACTCTAATTTTTATCTGTTTACACAGGAGCAAATGAAAAATGCACATACGCACTTCAGCTCTTGTGCCAGCTCAGAGGATCGGGTTGCTCTCTGCATCGACTATTCTAATTATGACATGAAGTGCTACCCACAGGACTTAAAACAAAACTCGGTTGTCAAGAGAACCAGTTCTTACTTAAACAAATATTGCCTTTATAGAGCATAACCAGGGAAGATCGGTGGGAATCAACCACAGTTTCAAATAGTTTTAAGAACAGGGGTTTGAACGAATGAGGCACCCAAATCAAGTTGTAGGCTGAATCCACGCTTACTGGCATAGCGCTAAACAGTCGGAATGATAGCGTCTTCCTGGCGCGTTTTATGACGTCATTGCGCCACGATGCCGCTCTCATGGCATGATGACATCATAAAATGCGCCAGGAAGACGCTATCATTCCGACTGTTTAGCGTTATGCCAGTAAGTGTGGATTCAGCCGTAGTTTGAGTGCATGATGTCCTACCTAATTGTTGTGCTCGTTTGGGATCCCTTGGTTCTGAGTCCATAATGGGTGATGTTCAGAGACTCCATGCTCAGAGGCTCAGATGAGCATTTAAAGAACTCTTGGTCCTAGAGGATTTCTTTTGAGAAGAATTTTTTCTTTATTTAGGCTAGAAACAATAACATAAAAACTATGGACAATAAACATAGAGATATGTTGGTATTAACCTATAAAGCCCTATGCAGACTGGGACCAACATATCTACAAGACCGCCTCTCCCTATAGAAGCCCCAGAGGATGCTTCAGTCCAGCTATAAACAGCTGTGAATGATCTCTGGCCCCGGGGAGGCCCGCCTAGCGTTGACCAGAGCCAGGGCCTTTTCGGTCCTAGCCCCAGCCTGGTGGAACGCTCTGTTGAAAGAGATCAGGGCCCGGCCGGACTTGCTATCTTTCCGCCGGGCCTGCAAGATGGAGCTGTTCCGCCAGGCATATGGTTGACGCTGGCTAAGGCCTCCCCGATGGCCAAATAGAGGAAAATGTGTCCTCCCTACCAGATGTATCTACTACCCAGCCTTTCTGTTAAACATCTGTGGAGATGATTGGGTGGTGGATTTTCTTGAGAAGTGCTGCTGTATTGTTTTAAATATTTATGTGGTTTTATCTGTATTTTAATGTATATATATTTTAATGTATTATATTGTATGTAATCCGCCCTGAGCCTGTTGTTGTGGGGAGAGCGGAATATAAATTGAATTAAATAAATAAATAAATAAATAAAAGAAACACAACATTCTAAAAAAAGGACACACTAAGAATACATATATATATAAGACAGCAAACAAGTAAGAAAGCAAAAAAGCCCTAGAACTAAACTACAAATTGAGTTCCAATTTTCTCCGCAACCAATATGCAACATTTTCAAAGTCACACTTATTCTAAGTTAACCTAAGAGCCCTCTTTTTTCTATTGTTCGTGATTCTTAATCCATAAATCCAGATGTCATCAAGTCATTATCTATTTCATGTAAAAAGTCAATAAGCAGTTTCCATTCAGTCAAAAATGTAACGAATGTCTTTTCTCAAATCAGTGAAGTAAGTTTTGCCATTGAAGCAAACGCCAAATCAATGGTCCTAGAGGATTTCTAATCCTCTTACATTACTCACTACACTTGGTCCCTGTCTCACGACAATTCCTAACACATTGGTCTACATTTTTCAGTCTCTCCTTTCCTCAAAGGAGCTCAGTCGACACAGTCTGTTCCCCCACTTCATTCTCATAGCAACTGTAAAATCGGCTGAGATATTAGCAACTGATCCAAAGTTACTTTTGTAAGGTTTATGGCTGATCAGGAATTCAAAAGATCCCTTTTCACAGTCTAACTCCAACAATGTGGCTCTCAACCTGAGCATTAACTTTGAACCGACAGGCCCAGTCCATCTGCCTCCCTGCACCACAGCTGCAGAATCCACAGTGGACTCAGCGAAGTCTTCTTTGCTCCCTGATTGGCCCGTAGCCACACATAAGGAGATACAAGCAACTCGTGTATCGAGAGCTGGGGAGGACAGGGACAAGTCTATGCAAATATATGGGAGGACCACATTCTATTGAAAGTAATGGCCAATTCACAGATGGTCAAGAAAAGGCCATCTCTATTCAGCCCCACCTCTTCCTATGTATGTGGCTGTGCCCGTGAAATACTAGAAATCAACAATCAGTTCAATGCTCCAAAACACCTTTTGTTACTTTATTAGTAATAGGAATACTTATACTCAGGGCTTTTTTTTTTCTGGGAAAAGAGGTGGTGGAACTCAGTGGGTTGCCAGCACACAGGGCAACTCTTGGTGGGAGGTGGTGCTCCTGGTACCACATGTGCGCGCGCAAAGTGCACACATGCGCCCAAGGCCAATGACATCACTTTGGGTCAGCTGGAACAAGGGGGGAGTTTTTAAAAGTTTAAATCACCCTTGGCGAAAATGGTCACATGGCTGTTGGCCCCGCCCCCTGATCTCCAGACAGAGGGGAGTTTAGATTGCCCTCCACGCTGCTCCAGCAGCACGTAGGACAATCTCAACTCCCCTCTGTCTGGAGATCAGGGGGCGGGGCCACCAGCCATGTGTCCATTTTCAAGAGGTTCCGGAACTCTGTTCCACCGTGTTCCAGCTGAAAAAAAACCCCTGCTCATACTGTATATGCTCAGGGCCGGCTCCAGCATTGCCGGCACCCGAGGCAGCTTAATGCTGCCTGTGTGTGTGTGCGCGCACGCGCACACACCGGACTGTTTGAGGATGTCACTGCATGTGATGTCATCACACTGCATGTGACATCATCACGCAGGGACTGGCACACGCACGGGGAGCCTTCCAGCCCTCCTATTCAGTTGCTCTGCGGGCCAGGTGCAGCTGTCTGCCCTGACCGCTGTCTGCGCCTGGCCCGCAGAGCAACTAAACGGGAGGCTGCCTGCTCAGCTGCCCCACGCTGCCACTGCCAGCACGTGCTCCTGGCCATCGCCACCACCAGCAGCTCCATGGCGCGCGCCCCTGCCCCCGGGTCAGCACCCCTCCAGCGCCTTAGCGACTGAGGCAGCCGCCTCACTGGCCTCAGTGGACAGGCTGGCCCTGTATATGCTGTTCTTATATTGTGGCCTGAAGTTCCAGGAGATCTATGAGACTGCAACCAAAACAACAAAGGCAGATGCCCTTTCCAAGACTACAGTGATGGACATGGATATACATTTTTTTCACACACCCCATGCAGCAGTACAAGAGAGATGGAGCAATGAGGAGGAAAGGGGCGATATCACTCAGTAATGATTAGGCATTGTCGAGATTGCCAGTTGGAGATGTCCACTGCTGTCTATGAACAGTTGCCACAAGGGTAGCGAGATTCGACGTGTCAGTTCCTCCATAAACAGACAATCACCGCAATCCAGAAAAGCAGGTCAAAGGGCAGAAGTCATTTCTTTGCCTATCACAGTGCAAGCAGAAGCTTCTGCTCTGCTGATACTCACGACACTGCCCTATACCTGTCCCATGCAGTTTCTGCATCTTGAAGGCCTTGCCATGGATCATTTTCTGTATGCAAGAAAAACAGAGCCAGTTAAGGTACTGGCCAAAGAAAAAAGGGAATGCCATATGCTCTACTACCATCTAGTGGTTGTTTATGTAAATATCATGGAAGGACTTAAAAGATGGGTACTGTATGGCGAAACCTCCGATGAAGTAGTGAAATGAATATTTGAATCTGTTCTGCATTAACTAATGTAAAATCTGGTGGTGAAGGATACAGGAGCTGGTACAGCTGATGAAGGGAGTCAAGATGGAAACAGAGGTCAGGCTGTTGAACTAGGGTCCGGGAATTCCAGCGTCACCTCACTGACTAGCTTGGCCCAGTCACTATATTTCAGCCTAACTTACGTCACAGTGTTGTTGTGAGGACCAAGGTGGAGGGATGACCATATATGCCAATCAAAGCATCCTTAGAGGGAACGATACACCCTTTTCCTTATATCTCTGCAAGAGAAGGGGATAGAGACTTACTTTTTTAAAAAAATGAAAGCTGAGAAGTCACAGAACCTGCTATTCCCATTATTACAACATCATGTCAATATAGTGATTTTAAAGTGCCAATTAAAAAAAAAACCCTGAAAAAGCCCTGGGCCATTTCCAGATGGCTTACCTGAAGCCGCTCCATGCCACAATGTTGTGGATCGTGCTGGGGAAAATGCGAAATATCACATTTTCTCGCGCGAGTTTTGCGCGACGTCATGCAAAACTCTCGCGAGAAAATGTGATATTTCGCGTTTTCCCCGGCACGATCCACAACATTGCAGCATGGAGCGGCTTCAGGTAAGCCATCTGGAAACGGCCCTGCTCTTCACTTCCAGCACCAGGAAAAACCAGCATGGTTTCAAAGGGAAATAATGCTTCACATATGGTTGTTGTGGATTTCTGGGCTGTATAGCCGTGGTCTTGGCATTGTAGTTCCTGACGTTTCGCCAGCAGCTGTGACTGGCATCTTCAGAGGTGTAGCACTCTGTTTAACACTATATCCCAGTTTGACACTGTTTGACATTATATCCCAGTTTGACACTGAGAGATCTCTGTCTTTTGGTGCTACACCTCTGAAGATGCCAGTCACAGCTGCTGATGAAACGTCAGGAACTACAACGCCAAGACCACAGCGATACAGCCCGGAAAATCCACAACAACCATCGTTCTCCGGCCGTGAAAGCCTTCGACAATATATTGCTTCACATACATTTCACAAATGGATGGGGTGGTGGAGCTGCTCTTTTTTTAGGCTTCCCAATGCAAAGACTGGCAGGCATGGTGGGGGGGCTTGCCTTGTCCCTCCTCAATAGCCAGTTGCAACCCCCTCACCTGGGAATGCTATCCTCCCCTCCAGCAGCCTTGCATGTGTCAATGGAGTCCCCCTCTTTCTCTTTGTCCCTAAGTGTGTTCATTTTTGATCTTTTTAAAAATCATCCATTATATCCATATAGCAATATAAGCATGCACAAAAAAATTGAAAAGCCTGTGCATGTGTGTGCTGTGACACTACTGATGATGCCCCTGATGATGCCAGCACCTTCCCTTTGAAAATCCTGATTAGTTAAGGCACGTGCAGAAAAAAAGACCAAATCCACAACTGGAGAGAGGGCTGACATACGGAAGAAGTGCCCAAAGTGGTTCCAGCAGTTGTGGATGGGCTACCAAGAAAATCAGGCATAAGTCCAGCCTATGGGAAAGCTCATCAACAGCCAGAAGGCAGACGATGCTGGCAGCTCACTGACTTGAGCCCACCCCTCCCCCCCATTTGGAAGTGCTGAGAAATGGTGGGATTTATACGGCCATCGTTCTGGCTAGCGACACATGAATCAGTACTTCAGTAAGCTATAAGGCGTATTTGCCGCAATGGCCAGAGAGATGGGAAGGGGTAACATCAAGGGCAGCGGGGGTATCTTGAAGCTTGAAAGGGTGTGGTCCATTTCTGTGACATTTTGAACACACAAAGTACCTTATACTGAAAGTGACCATTGGTCTGTTGAGGTCAGGGCTATCTGCTCAGATCGACAGTGGCTTTTCAGGATATCAGTTAGAGGTCTTCCATATCCTTTTCTATTTGATTCATGTAACTGGAGACGCTGGAGGCCAAACCCGCAATGTTCTGTGTGCAAGCAGATGCTCTATTAGCCAAGGCCCTTCCTGTTACAGGCTGTCCCTTAACACACTATTGCACACCATTGCAGGAAGTGACTTACAATAATATTAAGCTTTGACACACTCCTAATACAAAGATATCCATAATATGAAGTGCTTCACTGATTAGAGTTATTTCTAGCGGAACTTTATTTTTCATGAGACACCCACAGGGAACAAGCAACGAGAAAGAATGTCCTTCAGATCCTCCCATTGGGTTTGGTCATTCTTTCTGCACTAATACCATAGTGTTCTATGCCCCCTTTCCTCCCCAAAGTACTATATCTCTGTTTTGTTGATGGATAGCCTCCACTGGCTTAACATCTAGCAGCTATCATACTTGAACTTGACATCATTGCCGAAACAAATTTGCATTCTTTGGCTCAAGATGAAAGTTTTGTAAGAGAATTTCCATTCCTGTGTCTTAGGTGTTCTTCCTGCCTCGCTGTCCATTTCTAAATATTTTGTACTATTTTTAGTTTCTCCTACACTGATTTGTTTTCTTTCCCGTCTTGTTTCTGATCCTCTTAATTCTGCTTGTTCCCTGGCTGGGACTTGTAGTGGATCTAAGGTTCTGTTTAGTATATTTTTATCCCAGTCTTTCTCCAGCGAGCTCAATATGGCCCACATGGTTCCTTCCTTCTTGGTTTATCCTCTCTACAAACTTTGTGATGGAGGTTAGGCTAACAAAGACAGTGACTGGCCCAAAGTCATCCAGTGTGCTTTAAGACAAAGCAGGAGCCCGAACCCGGCTCCCAGTTCAACACTCTAACCGTCTTACTAAGCTGGCTCTCAAAGTTCTGTTTTGTGTAATCTATGCACAGAGGAAATTAGTTTTATCTAGGGAGGTTCTTGACCCTGACCCTATACTGATCTCCTTAGTTCTCAGAAACTAAGCAGGGTCAGCTGAGGTTAGTACTTGGATGGGATACCACCAAGAAAGTCTGGGGTTGCTCTGCAGAGGCAGGCAATGGCAAACCACCTCTGCCTCCTTCCATGAAAACTCTCTGGGGTTGCCATAATTTGACTGTGACTTGATAGCACTTTCCACCACAGGTTTGTTCTTGTAGTAAAAATCAAGTTTGGATTGACAGTCCACAAGCAGACCCCCACCCTCACATTCCTATAGCTCTGCCCCAACCGATACCCCCCATAGTGAGTTCCATACTTTTTGACCCTTTCTGGTCCTTGGGTAATGGCAGCTGCAGCATTTCATGGCATGGAGCTAAATAACATCGGCTGATAATTGTCTTCAGATCAATTTAACATTAAAGGGACAGCTAGAGGGGCAAATTGGCCACACTGGGCACTAAAGCACCTTTGGGCTTCTCTGGTTCTAAAAAGCTGCCACTGTTTACTCATCAGCTGATTGGATAATGCGCGTTGGATAATGCACTTCCAATCCTCTTTATAGATCATTTGGAATGGATTTTTTTGTGTGCGGAACAAAAAAATCCACCTCAAACGATTGATAAAGTGCATTGAAAGTGCATTATACAATGTGTGCGGAATCAGCCATCAATGACTCACCTTGGCTCTGGGTCTGATTTCATACCAACTCTGCTCAATGCTTCTCTGTTCCTTCACCTGCTGCCAGGGTACTCTTTGTCTTCCTAAAACATCAGGGCCTCTCTTCTGGTTTCTATGGTCCCATGAAAAAGCTAACAAAAGCCCCAAATTTTGTACTGAGTTCAGAAGTCAATATCCCAAGAACATCTTGCATTTTAAAATTATGTTTCCACGCTGTATGGCTCCAAAGATAGACTTGTAAGTGTGAGAACAATGCTGTTTGGTTTGCTCAACGTGAACAAGGCTCTTGTGTTTGGGTGGATTGGGCTCCCTCCTCCTGATGCCACTGCTTGGTACAGCAGCAGGAGAAATATGGGGGCAGTGGGGTTATGCAGTGATGTAACTGGAAGTGATGTCATGTGTTTAGGTTACACTCGAGCAATTCTCAAAATAGAGATTTGGGGGATTGCTAGAATGTTGAGGCTATGCATGACATCACTTCCAGTTATGCAACCAGAAGTGACTTTGTGGCATTGCACAGCACTGCATGATGCGTAGGACCTCCCCAGAAAGCTCCAAAGAGTTGTCAGTCCCGTACAATTTGCATAACAGTTAGGGCAAGGGTCCCAATTCTTTTTGATCCTGGGGCACCTTTGGATTTCTGACACAGGGTGATAAGCGCACCCACAAAATGACTGCTGCCGAAAGTGGAGCCAATTACAAAATAGCCGCCCTGGGAGGTAGAGCCACACACACAGAGGAAGCCCAAGTGCGAGGGACAAGGGCAGTAAGTTTTGAAAATACACTGGGAAACAGAGTTGTGAGAAGAGAATAAAACCAGCTCTGTAGTGGTAACTGCCACCCAAACAATGCTGTTTTAATTTGCACAGCCAATCAGATCTCCGATGGCCAGCACAATTTGGAATGCACAGGAAAACTGAGGAGGTGGGGGAGACGATTGGGAGATTTCTCTTAATGTCTGCAGTGCAATTGTACATGACCATTGTTCTCC
The DNA here is from genome assembly GCF_028583425.1 of Eublepharis macularius. Classification (NCBI taxonomy): domain Eukaryota; kingdom Metazoa; phylum Chordata; class Lepidosauria; order Squamata; family Eublepharidae; genus Eublepharis; species Eublepharis macularius. The sequence continues at coordinate 116,720,597 of NC_072796.1, read as the reverse complement.
AGAGCTACAGGGGTAGTTTCTTGCTTACAAAGACCTGAATGTCAGGCTCAGCAGTCAAGGGCTATTGCACAGGGGCCTTTTGCAGATAACCAGAAGCCTTTTAAAAAATGCTTGCAACAGCTGACCATGAATCGCTTCACATCTGTTTGAGGCCATCAAGATCATTTGTCCTGTCCCAGTATGAACCTGTGTGGCTTCGCAGTTCATTCAAGTGGTGCTTTCTTACCATCTTCTCATGTCCTATGGGGTGGCGCCCAACCTCAGGTCTCAATGTAGTTTTACAACAGCCTTCCTGAGGATATGAGGAAGGCCTTGTTTTGAAGGCCATGGACAATAATCTGGTCAGTCCTGTATATGTTATAGGAACTGTTGTTCTGGTTTGTAAATAGATCAAGAGGAGTAGCCGTGTTAGTCTGTCTGTAGCAGTCGAAAAGAGCAAGAGTCCAGTAGCACCTATAAGACTACCAAATTTGTAGTAGGGTATGAGCTTTCGTGAGTCACAGCTCACTTCTTCAGATAGGTTGCAACAATACACTTAAGGGTGAAAAATAACTCTGATAATGAAAATCCCACACACACACCCCATGCACTTGGCATGTTAGGTTCAAGTTGATGGAGTTCTGCCTGTGTAAAGTGTGTTTTGGAATGAACTCTGAGCATTTCCCTGTATCTTCTTGGCACTTTTCAATGTCTTGGTTTCCAAAAAAGCCAGTTAAAATTCTTGTCCAGAGCTCCATGTTAACCAGCTGTCTAATGTGGACCTTGAAAATAGGAGGTCTTTTGACCTTAAGTGGCTGTTGCTGCGACACACACTGTAAACACAGAGAAAACTTTCTGAACAATCAGTGGTGTTCTCATGGCCAGATGCTGCGGAGGGGCAATTGGGATTGCACTGACAGTCAAAGCCAGTAAGAAAAGGATTAGTCAATGTTAAGAGCCTCCATCCTTCCACCTTTGGAGAAATCACACGTCTGCTCTGGTATCTCCATGGGGTGATACAGCTGTGATTTACATGATTTTCATGCAATCAACTGCTTGTTAGAAGCTTCCATCACAAGCGGGTTCTCTGAAATAACTTTCCAAACTAGAGTTTTTACCACTTCTTGCTTGCCCTGCAGTTCTGCCTGCAAGAGTAGAAACGGAGTGCTGATATGAAGCAGCTAATTTCCCTCTGCTCCTGCTCTCACCTTGATAGCCCAGGTAAGCTCAATCTAATCAGATCTCAGGAGCTAAGCAGGGTCAGCCTTGGTTAGTAATTGGATTGGATTCCTCCAAAGAAGACCAGGGTTGCAGAGACAGGCAATGGCAAATTCCCCCTGTTAGTCTCTTGCCTTGAAAATCCCAGCAAGGGGTGCCATAAGCCAGCTATGATTTGTGGGCAATTTCTCCCCCTTATTGTTACATACCAATGCCATGCAAAGCTCCATCTGCTAAACGACTGTGTGTTACATTCAATTAAAGGTGGGCAAATGGAGAGAGACTTCTGTTGCTGGAGTTCTCAAGAAAAATCAACATGTCCAGTTGGTTTAGGTTTTACTTGAGTTTATTTATTTATTTAAAACATATTTTTAACTTTTGCAAGTTGCCCTGGAAACTTAAAAAACAAAAGCAAAACTAAGTCTGCAGGACGGCAGTATTTTAAATGGATAATAATAGTCCACACAGGCCAAACAATTTCCCTTTCCTTTTGTTTAGAGGAGAGGCATTGGGACTTTTACTCTCCACATCTAGTACAGAGGCCACTCTTTATTGCTTTACATGGTTTCCAACTTTTCCTCTGGCCCCTGTGGCTAAGCCTTTAACATGGCTTTATTATGAAAGCGTCCACCTGCTAATTCAGCAGCCAGCCAGAGCTACTGTTAAAGGCACAGGGTCCCCCCCCCCCCCGCTGTCAGCTGCAAATCCAATTGATGCATTTGAGGGGCTCAGGGTGGCTGCACACCTCCTTCATTTTACTCTGACAGCAACCCTGTAAGGAATGTTAGGCTGGAAGAGAGAGAGTGAGTGGCTCACTGAACTTCATGGCTGAACAGGGAACTGAAGACAGGCCTCCCAGATCTTTGTCTGACACCACATCCATCACACCCTGACTCTACTAAGTGCTGCTTCCTGGGAATAGTGGTTGAATTTACCAATAACAGAGAGCTGGCAAATTGGTCTGAGTATCAGCCTAGGATTGGGGAGATCTCAATCCCCTCCCAACCGTTATCATATTATTATTTTATTTACTAGATTTGTATGTTGCCTTTTTCTCTCCAAACAAAACCGCATTTCTCTCTATTGTAGTTAGCCTTTTTCTCTCCAGTCAAGGGCCACCCAGGTGACTGTTAATATGAAGCATAACAAAAACACATCTCAAAAACAATTAAAACCCAAAGTAAAATGCACATGTAAAACGTCAAATAATTAAAACAGAGGGTTGGAAGGAGGGATCATTGAGGGAATGCCAGATGAAACATAAATGTCTTCATCTGCAAATGGAAGACTGACAGAACAGGACAGACAGAAGAGGAGAGAGAGTTCCATAGTTTTGGTGCCATGAGAACCTCCTCTTTTGGGTCACCATTGGGTTGCCAAGCTCCAAGTGGGGCCTGGAGTTCTCACAGAATTGCAACTGATCTTCAGAATACAGAGAATAGTTCTCCTGAAGGAAATTGCAGCTTCAAAGGATAGACTGTTCCAGGCACTGTTCCCAAATCTCCAGGAATTCTCCAAACTGGAGTTGGCAACCTGCCTAGCCTCAGAAGATGAGCTTGATGGTTGGGTAAGTTCGTATAGGAGTCGGCAGTCCTGCATGTGTCATAAAGTCCACTGGGTGACCGTAAGGCAGTCACTGGCCAGCCAGTCTCTCTTTCAGCCTAACCAACCTCACAAGGTTGCTATGGGATCCATTTTTGCCAGGCAGGGCACTTTAGAGGAAGAGCGGAATAAAAATGAGATAAGCAGATGTTCCTGAAGAAGAATCCCATGTAGTTTCAAATAAGAGGACAATGGGTGTGTGTGTGTTGCTATTAAATGACACTCCTGCAAATGTACTGCTTTTGCTGTTAATCTAAGGTGAGCTTTTGAGAGAAGAAAACAAAAATCATGTTTGGTGTTCTATAAATTGGTCAGTAGAGGGCAGTGTTAGAGTGATTAATCTCAGACAAGGCCTTTTTAGACTAAACATACTCATTTTGCTGTGTGTGACGGGGCCATAGATGGCTTTGAAAGTGCATTGAAGCCACTGCTAGGTGTACAGACCATCACATGCATGCAAAAGGTTTATTTGGTTTTTTAATTTTGGGTTTTAAAAATAGAGCTTTCTTCTCATTGTGATTTCTTTCGTTCTTTTGTTCTTTCGTTCTTTCATTCTTTGGTTCTTTTGTTCTCTCTCTCTCTCTCTCCCCCCCCTCCCCCCATCTGTCTTTCCATCTTCAACTCTATCTTTGAGCAACTGGAGTCACAGACCATCTGTTTAGAACTCCAGGAGGGGTGCAGAGGTCCATCAGTGGCTATTAGCCACAAAGTATAGATGGAACTCTCTGTCCAGGGCAGTGATGCTCTGTATTCTTGGTGTTTGGGGGGGGGCAATCGGTGGGAGGGCTTCTAGTGTCCCTTCCCCACCGGCAGACCTCCTGAGGACACCTGGTTTGTGGCCACTGTGTGACACAGAGTGTTGGACTGGATGGGCCATTGGCCTGATCCCACATGGCTTCTCTTATGTTCTCTTATGTTCACTGCTAATTCATGTGCTGGAGGGTTTTTTTCAAATTAGAGGTCTACAAGGGAGAGGCACAAGGGAGTGTTGGGTGGGAGGATAAACCTCAAGTAATTTTTGTAGCAGAAGGTGACAATGAATGCCGTTGGGGGGGGGGTACTTTGCAGGAGTGCCAGTGTGTGCGCTAGAGTTGCCAGGTCCATCCTGGCAACAGGTAGGAGACTTATCTTCCAGGATAGAAGGGCTTTCACCATCAATGTCACACTTTTCACTTTGCTGGGGATGTTCTGGCATTTCAGAAAAACTCTATGGTTTTACCATAAAGCACACCAGCAGCAGGGACCTTCCAAAAAACAGCAAAATAAAAAACATGTGGCCAGCAGGTGGGCTCCACACCTATCCAAGGGTTCTGACCCAATGGTTCGGAGACTGCTGTTAGTGGTGTTGTGCAAGGGATTAGTCTGAAGAGACAAAAATCCAATCCTAATTCAGGTCTATTTCATATTGAAGGAGACAGACCCCATAACAACGTAAACGAGTGTGAAGGGTCAGGTTGGGAAATTCCTAGAGATTTGGGGAGGGTGGAGTTTGGGGAGGAGAGGGAGCTCAACAAGGGTGTGATGCCACTGAGTTCCGCTGTCCAAAGCTGTCATTTTCTCCAAGGGAACTGATCTCCATTGTCTGGAGATCAGGTGTAATTCTGGGAGGGCTCCAGCCCCACCTGGCTATCCTAGTTGAGGGGGGGGGGCATGGCATTCCCCATTTCATACACCCTTCTTCACACTGTAGGCTGAGCAGAAGCAGCAGCATGCCATTGGCTTCCATTCAGCGCATCTGCCCATAGTGTGGCTGTGCTCTGGCCCCATGCTGCCACTATAACCAGAGGGCAACAAGCAGGCCTCATTCTAACTATTTTACCCCACCTTTTTGAGATTCAAGGGAAAATGCCTAATTCACATTCTCTCAAACTCTCTTCTCTTTGGTTGGTCCTATTGCAATTGGTGGAGACACCTATTTGTCTCTCCTGGAAGTTGCAAGTCTGCATCTTATCCCAAGACAACTAATCCCTGTTAAAATCTTTCTGTTGTGGAAACAAAGCAGACTTCTGTTCTAAAAATGAAACCTCAACGCTTAAGGGCTGGCATTCTGAGACGTGTGCTTGATTCATCATCATTATTACCAAGCAAGTTAGGCTTTTTCAAGCAAGGGGATGGGAGATACGGTTCATTACCAGAATGCCAGTTTTTCTATAACATCCTATTAATTCTGCACAAACATCTTGGAGCTCTCCAAGCATCTCCTGATGGCCACTTTGCTTCATTTGATTATTTTGTTTTAATGGGACAATTTCCTCTAAAGATTTACTCAAAGGACAGTGGTCTATTTGATGTCCTGCTTCATTGGCTGGTTCACCTCAAAGCTACCTGACACTTGCAGTCCATTATGGTCCCACAGTGGCCCAGTGCTAGAACACCTGCGTTGCATGCGAAAGGTCTCCGTTTCAACCCCCAGTGCCTCCATTTCAGATGGTAGGTGGGGTTGCTGGCTCTGGATTGGGAAATTCTGGAGATATGAGTGTGATGTGTGGGGAAGGAGGAGTTTGGGGAAGGGAGGGTTCTTGGTGGGGATGGGATGCCATATAGTCTGACCTCCAAAGTGGCTGTTTTTTCCAGGGTAACTGATCTCTGTAGCCTGGAGATCAGTTGTGATTCCAGACAGGGCTTTTGGGGGGGGGGAAGAGGTGGTGGAACTCAGTGGGTTGCCCTCGGAGAAAATGGTCACATGGCTGGCGGCCCCGCCCCCTGATCTCCAGGCAGAGAGGAGTTCAGATTGCCAGCAAAGAGGGCAATCTAAACTCCCCTCTGTCTGGAGATCAGGGGGCGGGGCCACCAGCCATGTGACCATTTTCAAGAGGTTCCGGAACTCCGTTCCACCGCATTCTAGCTGAAAAAAAGCCCTGATTCCAGAATTCCAGTCTCCAACTGGAGATTGGCAAGTCTAATAGAAGGTGATGTGAAAGACCCTGGAGAGCTGCTGCCAGTCAGAGCAGACAATACTGACCCTGACGGACCAGTGGTCTGATTGAGTATGGGGCACCTTTATGTGCCCACTTCCCCTGTTGCTTTTTCCCTACATTATTGACCATGGCACTTGACCATTATTGACCATTATTGACCATTGACCACTTACATTGCTTATAAAAGACAGGTTGGTCACAAATAGGCCCATATTTTAAAACACCAATTATATTAATATGCTTTCTGAATTTCATGTATGTATGTATGTATGTATGTATGTATGTATGTATGTCATTTATAGTCTGCCTTTCTCACTGAGACTCAAGGTGGATTACACAGTGTGAGATTAGTACAGCCAGTATCAAGGGCAATTTCATAAACCATATTTACCATAGGGTAAATAAACACAAGTTTACAAAGACATAGCATTAGCAAGAATCCAGTACAGACTACAGAGTTGAAGAAATGCTGAAACAGAGCATAAGCAATTCTAGGGCTGACAGAGGAGCATATATTTAAAGCAACAGATAGTATGCAAGGCAACAGAGTGGTATGTAAGGCAACATAGTGGTGAAATCTATGGGTGAAGTCTATGGTCCCTAATGCATTAGCGGAGCAACTGAGACCCGTCCCTACAATACAAAAGCTTTTTTGAATAATTCGTTTTTGCACTGTTTGTGGAAAGCTAGGAGAGTGGGGGCTCTCCCGACCTCCTCAGGCAGGCTGTTCCACAGGGTAGGGGCCACCAAAGAGAAAGCCCGTGTACGGGCTGCTGTTGATTTTGCCCATGTGCAGTGTGGCACTTGTAGGAGACCCTGTTCAGATGAGCAAAGCTGCTGTGGAGGAACATAGGGAGGGAGGTGGTCCCGCAGGTAACATTAAAGCCTATAAATAATTTCTAAAAATTGAATCTATGACCATCTGTCAAACACATGGGTTTAAAGCTGCAAAAGCATCTCAAAGATCAAAACGAGAACAAAAATATTCTTTTCACTGTTCATTTCTATGTCAGGTACAACATATAAATGTAGATACGTGCCTCATACTGAACGAGAATGTTGGTCCGGCTAGCTTAAATATTGTCCAGCACTGGTGGTAGCTCTCCAGCATCTCAAGGGAAAAAAGAGAAATTTTTACCCATATTGACTACTGGAGATCTTTTTCCAGTGAAATGTCAGGGACTGAACCCAGGACCCTTTGCCCTCAAAGCATGGGTACTATCACTGAAGTGCAGCCTCTTAGGGCCAAGCTACACATGACGAATGACACTTGAACAGCAAGTGTATTTCTCCCTGTTCACTTGCCCTCCACTCAATCCACTTGCTGTTCAAGTGTCATTCGTCATGTGTAGCTTGGCCCTTAGTAGCAAGAAGCCATGACGGTCACTTAGGGTCAAAGAAGGCATGACATGGGAAGATCTGTGATGTGCCTGCAAAACATTTTCTCTTCATAAATAAGAGCCGCAAGAAGCCCAATTTGGATCATAAATGCATCCTGAGCAGAGCAGGGTTTAACTCCCCCCCCACACACACTGTTGTCCCATCCAATTTCAAATGACCTCACTGATCTGTTATTTGACCCACTGGGGAAACATAGACATTGCTTGTATGATGCCAGTGGAGAAAATATCAACCCCGCAAAGTCAGAGAGAGAAGGAATGGCTCCTCCTGTCCATCACAACGTGGCCCCAAGATCCACTGGGCCTCCTGCTATTTTCTTGGGGAAACGATGTCAGTCCAGTCAGGGATCTTTCAGCATCTCATCTGGCTTGGTCCTTAGTCCTCAAGTATGTGATCTGCTTTGTGTCTTTTAACTATGTACGCAGAGAGCCAAACACAAATTTTTAATTTCACAATTGGATCCTTGGAGCAATTGAAATTCTGTAGTGCAAAAGTGTGCATAGGAGACATGGCCAGAGGGTTTAGATTATACTGCTGCATTATGTAAAGGCTCTCTTTAGCAACTAATAAGTACATCCGTGCTTGTTTGGGAAATGTCTAAATTAGGACATTGAAAACTTGATTTAAAACAGTGTTTTAGACGTATGCACTGTTGGTTTGAGTAGCACGTATTACCCCAATGCTCCTTCAGCAGCTTCATCTATGGCTCCTTCCAGCTTACCAGAGGAGATGCAAAAGATCTTACCTTCAGAATAGCCATGGTTCTTTCTTGGTGTGCCTTTCCTTAAATAGCCTTTTTAAAAAGAAGCAGCTAGTAGAGAACTCGTTTTGTATAACTGATTTCTTCTCACTTGTGTTTGATGGTATTTGCTATTGGGTTTTTATGATATTGTGATTTATATTTTATTGCTATATTGTTTTGTAAGCCATGTTGAGCTTGCTGGAAAAGCAGGATGAAAAGGTTTCACAAATTAAAGGACGTTCAGTCTCCAGCTTTGGTCAGCCTGTAGATCACCGTTGAAAGTCCCATCTAGCACTTTAGCGCATTCTCTTTTATGGTTCTGCTGTCTGTGCCGTGACGCAGTTTGTCAGGAGAAGTGTGAGCGGCTTCCTTTCTTGTTTTTCGAAGCACTTGTACATCATTGAGGAGGGCCCTTAAAGCCCAGAGTGAAGACACTGCAGATTGTTTGCTGTTCTTCCTATTGTAAGTGTTTTGGCAGACATTTCTTTAATGATGGGTGGGGGGCGGTTCTTGTAAACATTTTGATTTCTTAGCTGCTTTGAGCTTCAGAGAAGCAGGGTGGAAATATTCAAATGAATGCATTTATTTACTGAAATAGTTTTGCCCTGCTTTTCTCCCACATTGGGACTCAAAATCACTTACAAATGTTAAATACCCACCAAATATCCAATTTAAACAGCAGCAGACCACCCAATACAATGCGAAAGCAGGTGACAATGTGAGGACATTGCAGGCTGATGCTGGCCCTGTTGGTGCGGCTCATGCTAGGTCACAGGCAAAGGGCTGCATGCTATGAGCCCTTTTGGTTATGCCAGAGGCTCTTGCCTCTGGCCAACATCAGGCTTCAAATACATGCCAAAGTGGGAGATGCTCAGCCCAGGTCTCATTCAGCTTTCAGTTCCCAATCTCCTCCCCTCTGCTTGACCCCAGGCTTTAAAGACCTGCAAGAATGGGAGAGGCAGATATTCAGCTGGCCCGGATGTTCCCAGTCCTCCTCTCTGCCCAATCCCAGGTTTCCAATGCCTGCAAAAAGAGGAGAGGCATATGCTCAGGCTGGGTCTTACCCACCTGCCTCAGATGTACCCAGTCCTCTTCTCTCCCTTTCTCATGCTCCTGCCTGGACCCAGGCTTCACATATAAAATAAATTAAAGTTATCTCGATGTATATCAATCCATCATGAGGAAGAGTGTGGTTTATATATTTATTTATTTTCAAAATTTGTATGTTGCTTTTCAGCCCAATTGAGTTGTCACCCTCCAGGTGGGGCCTAGAGATCTCCCAGAATTACAACTGATCTCCAGACAACAGAGGTCAGTTCCCCTGGAGAAAATGGCTGCTTTGGAGGTGGTCTCTATGGTCTTATACCCTGCTGAGGTCCCTCCCCTCCCCAAATCCTGCCCTCTTCAGGCTCCACCTCCAAATCTCCAGGAATTTCTCAACATGGAGTTGGCAACCCTACTGCCCAATGAAGGCCACCAAGATGACTAATGGTTAAACCACAACATTATAAATACAACTCATAAAAACAAGTAAAACTAAAATTAAAATACATATTAAAAGAACATAAAATGGCAATACTAAAAATAAGGCAGAAAGGAGGGATCGTTGAGAGAATGACAAATGAAAAAAATGTCTTCATTCACTGGCAGATGACAGTGACAGAAGGGGACAGACAAATGTTCCCCAGGGAGTGAGTTCCATAGTTTTGGTAGCATGGCTGAGAAGACCCTCTGTTGCGTTGCCACTTGTCTAGTCTCAGAAGGCAAGGATCCCAAAGTAGGACCTCAGGAGACATCTTTAGTAGTTGGGTGGGTTCATATAGGAATAGACAGCCCCCCCCCCCGGCCCTATCCCGTAGCTAAATATATAGCACATGCAGATGGCACTTTACAGAGTAATGGAAGCAAGAAGATAGATCTCATCCTGTAGGAGCAAGGAGCTTAGATTCTGACAGGAGGAAACATTGGCAGGAGGGAGGGATGTAACACAGGAAGAATTACAGTGTTAACTAGAGAGGGGCATGAACTGGGAAAATTCTGAACCATACAGTTTGGGGTCCATCATGTTTCACGAACCATGAACTTTCATGAACTTGCCCCAGTTCACGAACTGGTTCATTTGGTTCATGAAAACGTCACTTCTGGGTCAGCAGAAAGTCTGCAGAAAGCCCATCCCACCCCCGTTGCCTAGGAAACTGATTGACGCCAGGCTGCCTGCAGTGATGAATTGAAATACAAACCAAACGAATTGAGCTAAAATTCGTCATGGTTTGTGAGAAATGAGCTCCCATGAACCGGCCTGATTCGTGACGAATTTCAGTTCGTATTTTGGTTCATGCCCACCTCTAGTGTTAACATACGTGTGAATGTGAATACAAATTCACAGGCTTCATTTCTCTAGGTGCTAAAAGCTAGAAAGCTAAGTAAAAAAAATTGGGGGAACGATGGATTTTAAGGTGAAATTTTAAGGATGAGAGAGATGTGGCATCACGCATCAGTTCCTGGAGGCAGTTTCTGACATAAGGGGTAACAGAATTATAGTAGACAAGCTTAGGCAAGGACAAAGATGATGAATTTTATTTTTTGACTCTCTCATTTGATGGAGTAAGGTTGGAGAAGAGTACTCCCACATGTTTAATGATAAAGTTTGGATAGCAGCTTTTGAAGAACATGGTTTTTCCACCTGAGGATTACATTCAAACTGCTCCAAGGGAGAATTAAGGTTTCCCCCCCCCCTACCTCCTTGCTTGAATTAATACCACTCAATGGAAACTAGATAAAGTTCCACTCTTTCCCAAGAAGAAGTTGATTATGATCTTATTAGCAGCATTTAAATTATGTGTGGCACAAAAATGCAAATCCCTGGATGCCTTGACAAGTTCACATTTTATGCATAAGGCACATGGCAGCCATGCAAGAATTATCTGAGCAAGTCCAAATGGCAAATGGCCTACGAAAGAACAATAGCGTCTTCAATTCATAGGTCTGTTTCTGGCATATGCCCCCTAATACAAAATCAATGGCTAGACTGGAACCATATGGATCTTTTTGAAGGCTGGAATATGAATAAAGGGAATGGCGGAAATACACTTATAATGGAATTCACTTCTAATTTTGTACTTATTATCGAAATGAAAGTTGGGCTGAGGGTGGAGATCGGGGTCAGGGGGCTGACCTCAGAATGACATTTCTAGTTGCAGGATGTGGTAAGAACAACGAGATCACAGCAAGACTCACAGCATGGGCCAATGACCTTCTCTTCGCTATACAATTTACAGGCTGATCCCATGTAGATATATGCAAAAAAAAATCAATATGTGTTTATTATGCAATATGTAGAAATAGACATCCTAAAATGCTCTGCTCTTTGTGTTTGTTTTTGTTGCTTTTTTATATGCCTCATAACCAGAAATTTATTTATTTATTTATTCAGGGGATTTTAATGCTGTCTTTCCAGAGTCCTTCTCAGGGTGGCTTAAAAAAATAGGCACAAAACCAAGGGGGGGGGGAATTTGCAACCCAGCAAAAACAAGGTAACCAAGAAGGTTGAGTAAAGAAGAAACCTGCACCCCAAAAGGCCAAATAACTGATTAAATCACAGAATGTTTAATTAAATATAAATATTAAAAAACCATAAATTAAAAATCTGGATACATGTATAAGTACCTTCCCCTAGTATAATTTTTTAAATAATTACATTTACACATATCTGAAAATTTGATATTAAAATGGAATTTTTTGCAGTGCAGACTTGAAAGATTCCCCAACAGATAGTACCTGTAGATAGAGATGGGCACGATCCGCATTACGATAGCAAAAAACCCACGATAATGGCGATCGCGCGATCGTGACCCAGCGGATCATGATTGTCCACGGCCAATGATCCAGCAATTGGGAGAGGCCTGGATCGTTGTGTTTGGGCTCGGACACTCAGGCGCCAGCAATCTATTCCCCTGGCAACGGAGCCAGGGGAAAGCCTGAGCTCTGTTTGCCCTCCTTCTGTCGCCCTGGAAACCCGAATGGAAGCCCAGCTTTCCTTGATCAGCAGGGCTTCCTTCCAACCATGGAGCAGCAAAGCAGAGAAGACACCCAGGGGAGGGAGTGGGAAGGGGGTGTTCTGTAGCCATGGGCACTCCAATCTCATCCCTGCAAACCGTGATAGGCAGCTCTGAAGGCCAAACACAGACCTCCTGTGTTGCTGAATCGGACCTGAGGGGAGGCAGCTCATCGCCGTCTCCCCGTGCCCGCCAGGCCTGGCGGCGGCCACCAGCACCCACCATTCATGTATCGCTGGGAATACCAGAGCGCTCCAGTTTGGCCTGGTGGGCGGGCACATGGGGGGTGCTGCTGGCGAGCAGCCAGACCCCCCACCCCCTGAGGGGAGGCGGCTCATCGCCGCCTCCCTGTGCCCGCCAGGCCCAGCGGCCACCACCACCACCCACCTTCCCACATAGCTGGGAATAGCAGTGCATCCTGCTTTGGCTTCCACGATCCACAGCTTGGGAATGGGAGATGATCGGTGTGGATCGTTAATTTGGGATCGTTGCCGGCGCCAATCCACGATCAGCTGGATCGTTAATTTTTTTTGGATCGTGCCCAGCTCTACCTGTAGAGCAGACAATTACATTTCTGTTTAAAGCGTGTACATGCCAAAGGGAGTTTTCTCTTGAAAGCTTTGATTTGGAAATCTTGTTGGTCTTTAAGGTACTGCTGGGCTCGAGTCTTGCTCTTCTACTGCAGACCAACACAGCTACCCACCTAATTTCATGTATACATTTGCACCTACGCATGTGAATTAGCTTGTACAAATTTTGTGCAAATGTCTTCTTTTTTTTAGTCTTCTTGTCCTCTGTTTTGGTCATATATAGATAGCCACCCTACTGCCTTCATAACAGAGGTTATATACATATCCTATGGCTCTCTTAACTTGTCTGCTTTATATTACTCAAGACTAGCTTCCCCAAGTCCCCTCTCCGTTTGGCAATCTATGTATGGTTACCAACTACTTCATGTCTGTCTTTCTCTGAGCTTCTCTTGAACCGGCTGCTGAAGACGTTCTAACATCATGCAAATCTCATGGAACGAGGACATCTTCATGGCACGATTTCTTCTGACGTCATCTCGCCATGAAAATGGGATCGGCCTTGCTTTGGTCTGCAAGTTTCATGAGAAAAAAAAAAGATTATGGCTGTCACTTTGCCAAAGGGACACCTATTACAATTTTGGGTTCATCTAGAAACAGCGGTAACAAACAGTGGTTGTTTAACTAGAGCATAGAAGACATTTCTCTGCAGTAGGGAACAGCAATCATTCCAGAGGTTTATCTTTGGTTTTATTTTCCTTGATTTTTTTTTTTATTCTTTTAGTATGAGATACTGGACAGACATCACATTTAATAAAAGTCTACAACGTGTTTGCATTTCTTAGATGTTCCTTCTTAATATAATATTGGCAAAGCCCTATCAACATTCTGGGAAAATATTGGCAAGGCATCTGTTGGCAGGAGTGTTAAAACAATATTACTTAGACAGAGCTGCGCTGAATAGGGGATTAACGTGGGAGATTAAAATAACTTTGTGCTTTGATTTCTTGAGTAGGTTTTCTCTTTTCAGCCACCAACTCTTTTCTTCTTTACACAGTTTAAGGCTGCAATTTTATGCACTCTTAATTGGGAGTAAGGCTCCATTGACTTACTTCTTAGGACAAAACACATAGGGCTGCACTTTTAATCAGTTTGCGTATGGCCATGTTGCCTACTGTGGTTTAGTGGTCCTGTGATCCTTACAAACATCAGGTTCAAATGCTGAACTTGCTCTGCTTGCAAGGTTCATTTTGTCTTGAGCAGAACACATAATACACTCACACGGATGGTTCTTTTGCCATTAAAATGAGCAGTGTTTCAAGTGTGTTTGGCTCTGTGTCGTTGACGGCATCTGTTATCAGACCAGCAGCTGGCTGGTAGCCACTCTTGGCTCCTGTTCAGACTTTTCCTCAATTGCTGCCGTTGACTGGAAATTCTAGTTTTCTCAATATTTTGATTCAGATCAGAAAGCAATGAAAGGTACAAATCCCATCAACTCTGGCAAGAAATCATGCTGGAAAAGAATGGGAAGAGGAATATATAGGAAAGATTGGTGGGCGGAGGGTGAGGGTTATACACATACTTATGAGGCGATCTGTTGAGTGTTTTTTGGTTGTTTGACAATTGGATTAGTGGTTTTGGGTAATGCATGAGGGTCTTTGTCCATTACTACTATATTTGGGGCGGCCTTCACACAGTTGAGTGAACTGGTTTTTCTTTTTATTTGATCTTATTTTAAACCAGCCACCTTAAATCTCCCCTTCCCTGCCTTTTTTGTGTGAATATAATTGCATTGACTTAATTGATTTACACTCCTCTGCATCTGATGAAGTGAGCTTTGATTCTTGAAAGGTGACGCTGGAACAGATGTTGAAAGTGTTATGGAACTCCAGTTTTGTTTTGCTGCTATAATACAGCTACCCATCTGGAACTACTATAGTTATATTGCAAAGCGGCACTTTGGGTCCTTTGGAAACTTTTGTTTAAGCGTTGTGCCCCTTTCCCCCATACAACTGGGCACTTGCAGTGGCTTACAAAATATATACAAAAAGTACAATTAAAGCAAGCAGACAAACTAATACCTACTGCATAGGTATTAGTTTGTCTGTTTGCTTTAATTGTACTTTTTGAGTCCAATGGCACCTTAGAGACCAACAAGATTTTCAGAGGGTAAGCTTTTGAGAGTCAGAGTTCCCTTCAGATATGTGTCTAAAGAAGAGAGCTCTGACTCTCAAAAGCTTACCCTCTGAAAATCTTGTTGGTCTCCAAGGTGCCACTGGACTCAAGTCCTGCTGTTTTACTGCCGACTTACACAGTTACCCACCTGAACTATCCTGGGCAGTACCATGCTCCAGCAACCTGGGCCGATGCTGTTTTCAGTAGTTTGGCTCAGCAAGGCTGGAGGCTGCAAGCCACAAACTAAGAGCCAAGGACCACAAGCCCTTCATTTATTTATTTATTTGAAAATATTTCTGCCACCTCTCCAGGAAACCTACCCAAGGTGACTTTACAAAATAAAATACGATAAAAACATGAAAACTTTAAAAGCTGTTAATTAAAACCCAGCATTAAAAAAGCCCACCAGAACATAAAAAACATAAATCACTGAACAGCTTAAAATGAATTTAGCAGTGTTTTGGTTAAAAGTGTGCTATAAAAATGGCATTAGAGGATCAACCCCTTGAATAAATGCTTGAGTAATAGGGTTGCCAGCTTCAAGTTGGGAAATTCCTGGAGATCTGGGGGGTGAAACCTGGAGAAACCTGGAGAAAGTGGGGTTTGGAGAGGGAAAGGACCTTGGCATGGCATAATTCTATAGAGTCCACCCTCCCAAAGTAGCCATTTTCTCCAGGTGAACTGATCTCTGTGGCCTGGAGACCAGTTGTAATTCCAGGAGATCTCCAGCCACTACCTGGAGGCTGGCAACCCTACTGGGTAAGCATAAATGGTTTGACCAGCTCCTTAAAAGAGAGTAGTATAGGTGCCAGGCAGTGCTCAGGGGGAAAGGCAGTCCATTAAGTGAGGTGCCACTACTGAAAAGGCCCTGTCTCTGGTTGCCACCCACCTCACCTCTGAGGCAGTGGGCCCAAAAGCAGGGCTTGTGAGGCAGCTCTTAATTGGTGGTCTGGAAAACATGGGAGGAGGCAGATCTTCAAGTACCCTGGCCCCAAACTTTAAAGATAAGAACCAGGCCTTTGACTTTAGCTCTGGCCAAAAGGTAGCACTTCCGGCCACACACACACGTTTACCTGTAATAGGGAGGGAAACAGAAGCTCAGCTCAGCTTCAGAGATGTTCTCACCTTCCTCCCCTGCTGCTTTCACGTGAGGAAAAGCTATAGTTCATTATTTGCCAAGAGGAACAGAACTAGTCCTTGGATTAACACAACCGTGACACCTCCTCCCTTTCCTTTAACATTTGCTGCTGATTTACATGTAATACTAGATCGGTTCATTCCACACGCTCTGATCTCTCTGAGATTTGATTCCTGTTTAAATAACTGCTAACAAACAAAGGCCAACAGTATTTATTTACTTAAAACGGTTGTATGCTGCCTTTCTACCCAAAATAGGGTCCCCAAGGTAGTGGACACTGAAACACTAAAGAACAATTTAAAACGTTTAAAGCAATTTAAGACAATATTTAAAATAATATAAAAACAATTCAATAAACATATTGCTGGGTTACAGAGGCACATGGATACACAACACAAAAAAATAGGTGGGGGAAGCCAATTACAATTATTGGGGGTATGCCAGACAAAACAAAAAAGTCTTCACCCACTGGCGGAAGACACAGATCCAGAGGAGTTAGCTGTGTTAGTCTGTAGTTGGAAAATAGTAGAGTCCAGTAGCACCTTTAAGACGAATCAACTTTATTGTAGTATAAGCTTTCGAGAACCACAGCATCATCACATGCATCTGACAAAGAGAGCTGTGGTTCTCAAAAGCTTATGCTACAATAAATTTGGTTAGTCTTAAAGGTGCGACTGGACTCTTTTCTATTTGGCAGAAGACAGCAATAGAGAGGGACAGATGCATCTCCCTGGGGAGGGAGTTCCAAAGTCTCGGTGCAATGATTGAGAAGGTCCTTTCTTGGGCTGCTATCCATCTAATCTCATATGGTGGGGGCACCCAAAGCATGGCCTCTGAAGATAATCCGAGTGAACAGGTAGGTTCATATGGTAGAAGGTGGTCCTTAAGGAAGGTTAGTGATTGCATCTCCATTTTTTTTTTACAAAAAAGTAACTAGCAACTGAATGGGGTACAAGTCAGATCGGGGCTACAGTGTGATGAGAAAGAATTGATCCCAATTCCCTAGCGACATGGGACCAATTCACGTAAGTCCTGCATTCAGCTGTTTTAATTTGTTTTTCAAAGGGAGAGTTGCACATGGCCGTCCTGCTGTTTTGTCTTAAATTCAACCTAGTTGCTAAAACCTTAATTCAGCTTCTTATCCAGACTGAGTGGCACAAGGCAGTAGTAGGATTCCAGATAAATGGTGTCCTGAATTTGGATCCAGAGTTAGTCAGAAGCCTAGAAATTTCCTTCAAAAACTGACAAATTCCTTGTTGGTGTTTTTTCCTATAATACAATTCTTTTAAAATTGATTTCTTACAAACCCCACATAGTTCCTTGTCACTTGAACATTTGTGGGTTTTGTTTCTGAATTGGGAATAATTCTGATTTAAATAAATCACTGCTTTCTGGGTTTGCTAGCCTCTTGTGCTGAAGTCTCCTAGAAATCCTATTACTCTCCATTCCTTTATGAGTCACTTCCAATATATTGTTTCTTGGAAAGAAATAATGTTTTGGCTGAGTCCTGCTGCCTTTTATGAGCTTATCTGACGATATAAGACACCTTTACGACTGCTTTCATAACATCCTATATATTGTAATTTTTGTTAGTTCTGGAGAATTTTTCGTCTGGAAATATTCCTCCTTTCCCCCTGACATTTCAACATGGGGGCATTGGCTACAAAAGACTACAAATAGAAGATCAGAGTTGATAATGAACCCTCCATGCGATACATTACTGTATTGCTCCAGAAGAGCATAGTCCCCTAAGAAATCAATTTGAGATTACCTATTCTACGGCACAGAAAATGATGAGTTTTATGCTCAGTGTTGCAAGATCTCCAGAGATCACATGTCAAGATATCTATTTGTCAAGAAAATCAGAGAGAATGTCCAGTAACACCTTCAACAATGTGGGTAGAACCTCATACATAGTTTAAATCATACGTAAGAAGTAAATCTCTGTTTTTTAAGAAGAATTCTAACTTAACAAAGATGGTTTTCAAGGAGAATCGACACCCTTTGAAACCTGAGACTAAGGCAAACTACACGATACAATTGGCATGCGACCGAGCGAGTGTTGAAAAGCCCACCTTCACGTGTCTTGCAGTCATGGTATGGTCACGTGTCCTTGACTGGGCACGTGTCCACAGACCCCCTGTTTGATGTGTGGCTGCTGCGGCAAGTGCGCGGTTAGGGGGAACGGTTCAAGCATGCGCGAACTGGCGGGGCATGATGGGATGCAATTAGTGACTCCTGGCATAGCGCGGAGGAAACCCGTGCACACGCGGACATGGGGTCTGGCACAGTCTGGCAGTGCAGGCAAGTGTGCGAAAGAAACACGCGGCAAGTCCATTTGCGTGGCATTCACGTGCCGTTTGTCTTGTGTAGTTTGCCTCTAAGAAAGAGCATAATCCTTCATTTCCAACAATTTCTGGGGGTCATAAGGGGCGGCAGGAACAGAAATGATCATGGGAGATCTGTGCAGAGATGGCAGGAGTATTTACAGAATCTAACACTGATTGATTCATCGATCAATGGATTGATCAATGGATTGATTGTCAACCTTTCTTACTGACTGCCTTTCTTACTGTGACTCATGGTGGATTACACAGATCAAGTCAATGTGATCAACAGGATGGGACATCCAATAGAATGTGGATTTCAGAAATAAGGAAATGACCAGAAATCTGAAATAGAGCTGAAAAAAAGCTTAGCTATTAACATGACACGTTAAACTATGCAAAATTTACATAGTAGTATCCTACTTTCAGCAATATACAGTATGAACTATGCACAGTAATATACTCCACAGTCCCTAGCCCATTATCCAAGCATCTTTCTGAGGTGTTTTGTTACAGTACAGCCCCGTTACCTGGTACAGCCCCATTTACCTGTGTAAGGTCAGAAGCAAAATGAGGTGAGAAGGATGCCCTCAAATTCCAACACCAAGTGATTCAAAAATTTCAATGTCTAACATTCTCTCCCATCTCTGGAAGAAAACACAGTTGTCTTATTGACACCTGTTTTTACATAATTAGGTGGGTAGCCATATTGGTCTGCAGTAGAACAGCAGGATTTGAGTCCAGTAGCACCTTAGAGACCCACAAGATTTTCAGAGTGTAAGCTTTCAAGAGTCAAAGCTCCCTGATGCACAGAGTATAAATGGCATAAAAGGTGCCATAAAATGAACATATGAACTGTAACAGCAGCAACGAAAATGGCAGAGTGAAACGCCTCAGGACAACTACAAAAAGGAACCAAAATGGCACCTTTGTATACCCATAAACAAGATCTTCTCTGCTGTCGCCTCAAGCCTCTAGAATTCCTGCCTTCCTGCAAAGACCCCCTAGCACCATTTTCAGTGGCATCTCCATGGCAGGCCAGATGTTTACTCTGTTTCTAAGCACTGGGGCCCAAAATGAGATCACACGGACTGTTCTCAGTGGCTTTCATTGGGCTGTTCTCAGTGGCTTTCATTTAAGTCTGTGGAATGAAGTGGACTGTAATCTGGAACACAATTAAAGGGGAGGGCAAAAATGCTGCTTCTCATTTCAGATGCCTTCCCTCACTAAATCCCTTGCTATTGTATCCTGCTGCAAGATCATGTTTCTACTTAGAGATTTGGGATGGTGAGGTGAGTAGTTTGGTGGAGGGAGGAAACTGGGAAGAGATTCTGAGTAGAGATGGGCATGAACTGGGAAAATACCGAACCGTGTGGTTCGTGATTCATCGTGTTTCACGAAATACAAACCATGAACTTTCATGAACTTGCCCTGGTTTGCGAACTGGTTCATTTGGTTTGTGAAAGTGTCACTTCCGGGGCAGCAGAAGGTCTGCAGAAAACTCCCCGTCCCATTGCCTAGGAAACTGATTGATTGGCACCATGCTGTCTGCAGTGATGAACCAAAAAACGAACTAAACAAACCAGCCTAAAGTTCATGGCAGTTTGTTGTAAATGGGCTTTGACAAGCCACCAGTTTGCGAACCGTGAACCAGCCTGGTTCGTGATGAACTTTGGTTCATATTTCGGTTCGCAACCATCTTTAATTCTGCGTGTCCCTTGGGGAGTAGGATGGAGAGCTGGGGAACTGAGGTGTGGGATTGCAGTTGGAGAAAAAAACAGAATCCTCTATTTCTTCCTTGTCAATCAGGCTTGAAGGACCTTCAGGTAGTGAACATCAGAACAGTTATGGATCAATAAAACAAACATTTCTTAAGGGAAGATTGCTAAGTATCGTGACAAGAAGTTGACACAGAAGATACAAAATCAACCAGTAACTTCACTCTAACCAACAAAGTACATGAGGAAGACACCTGGAGCTGAACTGGCTGCTAGTAAGAGCTAAGCTGAACTGGAATGTGAAAAATGAAACTTCTTTTACTAAATTCTAGCCCAGCAGCACCTTAAAGACACTGATCTGCATAGCCCAGGCAAGCTAAAACTTGTCAGATTTTGGAAAGCTAAGCAGGGTCGGCCTTGGTTATTAATTGGACGGGAGACCTCCAACGAAGATGAGGTTTGCAGAAAAAGACAATAGGAAACCACTTCTGTTAGTGTCTTGCCAAGAAAACCCCACGAGGGGTTTCCATAAGTCAGCTATGACTTGATGGCACTTTCCACCACCAGCACCTTAAAGTTTGACAAAATTTTCCAGGATATAAACTTTCCTGAGTCAAAGATCGCTTCATCAAATACCTCTTACTAAAATGCCGATGACCAGAATTTCCCAGTATGGCAAGTGGGAAGGGTTAATACACTGCAAATATGTCATGTTTCTTTCAGCTGGAGAGAAAGGATTCATTTCATCAGAACTTAGAGAAGAAAATTTCCCAGGAGCTATTGCCCAGATCCCCTACTATAAGATCTGAAAGAGCTTTCAGACTCTTGCTGGCAGTTTGCCAACAGATTTTTAACAGGATGTCATTCAACTAAAAACACAAGCAATCCAAAAGGAAGGCAAGAGCTTCCAAAAATGCAATTTCTGTATTGGGTTACCCATCTTCCCCCACTCATAAATAGCAGCATCTTTTATTGTGAAGGCAATTGTGACCAAAGGTGCCAGTAGTGGAGGTCTGTAACCCGATCGACAGCTTGAAGGCTCTAGACTTGAACCACTCTGTTCCTTTTAGACTTAGCATGGTCCATTAACTTCTCAGACCCATATCTTTGAGGTTTTGTAGTTTTTTTTAAAAAAGCCTTGATTTTAAGAACCATTTCATAGCATCCCTCCAGTCTGTGCTAACACTGGGCATTGAATTTCAGGCAACCTGGACACTTTCTTCAGACTTTTCCGATATACACACAAAAGCACACACAGCAATAGAATTTATTAATGGATCCAAGAAATGTTAGAAGGCTGGTGAATGTGAGAACCCTAGCATTTTTATCTTGATGCTTTTTATGTTACACTTTCCCCAAGACCCTGGTTTCATAGCAGGTAAAGCTGACGGGCTGTTTTGGCCATTTGAGGCAAAATCTGAGTTTGCTGTGATCTTTTTATTCATATGCAGAATTTTGATTAAACGCTACCTCAGAGCAAGATTAAATTGCTACTGTATTCCTAAAATGTATATTTTTGCATATATATTTACATGGAGTTTGAACGCATTGCTGGGAAGACATTGGAAGCGTAGATTATGAAGTGTCTTATGGTATATGTACTAGGAAGGATGTCTCTTTGCTGTAAAACTTGTGAAGGAAAAGATTTCAGCATTTGCCAAGAACCAGTTCAACTCTTCACACCTCAGCCTCACCATAAATTGTGCTGAAAACACTGTTCATCTTCAGAGCTTGAGTACAACATGGGTGGGCTGCGTAACACGATCACTCACTTGTTGCTGAGCAACTGTTCATTCACAGCTTCAGAGGCCTTATGGGGCTCAAATATAATTTAATTTTTGACACTTATTTAGTCCTGTGGTAAGAAGGTTGATCAGCAGTAGATAGTGTGGTCTGATAGTACAATATCGTTCCTTCATGGTAACGATGAAATGACCTCTCTAATAAAAGTTAAAATTAATGAGCAAACCCAAGTGAGGTTTACTGTTGTTGATTTGTGTGAGATAGGGGTAGCAAGACTCATGCCCTTTTCATCTCAGCCAGAGTTAGGCACAAGTGCAGGCATCACTTCTCCCCTGGGGAAGCTTAAACACTTAATTTTTTTCTTCACACTTTAGGATTCTCCCATTTCAATACCTGGCCCTGCTGTGTGAATTTTTTGATCTGTACTCTGGGCCACATTTAGAATGAGATATTACTACAATTGTTTCAGATAGTTTTATAACGTATTTTGAAACAATTACCTCTGTTAATAATTCAGAATTCCCTTAACCCATGCAGCCTGCAGAATCAGAATCTCGTGTGGAATATGTCAAACAACAGGACTCTGTCACAATCCATACAGCTAGTGTGGAGGCTTGGCTGGCCTCTACCAGGGCCAGGGCCTTTTCGGTCCTGGCCCCAACCTGGTGGAACTCTCTGTCTGAGGACACTCAGGCCCGCCAGGATCTTGTATCATTTAGGCGGGCCTGTAAGACAGAGATGTTCTACCAGGCATATGGTGGAGGCTAATTTTAGCCCATCATTGCCAAGCCTTCCACTGGTCTCCCTCTACAAGGGGTATGGAGAGTCCACTCCCGCTGGTTGCCCCGAAAGGGGTACAGTATTTTATCTGTTTTTATAATTGATTTTAAGTTGTATTTTAATGAATGTTGTACCTCGCCCTGAGCCCGCTTGCGGGGAGGGCGGGTTAAAAATAAAATAAAATAAAAAATAAATAAATAAATAAATAAATAAATAAAAATACAGTGTGAAGGCAAGTGCTGAACATGGTATTCCTTGTGTGTGTGTTGGTGTTTATATGTATATAAAGATAATACCACTGGAAGTGTCTACGTAGATTTTTTTTAAAAAACCAAATTTCCAACTCTCTCTGATAATATGCTTTTAACGATTCCAGGACAGAAATCAAGATAAATGACACAGAGTTGATTACAGTGCCAGCAAGTAAAATAACAGGAAACAAAGGAGCTGTCTGGACAGGGGAATGGCAGAGAGTGTATTTCTCTAATTCAAAGTTATTTTCGCAGTGTGCTTTGAAAGGCTGCCAACCATTTGGGAAAAGACATGCCAATCATAGGTTTTGTTTATGGCTAATGGGAATAGTATTTAAGGTTAATTTCCAGTAATGACTGAGTGTGCTAGAGGCTACAGCCTCTGCCAGTGGATAATATGAGCATTTTTTTTCATGGATCAAGGCACAGTGCCTCTAACAGGTGCAGAAGAGGCAAAAATCGTAAGCAGCGGCTTTGACTGCTTTATTAATTTCCTTCGACTTTTAGCCCATTTTGCCACAAGGGCTTAAGACGAGTAGCAGAATATGAATTATTTGACTGTCTCTCAGCTTATGCTATGATATCACAAGCCAGTTTGAATCAGGAATGCTCGATTGCCCCTTTGACAGGATAGCAGTTTGCTCCCAATTGTGAGCAGTATCCTTGAAGATTAAAAAAAAAAATTGCTTCTTTTTGAATGTTAGAAACTGAGTCACATTTTTAAAAAAAGTTTACCAGCTGTTCAGGACACTGAGACTTAGTAAAAAATAAAACAACCCTTTCTGAGTTACGCACAAACGTCTGGAACGTGAGCATAAAAACCATCCTTCTGGATTTGAACAAAGGTCCTTTCAGGTCAGCATTCTGTTTCCCAAATGGCTCTAGAAAGCTGACAAACAGCTGTGGTTGAATTCAGCTGTCATAATGGGATTAGAAATATCCTCCAGGTCCCCCCGCAACTGATTCCAGCCTCATAGGAAGGAACTTGGTGTGTTTATTTACGTATCATTCAACTTGGGCCTACAGGCCCTAACTACAGCCATTCCATCAGGCACCTTACAACACTTAACTTCTGGCTCTTCCTCCCAGACTCCAACAGGAGGCTGATGGGCTCTCTTCCAAACATTATTTTCCCTATATAATCCTTTTTGTATATGTAACTCCCACAAGCTAGTTGGTTGTGCCCAGTAGGGCAGAGTCACTATCTGGAGCCAGGCAGCTGAGGAAGAGGCTGGTTGCTAGGGAGCTTAATAAAATGTTGTGTGCTCTTATCACCTTGAATAAGGTAATTGGAATCAAATTGTATGTGAACAATAGTGAATAAAAGAGGTGTATGCAGGGCTTTATTTCAGCAGGAACGCGGTGGAATGGAGTTCCGGAACCTCTTGAAAATGGTCACATGGCTGGTGGCCCCGCCCCCTAATCTCCAGACAAAGGGGAGTCTAGATTGCCCTCCACCACCGAGCGGCGCGGAGGGCAATCTAAACTCCCCTCTGTCTGGAGATCAGGGGGTGGGGCCACCAGCCATGTGACCATTTTCTCCAGTGGCAACCCACTGTGTTCCACCACCTCTTTTCCCGGAAAAAAAGCCCTGGGTGTATGTGTGTTATATTCAGTTTGGTATTATTACTGGAATTGTTATTATTGCAGGGCTGAAATTCCTAAACTGAAGATGGAAGCCTGGGTTCCAGTTTGTTTCATAATCAAGAGTACCACAGCAAAGGACTCTGGCACTCGGTGGGACTTGAAAAGTTGGATCTTGCTTATCCTGAACTGGTTTCAAAAGATAACCAGTTACTTGGTGGAACTTAAAGACATTATTGGCTGCAAGTTTCTGTTCTTTGTCAGGATGCCAGATCCCCCAGTGGGAGCAGGGATCCCCTTCTCCCACTCTCCATCCCCCCCCAATATTCATCTGGCCAGTGGGGGGGGGAGGCAGGGGAATAGGCTCCCTGGGCACAATCCTGGGGCAGTGTGACGTCATTCCCAGGAATGATATCATTGCACTGCCCCAGGAGCACTTCTGAACTGCGGACCGGGTTGATTTGGGCTCCAAATTACCTGATGGAAAGCATGGGAGCGCTCCCGGGGCCTGCGAGATGACGGCACTCCCAACAGTGGGTGACGGGTCCCCCCTCCCACCAGGAAGGTAAGGGGACCTGGCAACCTTAGTTCTTTTGGACCTATGAGTTTGGTTATTGTTCTGGTTGTTGAAAAGTTTAGTTTAAAGAAATTTCCTTAACTTACATTTCTGTTGAAAGTTTGGTTCCTAAATTACCACCACAGAACCAAAACAAATAAGAATTTATATATACTCTTTACCACAATAACCATGTCTATTGTCAGTACTCAGCAGTTGGTACTGAGAGGTATGCTGCATCTGAACATGGAGGTTCCGCTTAGCTGTCAAAGCAAGTAGTCATCCTCAGGAAGTATGTCTAATCCTACTAAAAGCCATGTAAATTAATGGCTGTAACCATATTTAATGGCAGCAAATCCCACAAGTCAATTAAGAGACTGTGGGCCAAGCTACACATGACGAATGACACTTGAACAGCAAGTGTATTTCTCCCTGTTCACTTGCCCTCCACTCAATCCATTTGCCGTTCAAGTGTCATTCGTCATGTGTAGCTTGGCCCACAGTGTGTGAAGAAGTACTGGGTTGGATCCAGCCAGCTTTTCAGGTGGTGAAAAGGGAATTAGGGAATTTGACCACACAAAAACTACTATGCTGGGGATCATGGGACCTGCATGGACGAAAGTCATGTGGGATGGGTACAGTTGTAAGGACGGGAATTAGGCTAGCTTGAATGAAAATGTTTGAATCTAACCCACTGCCTTTTCTGAACCTATTGCCCATTGCCTACACTGAGTGACCCCAAGTTCTAGTATTATGAAATAGGTGGGAAATTTCTCTATGTGCTGATCACAAGCTAGTTTATAAAGTTCTCATTTGAGAGGCTGCACACATAACTTTCTAGTCAGATGCAAGAATCAGGCCAAAGGAAATCACATAATCCACTAATGACTCTATGGTATGTCTTTGTCCCAAGCTATCATAACAGAAGGTAGTTAAATTTCAAGTTGCTAAGAAATTGGCATATTTTAAAAACATGAATCACCTGCTTGGCTGGCTGTCTCACTGCTGCAGTCCCTTCTTACTTCCATGTAGTAGGGGGTTTCCTCCACTTGGATCCAGATTTTGTGTTATGTATGATATAAACCAATTTAAAGTAAAGTACACAAAATTCACTGCAGGATGGGCCTGACAAGTTAAATTATGATAGAAATTCATGTTGGTGCCAAACTCAATTTATAATGTTTGCCAAATAGCGTTGCCAGGACTTGGGCTTGTTAGAACTTACATTAATGCTCTATGGATCTACCTCTGACAAATTCAATTTTATTAATACTTCAGGTTGGTTTGTTTAGCTGTCCTCGTCTTCCAGGCGCAGTCATGGTTCATGGAGCAGAATGAACATGGCGCTAGAAGGAAACATCTTCCAATATCTGTCATGATATAACAGGATGAAATAACAGAAACAAAAGCCTGCCTTTTTATTATTTCTCTGATGCAGTATGGCAGGGACCATAAAGCAATCTTTCTGTTTCGGCTTCTTCATACTTTCATTTCACATCCTGGGAACCTTCTTCATTAAAGGCTGTTTGTTGTGAGCTGACAAGTTGAAAACAGCGGAGTTCTCCCTTCCTGGTCCATTTTCATCGCCATCTCCAGCTTGAATGAAGCAATTGCTACTGTCAGCTTTGCAATACATACTTGGACATGCAAGGCCAACGTGTCATAAGGCGTATTAAAATGGCTTCATCTTGAGTCTGGAACCACCTCAAAATGGGTTTGCTTTCTAAAGCTGCTTGAACATCCTGGGTTGTGTGAAAAAGAAAGACCTCAGCTCTGGTGAGGGATGCAAAGAGTCACTACAGGTCCCTCAGACAAAGGCTTGGATCCAAACTAGCATTTACATAGGTGTAGATTTCTGTCTACGGAGCATGACTTTCTCATTTCCCCTCTCCCAAAGTAGCCCCAAACTCAAACACTGGGTTTAATCCAGACTAAATATGCAATTTCTAGTGTTTCTCCCTTCCCACTTCAGATGATTCTCATGTCATTCCTCATGGTCCCCTATACTCCGGAACAGCATTTCATGGAGATCAATGGGTTGCAGTGGGAAGTGTATGGGGGGAGGCAGGGAAGTTCTTGGGGGCAGCCCATTGCATGAAAACAAGCTGCATGGCATGTTAATCACATGAATAGGTAGATGTCAGGCTGGCCACTGGTTGTCAAAGGTGTTGGGTCATCAGCTGGAGTTGTTTCCACTATGGACTGTTTACAGCAAGGAGGACCCATCTCCCACCCATCCTTTCCTTGTGTGTGCAAACACATGGAATGGTGGGAGGAAGAATAAGTGGATTGGAAGGAGTGTACCTACTAGTTATACAGCCACACACCAGCGGCTGGTATCTGGTTCCCCAGGCCACCATGTCCCCCAGAACCTTGTCCCCTTCCCACTAGCCTCTGTGCTCAATGGCCTCAGTGTGGTTCATCAAGCCGCTAGTAATCAGCAGATGATTTGCAATTGATTAGGGCTAAATGAAAACTGGAGGATGGAAAGATGAGAATTCTTCAACCTGCTGTATTGTCCTGTGCGCTGGTGCGCCACCATGTGCTGTGGGCTGAGGGAAGACCCAAATTCAAATCTCAGCTAGATCATAAATTTGAAGACTCACTCTAAGCAAGTCATTATAGCTTGATGTCCCTCTTCCTTTTACAGGTGGGTCTATACTAATTCAGGTTACAAAGGTGTTGAAAGAATAACAATGGCCTGTGAAGCTTTGGGAACAACTAAGAAGGAATAATAACAAAATAGGAAGTCCCACAATTCTCGTTAAGATTTGTGCCTGTAATGGAGCAACTGTGTCTGTTTTTGTGGATGGTCATGGATTATCATGGCTGGTAAGGATAGGAAAACAATGGGAGGACAGACCAACCTTACCAAACCCTTCACAAGATCCACAACTAGTGCAGGGACATGGTCCTCATGGTGCCAGCCATTAAACACCATTCATATACGTGCCCCACAGGTGTGATATACCTGCAACCATCTGTTGATTTAAGCTGAGAGTCAGTGATCCACTACTCTACTCCTTTACCTGTCATGACTAATTTCATGTGATCAGAATATGGTTCATCATGACTGTCATGACCTGGCTGTGCCAGGAAGGCCTAGCAAGGCCTCAGAAGCCTGTTGGCAGTGGAAGTAGGCCTGCCTACGAGCCAGGAGCCCCTGGGCTGTTTTGGTGCCCTTTTTGGCCAATCAGAACACAGGCGGCTAGTGTTATATAAGTCTGGGAGGGGGTAAAGCCTGTGTTCTTTCTCCCAGGGAGTAGGCCAGAGGAGGTTTCTGCTAGGGAGAGAGGCCCTCATCCAGGTAGGGTGAGAAGGCAGGCCTGGCAGACAGAGGGACAGGGAGTTCAGTCGCACTAGGGCCTTTTGTTTATTTTACTTTCACCCATCTATTGTTGCTAAGGCACCTTATTTGTTTGTTGTTTGATTAACTGACCTCCTTGTAAGTAAACTCTTTTGTTTGTTGTTACTCTGCTGGGCCCTCACGCCTGTTTATTGCCCAAGCTATGGAGGTCAGAAGGGTTGGGAGGGTACTCTGGGGCTTCCCAAGGGACCCTAAATCCCAGAGTGGTGGCAGCATAAGGTGGCTCACCCCACCTGAGGCATGACAATGACCATCACACTTTTCAGAGAATGGCCATGAAGGAGACCTGAGCCTCCAATTACAGGCCAGGATCCAGCTACACCTCCAAGCTACGAATCTATTCCTTTAGAAGGAGTTCAAACTGCTCCAGGACAAGCTGATTCCTCGAGGAGCTTTGTCACTGACTAACTAACCGTACTTGAGTGTTGTCTAGATTGAGCTTCAGTCCATCGGTCCTTGTCTATCCTATTTACATTACCATTGCCAGGCACCTCTTCAGGACTTCCACATTAAACCTGGAAGTTCTTGGTGTTAATAGGAAAGCATCAGAAGGTATGCCAGCTGCTTTCATGAGACACAAGATTATGGAAGAAAGGCTCCATGCTGCCCTGCTTCTTTCTCCAGTGTGTTGTTGTCCTACTAGAACCCTATGTGACTTCACTCATTTTAAAAGGCTCTGGCTGGCTCACACAATTTGATGGTTTTTTATGGTCTCTCAGTGGACTGAATCTCATAGTTCTGCTCCACTAACGGTGAAAGTTCTATCTAGTGCAAGAAGTTTTCCTCTACCATCAGGGAATGTTTTCTTGCACTGAAGTAAAACACCATTGTCAGCAGAACAGATCTATTGTATCCATACTCCCAGTATATTCTTTATTTTGGAGTTCTTTGGATGGCAACCCTAAAATTTAAGATCCTCAATCTTCTGTTGAAAGGAGCACCCTTACCCAGATGCCTTGGGTTTGTATCTCTTCTAGTTGCAAGAAGAAAAGGTAAGGGTTGGCACTGTTGTTCTCTTAAATGAATAGCATATGAAGAGCATCAGAGGAAACAATGAAGGAGGAATGAGAAAGCCCTATTGAGGGGTTTGGTTACACTCCAAGCACTGTGTTCTATATGCTCTTATCTAGACCTAGACCTTAGTATGCTTCAGGGTTAGGACTCCTATAGACTCGACATGATCTTGTTACAGATAGTAAATCAATGCATTATGAGTCTTGCAGTGTTGATGTTATGAAATGGAGCCAAACGCTTTTCAGTGTAATACAATGAGACTCTTAGCTAAACACAGAACTGAATAGACAAGATGTATTGCAAGAGGATAGCGCAAAGGGACCTAAATTTAAACCATTTTTGCTAATCTCCTTGCAAGCATTAAGACGAAGGCAACCAATAAAAAGCCATTCATGTGGAACGGCAAACATGCTCGACTCATGTAAACACATTATTGGACTGGCTTCAGTTTTAAGTAATATCGTTAACAAAAAATAAACAGTATTGTACAAAAAAATAAACATGCCCTACAAGAGAAGAGCAGAGCCACATAAACTAGAAACAAATAATGGGTAATCTTCTTCCTGCAGTGTTCTGGAGATGGGCCATTGGGGGATATGTACCTTGTTTCGGGTGAAAGTTTGATGCAGAGGCACTCCTGTGAACTGTAGGGGGGAAAGCAGTGTGGTTTTGATGTTCAAGTTTTCAGGCACGATAAGTGACATTTGCCACTGAAATTTTTAAACAATGAAGCTTCTTGATTAAAAAAAAGAAGAAGAATGCATGCCTAACTGTTGACAACATTGCGGTTTTTCTTTTTAAAGTTAAAGCAAGCAAGAACAAGCTTTTACTCTCTGATGCCTACAGCCAAACAACACATGTGCTGGAATTCCATGACACAGAATATTTGACTTGTTATAGGCCTCTAAAAAGCAGCTGTGGACCCAATCTGAGTCAAATCAGTCCCCTAACCCATACTGCTTTAAACCTCGATATGGCTTAATGCAGCCCAAGGAAGGAACATTTTCACTGGGGAAATGACATGTGCCCACCTGACACACACATGAAGCCACTTTATATGGAGTTAGAGCATTTGCACATCAGGTCAGTATTGCCTACTCAGACTGGCAGCTCTCCAGAGTCTCAGGGTGAAGTCTTTAGTATCACCTATCACCTGCCCTTCTGAGATGCCAGGGATCAAACCTGGGACGTTCTGCATGCAAAGCAGATCCTATTCCAGTAATCCACAGAGAAAGACATCAAACCCCGTTCCCTAGCATTGTGGTCCCAATTCAGATCTCTCCTCCTTTGCTCTTGAGTCGAATAACTAGAGATGATTGAATTCCTTAAGATCCATCCCATTAATACTTTTATTCCATTCTCCTCCAGAGGATTCATTTGGAAGATGTGGCTGCATTAAAGTGATTCCCTGCATCCCCCAAACATGAGTGCTGGTTATTTTATTTTTCATACCATTTATTTATGAATTGTTGCATTCACAACTACAAAATGCCTCAAGGTTGCTAGATCTTAACCCAGCGGTGATGCCTTAGCTTTAATAGGGCTCTGAAGCTGCAACCGCACAGTCCTCTGCTGCAGCACCTAGTCCTGGTGCTTCACTGTTATCCATTCTCTCCTCGTGAACAAGGCTTCAAGTTTCCCCAGAAATGGTGGGCAAAGGAGCTGATGGACTACCAGGCAGGAAGACACAGTAATAGGATACTTTGATGGTGTCTTGGAATTCTAAGAATTACTGATAGCAACTCGAGATTGACCCCTGGGACACCTATTTTCAAAGTGCAGAAGTGGTGAGCCATTTCACTAGATGGACATCTCCAGGGAAAGCTACCTCCGTACCATGTGGTGCTACCACAGAAAATGCCCTGCAGGGTTATTATGCCATTCAGGAATTTTCTCAAGTGTGAAAACTATATCTCAACTGAATTTTAATTATTGACAAATTTTAATTGTTATTTTTAATGATAGACACCACTTATCCCTTAACAACCAGAAAAGACTTATATTGTGGCTCCAAACCTACCAATATATCCACTAAGACCTACCTTGTGTTTAGTTTATATGGGCATTCTATATTCTGTCTGGCTCCAGTTATGCGTAATTACCAGCTTTTGTGTTTTTCAGTTGTGTTTGTTACGTAATTTTGCTGGTATTTTTTAAAATTAGGCGTGATATCCAGTTTTAAATAAAGTGAAAAATGTTGGATAAGCACAAAATTAGAAGATGAATTTTGGTCTGCAACATGATCACACTGGAACAAAATAACTTCAACTTTACTTATTCCACCTGGCTGTAAATGGCTTCTGCACCAGCCTGTGTTGCTTAAGTAACCTTGTAAACTTCAACACAATTGTAAACTGCCATTTTAATGGCAAACAGTGTTAGGGATTATTAGGAAGGCAGTATAAAATAACGGCAGGAATAGCAACTTTGGAGTGAGTGTTGCTTGAGATAGTACAGGGTTCCTGACCCAAGCCAAATCCAATGAGGTGGCGGGAATCAGTGCAGATAGGAGGACCATTGAGTAATCACACATTGACCCTAAATTAGAAAGCTTGTGCAATAGGCTTCCTCTGGAGTAAATTACCAGCATGCAGGACTTGTGGAAAGGCAGGCTACGAAGCTGCAGCTCAGGAAAAAAGAATAATGTGAATACTTTCTCCAGCGTATAAAGGGGGAAAACATCTTTCCCTGGAATTTCTTGTAGTTCTTATTGAAATGCACTCCTTTTGGACTGCCTCTGCCATTTCTGGCCAGGGCTGTTCTGGCCATTATTATTAGGCAGCAATGTTTGGTCAGTTTGTCAGATTGTTTGAATTAAAATCTTAGGATCAGTTAAAAATATGTTCTTTATTAGGCAGCATTTTTTAAAAAAGGAAGATGCCATTGGGGCAGGGGGAAACAAGAGGGGGGAATCAACCAAAATTGTCCCCTCACTCTCTCTCAAGGAGATCAAGATCTATGAACACAGCCACAGCATGTGCAACAATGAAAGGGAGCAATTTTGGCTCATGCAATACGAAATGCCACGTGGTGATCATTCTGCAGGGTCCTTCAACTCTCATGAATGGCTTTTCAGGGAGCTCAAGGGATTGCTGGGCAATGTTGAATGAGAGAGAAATTGCCTTCCATTATTGTGTGCAGTTCCAGGAGCTTGGATCCAACTATGTTCATTCAAAAAACATGTTTCCAATATCCCTGCATAGTTTTATAATACAACCGGGTATATAAGAAACCAACATCTTTAGCAGCACATTTCCACATCTTCCAGAAATGGCACCAGACGTTTTTGAAAAAAAAAATTCCGGGATATAATACAATGAAGCAACTTTTATTCATAATAATTGTTCACTGGAGAAACTATACAGTGGCTCTCAGGCTTTTAAATTTAAAAAAAAAACGCATAATCAATTGGTTGACATTGCAGGGCCTATTATATACAGATCTGTTTCTATGGTGGAAGTCATAAACATGCTCCCAATATCTTCTTTATCAATATGAGGCTGCAAAGCCATCAATATACTATCCATTTTTTATAAGAGAGCCTTAAATATTTTGTACTTGCCAAGTATTTGCTCATGACAGGGTAGACTCCAAATGAACTCTTAATCTCTTGGCTTTCTTATTTTAAAATTCTCCTTTGCAAATTCTGGAACTGAGTGGCTCTTACATCGTACCACATATGTCACCTGAAATAATAGTTTAATAATTAAACTATCTATGGTAAGTCAAGCTGTGATCTGAAACCAATGTTTGAAGTCAATATATTAACTCCAGTTAATCTTAGATATGGTTTTATGTGATGTATGAATGAAGAAATCTTGGCATAACTTGGATTTGTTCCTCAAACAGGTTTTGATGCAATGCAGGCTAGAATAACAGCCAGGTCTTGCAGCAGGGGAGATGGGGGAAAGAACGAAGAGACTGAAACCTGCATTTGACAAAGCAACATGGTTTCACAAATGAACCATAGTTAAAAATAAACAATGGCTTTGTGCTATATCTGAACGGAACTATTGTTTCATAATATGATCTCTTCTGTACGTAGACCGTGCGATCAAGTACTACCAGCTCTTTCCCATGCACTAAAATTACTAACCAATTGTGAAAGCTTAACAATAAAGAATCAAGGTGATGGGTGAATTTCATGGCACACAATTTTCTTTAGATTTATCCCAAAGCTATACTAGAGTGTCATGTCCAAAAACAGACTTTATTTTTAGCTGGACTCCCTTTTGTCTACTAGAATCCATTCTCTTCTTGGGTTCAAAATACAGCATTGTTCTCCAAGAGAAATTGCCATCGGTCTGTTCCCACACCAATAACGTTAGGCAGTTAGCATTTCAGCAGGACAGTAGTTTATAGTGTTTGCGAGTCCAAAGAGGTACTACAGGAGCCACTGGAAGCTTTAATACCTTTTGAGCCAACCTTGACAGAGCAAAATGAATTGAATCGTAACCGTTGTCGAAGGCAATGCTCCGAATAAACCCATAATAGGGTAGGATTACATTGTCAAACCTGGATTATTATTTTCACCTGGGGTGAATTAGATTATGTTCTGGTTCAAAGACAAAGAAAAGTACATTCTTGGGGCAAACAGGCACAGAACATCTTACAGCTAAAGGAACAGCTGTGCTTGCTGCCTCTGAAGCGACGTCCTTTACAATAGTGGAAGAATTCTTTGCAGACAGGACCGTAGCCAGCCTTCTTTCCCAAGTGGAGCTACCATATTTCTAGGTGGAGTTCAAAACCATGATTGGAAAATAATCAACTCCTTTCTAGAAGTTTGTTGCCAAGCCCAGGTGTCTACGTACATCTTAGTATTGATGAACTGTTTGGGTCAGGAACATGAAAAGAACAGTTAATGTTGGGAAAATCTTATGCCCTTATATAAATCCTTGTTTTACATAAACTATGTTAAGTTCCTCACTCTCGTGCAAGCTCCCTGCCACGCTCAGTCAGGCATTAGAATGATAGTGATCTTGGGAAAAAATCTGCTAATGGGAGTCTTGGATGGGTTGTAGGAGTGATGCATTGAGCAGGGCATCATCCACCACTGATTGCCTTTTTATCAGATTATTTAGACTAAAAAATGCGTTATTGTAATTGAATGGCAGATTTCCAACCCCCTTTTTAGCTTGTTTGGTTAGGACAGAATCAGTAGCTCTGATGGAACAGTGTGCCTGATAGCCCTGGCCTTACTATACCTGGATTCCTTCAAAATATTAGCCCTTTTTCTAATCCTGGCAGGCTGGCAGCATGCCCATTTGGGGAAATCATCATAAAACCAAAAATGCAGGACCCACATGAAGCAGGTCTCAGAGGCCAAAATGGCCCTGGGAAAGAGCCAGGCCCCCTCCTGAGGCCACACTCCTCTTCACATCATGGAGGGCCCAAGAGCCAGCTGGAGAGATGGGAGGAACCACCATACTTCTCTTTGCTGGCTGCCCCCTGCCCAAGCCTGAAGGGCGAAGGTGGACACTGCCGTGCTTCTGCTCTCCAGATGCTGCCATGATCTGCTCCTCCTTGCCAACCTGGGCACTGTGGAGTTGGCAAAGGGGCACAAGGACAGTGCCGTGCTCCTCCTCCCTGGCTGCACCACACCCGTGCCAGTCAGTGCTGTGCCTGTGCTCTTCTTTGCTGGCCTTGGTGCCGTGGGGCCAAGGAGGGGGAATAGACGCATTGCTGGCATAAGCTGAAGCTGGGTGCTGCTGTCCTCTTGGTCCTTTTTGCTGGCCTGGGTGCGAGGCAAAGCTCAATACAGGTGCCATTGGCCAACACTGGCAGGCATCTGGGAAGGAAGGAATTTTTTTCCAACTGGAATGTTTGTTATTTATAGTCTGCCTTTCTCACTGAGACTCAATGTGGATTGACCAGTGAAAGTCGATACAATCAACAGCTGGAACAGTAAATGAACAAACAAAATAGCATTATGGATTGCAGAAGTTTGAAAACAAGCATAAATCTGAACACAGAGAGGAAATATTGCCGAAACAAAGCATAAGTAATCAAACGTGACATCTTTAATGATGGGGAAACTATCCAATAGGAGCACATCTACATCAACAGACAGTAACAACAACAATAACAACATTTCATTTATATACTGCCCTTCAGGACCACTTAATGCCCATTCAGAGTGGTTTACAAAATATGTTATCATTATCCCCACAACAACAATCACCCTGTGAGGTGGGTGGGGCTGAGAGAGCTCCTAGAAGCAGCTGGCTTCAAATGGAGGGGTGAGGAATCAAACCCGGTTCTCCAGATGGAGTCTCACCTCTCTTAATCACCCAAGTACCCAGTGGCATAGTCTACAGTCCCTGTCCTTTTAATCAAAGCATCTCTCTGAGCCCTTTCTTACAGTGCATCCCTATTATCTGAATAAAAAAGCCCTCTTGAATAATTCAGTTTTGCATCGTTTGTGGAAAACCAGGAGAGTGGGATTTCCTCAGGCAGGCCATTCCGTAAGGTGGGCACTACCACAGAAAAAGCATGTGCGGACAGCTGTTGATTTTGCCCAGCTGCAGAAGGCCCTGTTCAAATATTCAAAATTGCAGTCTTCCTGGCACATAGTACAGTCTTCCTGGGATTGCACATGAAAAATATAGGTAGGGGATCCATGTTCAAATTCTCTTCCCACATCAAAAATACCTGCATATAGAAATCGAGTAAATCGTCATACAACATGCAGAAGAAATGTTAGCAGTGAATTTCTGCTCCTCTACACCACTTCATTGGTTCCTGCCACATCACATCACACATTTTGTATCACACATCACATCATGCAGGAAAAAGGAGGGATATGAATGTGGTACTGATAGTTTAGGCTTCACATCTGCTGCAGCATCTAGGTTCAATCTTATCATGATGACTAAAATCAGGAAATAACATTGCAATTATTCTCAGGATCGTTGTGATGTGAAACCAAATGGATAATAAGTAAACAACTCTCTGTAATGAGGATTTGGCCAACAAGCCAGTTGAAAAAGTTCAGCCCCCTTGATTCATGGAGACCAAGAAAAGGCAATTCTGAGTGCTTGGGCTTAACTGGACTTGTGCTATATAAATACTACAGAAAGCAGATTTTCCTTGCAGCTGTTCCATTCTGTCAAAAAGTTTAGTTACTTAAAATGAATATTCTGAACCTTAGTAGACATACAGGAAAAATTTGTCTGCAGAAACTCCAAGCAGGCACAAAAATAGCTTGCAACTTGTTCCTTCCAGTTCTAGAAAAGGAACCCAAGCAGCGCCCCTCCCCCTCTCCCATGCTTCTCTGTTCAAAGCTTTCTATCTGTGTTCTCACACATGCCAGCAATCACTCCATTTCCAGCTTAATAGGCTCAGATGTCACTCTCTGGCCTGTCAACGCCAAGCATACCCATCATACCCGAGCGCGAACCAAGCTCAAAACCCATAGCAGAAATGCTCTTGATTTGTTTGCCGAACTAGTCTGTAACACTCGCATACCTGGTTTCTGTCTCTGTTGTAATCTGAAGCTAAAGAGCGCGACCAACATCTTGCAGATCCAAATTAATTATTTTTCTTTGCAATAAGGCAGATGATTTAGGCTTCCTTTTCTAGGGAACACAGCAGCAGTTCAGTTCTGTACGACTGTCATCTCTATATAAAGGATGAAAAGCAATAGCAGCAATTCCTCTTTCCAGAACTTGATACCAATGATGTCAATAAATCTCTATCTACTGAATCAAACCTTTCCTACAACTATGCCTGTGTTCCATACATGGTTGCCTGTCCATCTATTTTATCCTCACAACCCTCTGAGGAAGATTACAGAGTACATGACTGGCCCAAACCAATAGGAATAACATTAAGGAACGTCCTTCCTTAAGGAAGGAAGATCGATATCTGAGGGCTATCCTCAAAAGCTTGAGGATGTTGAAAGGCCAGATCGTGGATGTCGAATGGAGGACAGACCTTGGCTTTTCCCTTAGCTGCTGGCAGTTTAATTTCCTTTGCCGGCAGGAGCCAGTTCGGTGTAGCAGCAGGACTCTAATCTGGAGAACTTGGTTTAATTCCCTAGTCCTCCACTTGAAGCCAGCTGGGCGACTTCGGGTCAGTCACAGAGCTCCCTCAGCCCCACTCATCTCACAGGGCGTCTGTTGTGGGGATCATAAGAACACTGACTTTGTAAACCACTCTGAGTGTGGCACTGATCTGTCCTAAAGAGCAGTATATAAGCACAAATGTATTATAAGAGAAAGACCCTGAAATCTACTACAGTTAATAAACTATTTCAAACATATATATTTCCCCCTTTCCATCATTTGGTTCTTCAGCATTGCAATTCTGAGGACTCTTTCCTAGGATTAAGCCCTATTGAATATAGTTAAGTAGGATTCTGAGCAGATTTGCTTATGGCTGCTTCATATACGTTTGAATAGAGCTGTTTCCGATTTCAGCTGGTTGAGATTTTCCATGTAGATTTTCACCTCAGAAGAATCTGTCCCTCTGCCTGAGGTCCACATGAGAAAGCCATGTTAAGGCATCTGAGCCCTTTGGTGCGGTCTTAGCTGCAACAAAAATCAAGAGAAATTCTAATTCTCACTCCACAGTTTCACACCTCTTCCAGCATGGTAGGAGTTGATGAAAGTACATTCATGATCTCTTTTTCTGACCAAATGCTGTGACAGAGAGATAAAACAGAATAGAGGGGGTAGGAGGAAGGGGAAGAAGCCAGGATGGCCAATAACCTTCCTTTCTATGGTTGATGGTTGTTGGGGGTTTTCCGGGCTGTCTTTCTCCTCCATTGCTCAGTTATCACTCCATACTCTGTCTATTGCACATGGAGGATAGCTTTTATCCAGTGCTGCTAAATTATATTATCTGCTTGCTACAATTTTAATTGATTAACTATACAATCCTATGCAGAGTCAATAGGCTTAGACTGGAGTAACTCTGCTTAGTATTGCAGTGTAAATCTTTTAAGAGCACAAATGTTAATTTTTCCATTTGTTCTCTTTCTCTTTTTTTAATGTGAAGCTTAGTTTGTTGGACAAGCCTTTATCGTAGTTAACTCAGGGGGGAAAGCCATAAAACAAGATCTTTTTTTTTATTCTGGTACCTTTGTCGCTGATGAAGTTTGTTGGACTAGTTCACATTGCTGTTTATTGTTTTCCACTTGGAGTTTTGTGTGTGTGTGTGTATTTTTTAAAAAAGAATTGAACTGGACATATTTTTCTCAGCAAGTGCTGGTCTTAGATGGGAAAAGCAAATCCAGTTTAAAAGAAATTCTGTCAGGTGTATAGCCTTCCAGTCTAATCCCAAGGTAGATCTATTATTGCACTGCAATAATAAAGCTTTGGATCCGCAACAATTTTGTCTCTGTTTGTTACAAAAGAAACAGCTATCTGGTTGTTAACACCTTCCCCTGAGCTGTTTGGCCCACCCAGATGAAGCTGCCACAAATCAAAGTGGAGCTTGAATTTTGCAGTTAAACACTCCCGGGAGATAAGAGCAAGAGGACTGCTACATCAATTATCTCTTTGGTAAGAGACAGTGATGGGAATTCACAATATCACGTTCCATTCTGCTGTCAGTTAATATCTACCGTGCTAAAAAAAGAACTGTGAAGGAATGAAGATTTTTCTCTGAAAAGAAATAGAACCATCCAAGATTCTGACACTATTTTACGAGTGAAGTAACAAAACACATTGTTCTGATACTGTGTTTTGTGCCCATAAAAATCACCATATTTTAATCGAAAGACATGAGAAACAATTGCTAAAAAATACTAACAGTGCAATCCTAAGCAGAGTTACTCCAGTCTAAGCCCATTGATCTCAATAGTCTTAGACTGGAGTAACTCTGTTTAGGATTACATTGTAAGAATCCTTGCTTTTGCCAGTCATACATTTTTCCTTGTGCCTTAAGGTCAGGAAGAAAAGTCCTGTTTGGGGTGCGATCCACCCAACTGAGATTCAGCAGGAATCATACACTTTTATTTTTTATTGTGAGACACTATTTGGAGAGAAAACACGGGAGGTATATTCATAAATTAACGTAAAGAAGTAAACCCCAACCTGTTGCCCATTGGTATGTGTCCAGATGCCCACTCTTTTTTTCCTTAGAGCAAAGAGCCAGTTCTGGCCTTCATCTCACGAGAGAAGAAAGGAATTGCTTCAGAAGGGCTAGTGTGCTTATTTATTTAAAATATTTTTATGCCTCCTCTTCAGTAGGGTTGCTAGGCTTGCAAATCCTGAGAACTTGGGAGGGCAGGGCCTGGGAAGCAGAAGTGTTGTGCCTTCTGTGATGTCATTTCCTCCCCCAATTTCCTTCCTGCTGCTCACTTGATTAACCACACACAATTGAGGGGGATGATGGGAGTTCACCTGCCGAGGTGAGCATGTGGCAACCATACTCTTCAGACGCCTGCTTGACGAGGCTCACAACATACAAGATAAAACAGTAAAATGTACAAATGTTAAAATATGCTACTGTCAAAAAACAGCCCATAAAACTCAGAAGCATAAAAGCACACAAAAACCTGGAGTTTTTGTAAAGTACCAAGTTCCAAGACTGCAACAGCCTTGGAAATCCCTATCAGTACTATATTCAACCTGAACATGTTTAGCTGCAAAAATGAACAGCTGTCATCTATATTCTCAGCATGAAAAGAATTGCATAGTTTTGGAGCCAGAATATTGTGTGAATTGCTTTCTTCTAAGTTGTCTACCCCATGCAACTTAGAAGCAAGGTCTCAAATGTTGCTAACATATTTCACAACCTTGGTGTCTTGAAAGATTTTTCCTAATTTAAGTCAGATATGTTCAGCTCACTCTTGGGTAACCTGTAAATATTTATCTGGCAACCTAATGTGTAAAGTTTCTCTGTAATTAGTATCCCACATCCCATCTTATTCATATATTATGGACAATGTTTTCTTAGGAAGCATGTGGGCTATGTTACATTAAATTAACTGGTTCACAGTAGCTTAAATCAGATTTGTCCAAGTAGGACACTTTGAGGAGACAGTGTGTGTGTGTTATGTGCCATCAAGTTGCTTCTGACTTATGGTGACCCTATGAATGAAAGACCTCCAAAACATCCTATGATTAACAGCCATGCTGAGATCTTGCAAACTGAAGGATGTGTCTTCCTTTATTGAGTCTTCCTCTTTTCCTACTGCCTTAAACTTTTCCTTACATTATTGTTTTTTCCAGTGAGTCTTGTCTTCTCATGATGCAACCAAAGTACGATAGCATCACTTTAGTCAGTTTAGTTCCTAGGGAGGATTCAGGCTTGATTTGATCTAGAACTCACTTATGTGTTTTTTCCACCATCCATGGTACCCACAACACTCTTCTTCAGCACCCCATTTCAAATGAATCAATTTTCTTCCTGTCAGCTTTCTTCAATATCCAGCTTTCATGTCCATACATAGTAATGGGAAATACCATAGAAACTTGAGTAGGAGAGATTAAAATGATCATCAGTACAATACTTTTTAATCAGTTAATTGGGAAGGTTAAACAATTATATGATTGATCCCCTCAATGGGATTTCAAGGGAAGAGATTAGCAGGATTAGTTTGACATTGCTTGCTTCTTTGTAGCAACCTGGATTTCCTCGGGAGTCTCCCATCCAAGGACTAACCAGGGCTGATCCTGCTTAGCAGCCAAGAACATCAAGATCAGGCTAGTCTAGGCCATCCAGGGCAGGGCAATATGCTTGTTTATAATTTGATCTGGCATGTTACTGTAACAATGAGAAAGAAGGTATGTTTGAAAGAAAGTATTTTCTTTAAATTATCAGTGATAGCTTAAAAAAATAAAAATGCATATGTCTGACAAAGGAATCTATGGCATGGCTTGAGAAATCTAAATGTATATATATGAAAGGCCCTGTGGGATCAAATGGAGGGTTCATCTACTTCAGCATTCCACTTCCAAAACAGCGACCAACCAGATTCTACAAGGAAACCTACAAGCATGGGAGGAAGGCCATAGCCCACCTGCACAGCCCGCCACGTGATTCCCATTCCCTCTTGTTTTAACCCCTCATTTGCAGTATTAAGGTAATAACATTTATGTAACTTATAGGGTTGTTGTTAAGGATTACAAGATAACTTAAGCAGATTGCTTTGAAAACTAAGTTGTTGCTGTTGTTGTTGTTGTTATTAAAAGTAGTAGCAACAGCAGCAGCCCCATGTGACTTTTGTCCATGCATGTCCTATGGTCCTCAGCATCGCTTTTTTTGGGTGGTCATTGAAGACTGTATCCTATCTTCTTTGACAGTAGAAAAGGTGGTTGGATCCCACCTTCTCTCTTTCCATACATGGGAGGGCAGGCAGCATGGTATAATCCAATCAGGTCTCGGAACCTAAGCAGGATCTGTACTTGTAAGCAGAACCATCAAGGAAGACTCAGTAGAGGAAATAGAAAAGAGCAAGAGTCCAGTAGCACCTATAAGACTAACAAAATAGGTGTAGGGTATGAGCTTTTGTGAGTCACAGCTCACTTCTTCAGGTGCAGCAACAGCAGCAGTAGTACAGACAGACTAACATGGCTACTCATCTTGATCTGTAGAGGAAGGTAATGGCAAACCACTTCTGCTTCTCACCTTGAAAGCCCTTTGCAGGGGTCACTATAAGTTGGTTAGTCCTTGTTTGTGTGGCTTTTCCACATACCATTTTGCTATAATACTTTTGACCATTTCAAAGGCTCCTCACTGGCATTCCACTCTTGTTTCAACTTCTCCTCCATCTGAGGGCATAGAGCATTTCGATCATCATCTCTAAGAGCACGTTATCTTGAAAGAGAAGCTTCTCCGCTCCTGACGTACTTCTCCCACATCAGTTTAAAAGGTGCTCTGCAACCTTTTTAACCCTTTCCCATTTAATCAAGCAACTAAATGACTGGTCAGTTAAAAGGAAAATGTTTATTCAACAAAAGTGCTTTAATCAGTTGACTGTCCTAGTATTTAGAATGTTGTTGATAAGAACACAAGAAGAATCATGTCTCTAGTCCATCATCCTGCTTCCCACAGTGGCCCACTAGATAAAACAATATGAATTCTAGAACTGTCACTTCTAGAAAATTAATATTTTAATTACAGTACAATCTTAATTGTCCATATATTTTCAGTGATGCTAAACATTTTAAAACCAAGCAAACTTAAGCATTGGAAAGCTCCTTTGATTTTAACACAAGAGTTAAGCACAAGTTTAATTCTTCCTCACTGAAATAAAAGAGAAATGCCTTAAATTTGGTTGAAAGTTTGGGGAAATAAAGCTATTTAATATGGGTTCTCCAAGTTAGCTACTACAGCAAGAAAGGATCTCATGGGGAAAAATGCCCAATAGCTAACAACAAATTCTCCTGCTCAAGGATTCACACCACAAATTAACAACGTCATTATAATTCGGTTAATAAGGTGCTGAAGTGCATATAAGTGTCATAAATATAAAAATAAGTGAATAGTCATCAATCATTCAATCAATAAATATATGAAAAATACATATCAACTTGTCACACATCATCATAATTTAAAGATATGTCAGCAATTACTGAAAGATACAGTCTGTGTGATCTCTGACTGAGATTCTTAGTATGTCTTCTCTACAGGTTCAAGAATTGAGTCAAAGACAGTGTCCCAATGGGATTCCAAATCAAGTTGTTAATGTTCTTTGCTAATGCTCTTATTGCTTGTTTTGTAGATTCGTAATCAGCCCGTGGGATGCCACTGGTTGGAATCCTGTTGGGTTAGCTATCTCTAAGTTAGCACCTAGTGGATATTCCCAGGGGAAGAATTCCACAGTTAGGTTGCCACCACATAAATATATGTTGATATACAACACTTTTTGGTTTGTCAAATAAATGAATTTTTTATTTGCATGAATACATTTTCTACTGATACAGAGAAAATAAGCAGACTCACACAGAAGAACCATTGCTGGAATCCATCTTTTTAGACATCAGGTAAAGGATTCATTTGAGAAGGAGGGTGGCATGGTGTAGCCCAATGTCATCAGATCTCAGAAGATAAGCAGGGTCAGGACTTGGATGGGGAACCACCAAGAAAGACTTTGAAGAGGAAGGCAATGACAAACTAGCTCTGCTTCTCACCTGCCTTGAAAGCCTCTTTCTGGAATCACCATAAGTCAGTTGCAACTTGATAGCACATATGTGTGTATCGAAAGGAATTGTTTAAGAATGATTCACATATGTCTCCAGGTATGCAAGAGCCCATTCCTATAGTGACCATGGTGTGCATGCAGAAGGGACTTCAGCCTCCCCTTCACCATTTTCACAAACTTAGCTGGCCCTAGAGAGCCACTCTTAGTTCCATTTGGAAACTAGCTATCATTCCATGTAGGTTACCCAGCAGAGCAAATAGCAGCTCTTCAGGACCATTTCAGTTTGTGAAAGTAGCATGGTTGGGAAGGCTAAAAGTCCTGCTCTATGCATTCTGTGCTCTTGATCAGAATGTGGTCCCTCTGTATCTGAGAAGCATAGAACTCCTGGTACTCATGAGTAGAGATGGGCATGAACCAGAAAAAAAACGAACTGTGCGGTTTGTGGTTCATTGCATTTCACGAACCATGAACCACGAACTTTCACGAACCTGCCCCGGTTCGCAAACTGGTTTGTTTGGTTCATGAAAATGTCACATCCAAGTCAGCAAAGTGACACTTCCGGCTCAGAAGAAGGTCACTTCCAGGCCAGCAGAAGTCCACTTCTAGGTCAGCAGAAGGTCTGCAGGAAGTCCATCCCCTGTTGCCTAGGAAACTGATTGATTGGTGCCAGGCTGTCTGCAGTGATGAACCAAAAAATGAACCAATTGAACCAGCCTAAAGTTCGTGGCGGTTTATCAGAAATGGGCTTTGATGAACCCTTGGTTTGCAAACTACGAACCAGCCCGGTTCATCATGAACTTTGGTTCATATTTTGGTTCATGCTCATCTCTACTCATGAGATACAAAGTCCTTATGGCAGCCTCAGTCACTGCGTATCATGTGAATTGGCTGTTATTCATCTGAATATTATTTTAATTTTTTAAAAATGCATACAGACAGAGAAAAGGATTTTACCATATTATTTCCTTTGATATGCTCGCATACCATGTGGGCATTATTTTTTAAGGGTGTATGTAAACATGATCCTTCCATTTGACAAACTATAAAAAACCCTGCAAGTTCCTTTAGACCCAGTCATACTCTTTCAAAACCAGGCTAACAAAGAATGCTTTCTTCCAGCTGCACCTTGTCTGAACGTTCTCTTCACTCCTCGACTCTAACCACATTTCTGTTACTTTGAAGCTGGGCTACAACAGTGCATTCCATGAGGTCCTGTCCTTGAAGACAACTCAAATCCAACAACTTCAACAGGAATGGAATATAGCTACTTATCTTTTGGGCAGAGCAGTGGTTATCCATTTATTTCTAGATTCAGTTTAAGGTGCTGGTTCCATGACCCAAGACCGATACACTTAAAGGACTGCCTTTCTTTTTATGGATCAATGTACCACCTTTGTTCATCCTTGGAGTTCCCTTTTATTAGGTCTGCTTCATTCATTGAAATGTACGCACATGCACACACGTTGGGCTTTCTGAGTGCAGTTGGGAACCTGGAATGAGTCAAGTTACTAACAGCATAGAGGGAGACATACATGCATACATTTGAATGTGTGCAGGATCTGGGCTTATGTTCAGAGAGCTTTCTCCCTGCCCGTTCAAAATTTATCCTCAGAGCATCTGAAAATGGTTGTCTATTCTGACAGCGTATAGCAGATGTTTTTCTTTATACTGGTGGGCTTGAGGTGATTTGCAGATGCTTTGCAGTGGTAAATCTGCAATTTGCATTC
The DNA here is from genome assembly GCF_028583425.1 of Eublepharis macularius. Classification (NCBI taxonomy): domain Eukaryota; kingdom Metazoa; phylum Chordata; class Lepidosauria; order Squamata; family Eublepharidae; genus Eublepharis; species Eublepharis macularius. Next base: position 116,675,680 of record NC_072796.1, on the reverse strand, counting down.
AAGGGCCACCTTCAGGGGAAAAAAAAAACCCTTGTCAGTAGTTTCCTTTTGTTTTCTTAAGGAGAAAAAAAAAGTGTAGCATTCTTAACATTGTGCCTATTTTTCCTTTGGGATTTCATGTATCTTTATTGCTCCCTAAAGATGCAGGCTTTGACAGCCCTGATGTCTAAAGTTCCCTGTTTGTTGACAGAAAAGCTCTGACAGACAGCCTCAGTGTAAGCTTAGATAGACTGGCCTGGTAGTATCTTAACTTTAGTTTGAAAAAGCTGCTCCCTGAACGGCACCTCCAGGGGTATTGTTTTCCATTTGTGCGAGTGGACATTTCTGTAAGTGAAAAGGCAGCAGATTTTGCAGGGGTTCTCCTTGGCCGTTGTGAAACTAGTCCTAGACTGGAATATAATTTTGCTCAGGACTTGCTTGACCTTTCGCAACTCCTCACTCAGAAACAGAACGGGGCACCTTAGATGAGCTATTGCAAAGTTAGGAGAGGCATATCCTCATCAAACTTTCCCCTGTATGAGGGCTGGAGGTCCCACTAGTCGAGTTCCTGTTTTCAGGCCCTGCTTTCTGTGCCCCCACCTGCCTTCTGTGTCCCTCTTGGCAACCAAAGTGCCACCGTAGCTTTGTAATGCCCCCTCCCTTGAGGTTCGCCTGGTGCCTACCTCATTTTCCTTTAGGCATCAGGCCAAAACATTTCTCTTTACCCAGGGTTTTAATCAAGGGGATCCAGCCAAACCTCTGTCACATCCCTCCTTCTTTCCCCCATCCCAGACTGAAAGGTCTTGAGTTCTTTAGCATTTCCTTGCAAGAAGGAGCACCGGGCTGGTCTTAGCCGGTGGGCAAGAGGGGCAGCTGCCCAGGCCCCATACTCACGGGCCCAATGGCCCATAGCTCTGCCTCCCAATGGAGGGGGGAAAGGGGAAAAAAAGCAGATGCCTGCTACTGTCACTCACACCCATCCTATCTGGGACTTGGGCTACCCGCTTGTTATGACAGTGACTTTTGGCTGCCCGGACCAGGGCTCCAGCAACCGGCTCAGCAGCAACCTCTTGTGCTCCTTCCATCCTAAGCTCAGGCAGCCAGCTTCCAGTGATGGCTGCCCCCTGCATGATATGGGGCAAGGGCTGCCTCTTGCTTGGCTCCAGCAGTGGGGGCCAATGGGGTGCATGGCAGGGATTCTGGGGCCCCGTCTTGGACTTTTGCCCAATGCCCCAGAATTACTAAGACTGCCCCTGGGTGCGCCAGCCCCTTTACCATTTTTGTACTCCCTTGTACACATTCTCCTACAATATCCCTTTCGAGACACAGTAACAGAAAGCAGACTGTATGCAACTGTACTTTAGAACTAGAAGGTAGAATTGCAACTGACTCTGGGTGACCCCCTGAAGTCCCACGTGGTTTGCCATTGCCTTCCCCTCCAAGTACCAACCCAGTTTAGCTTTACAGCTGTGATGAGATTGGGCTAGTCTGGGCTATTAAGGATGGCACAGTTGATATACACAAGTGCATTACAATGCTTGCTGTTTGATTTTCAATCTGTTTCCTTATTCCTAGTTACCTGTAGCTGGAAAAAAGCCGCTGATGTGCATACCTGTTACATTCAAACAGTCAATGGTAAGTCTGAGATATGCATCTCGTAAAGTTTCTGGAAGCTGCTCTGTCTGATGTTGTGCATAAATATGTGTCTGACAACTCAGGAACATGAATATCATGGGCAATTACTTCATCTTTTCCCTACATGGATTTCGTCAAGGTCAACTAAGCACTAATCAGCCATGGCCTTCTTCTGGATGAGGTCACATGCCTGGACAATTCACGGCTCCTGCTGGATACATCACTCCAGCCACATATTTTGGCTTGCTGCCAGCCACTCTTCTTGCCATCCCAAGCAAAAACAGCTTTACTGAGCCACTGGTGGGTTGCCATATTTTAGGGTTAGTAGATCCCATTTGATGCAATCGTGCTGCCATTAATTAGGAACTTCCTGTTAAATTTATATCCCATTGCACCAAACTAAGGATTGCATCCTAGCAGTCTGTTCCATTCTGGTGCATTCTTCTGGCATAAGGGACCTTTTGCCAATGCAAGAGGCTCTGGCAATGGAGGGATGCTCCTTGTGTGTAGGGATGCTGAGAACTTCGTGGAAAAGATGTTCAGCAGGCAAACTACATTTTCAGCAATCACAATCACTCATGAGCTGAGCCTTGGTGCCTTGTTTGCAGCCATTCAACTTGTACAGTTGTGCCATTGTGCACCAGCTGCAATGGTGGAGTTTCATTTTCTTCTGGCATGCAACCCCCTTTGCACCTGCACAGTAGTCAAAATCTGCCCCCCAAGCTGTGACACAAAATTCAGTTATACTGTATGACAACATCAAATTATGCTACAATTATCATGGGGCTTTGCAAAAATGTGGATGGGCAAACTTGCAGATCCAAGCATGCCAGCAACCACTAATGTTTATCAGAAAAACACAGATAGACGTCAGCTGATTAGACTTTTTTTTAATTACACAATGTTTATATGTTACCATTTTTGTTCATTATTCAGTTAAACAACTGGCAGCAAAGCACAGCAGGGAGGCCACAGTATGGATGGGTTAATGTGCACCATGTTAGTGGTTAAAATAACCTGCTCAAGCCTGGGGATGCCATACTTCATAAGTGGGGTGGATGTTAATGTGCATTTCCAAAACTGCAAGAACACCTAGAAAGATGGTCTTGCAACTGTGGAACTCTCTTTTCTTGGAGAGCTGCCCCAAGTAGGCAGCTTCCAGAAAAGGATGTTAAATTTTTTGAATGCAGATCAAGATGGGTAGTCTGTCTGTAGTGTCAGATCCAGTGTATATCTAAACTGTACTGACTCCATTTTCTAATGCTTCTAGTGTTTAAGTGCTTTCTTCCCAGGTGCACCAGTTCCCAGGCAGCGTTCCCACCGGAGGCGACTGTTTTGTCTAACGCCGTTCCACCAAGCATTGGCCTTGAAGGAGAGCAGCTTCCCAGGACTGAGAGATGTTGTTTTGAGAACTGTGGGGGGAGGCAAATCCAGATGGGTATTGTCACTCTGTACCTCATACTTTGCCCTTCATTGGTAACAATGATCATGTACCATCCTGAGTCTCCTATTCAGGACAGTGGACTATAATGGACCTTTTCTGCAGTAAAGTTTCCTTTTCCAAACAATGGACTTGTGTTTGCTTCTAAAGGGAACCCTGTAGTGAGAGCCTTATTTAGCCACAGTCTGACATGTAGCAGTAAAAAAAAGCAAGAGTCCAGTAGCACCTATAAGACTAACAAAATTTGTGGTAGGGTATGAGCTTTCGTGAGCCACAGCTCACTTCTTCAGACGCAGCTAGAATGTGAGTCTATCTGTCCTTATATCTTGGAGATCTGGCTGAAATGAAAAGGGCCTGTCTTGATACTCCTATTTCACACAAATCAACAAAAGTAAACCTCATTCAGGTATGCATATTAACTGTAACTTTTATTAGAAGAGGTCATTTCATCATTAGAATGAAGGAACATTCTTGTTCCAAAGAAGTGAGCTGTGGCTCACAAAAGCTCATACCCTACCACAAATTTTGTTAGTCTTATAGGTGCTAATGGATTCTTGTTCTTTTTGAATGCAGATAGCTTTTGGAGGCCAGAGAGAAGCTGAGGTGAAACTTAAAATGTATTAATTTCTTATCCATTTGTTTACATCTGTTTTTAAAAATATTACTCTGGGCCTTCATGATGGGGCAGGTGACGATCCCGATATAGAAGTAAAAGTATGTCAAGAAGTAAAACTCTAGGTAAAGATGCTGGTTGACACTGGGGGAATTAGGAGTCCTATATTGATGAGAATCACTGGGCGTTCTGCCTCTCAGGCCCATTCCACTAACTATACAATCTTGATTTATCAACCCTCTAAAGAAACAGAACTCTGGATGACCTCCTCCTATGGTGGGGCGCTGGGAAAATCTTCCGAGTGCTTTATAGGGGTATCAACAGTGCACATCCAACTTGTACATTGAGTAATCCCAGTGGAAACACTTCATTGCTTTGCATCCATTTGAGAGATACAAAAAGAAAGAAATACACATATGCAGAAACATATATTAGTTCCTGACAACTTAATAGAGGTGGCCATTCAGAGAATAATAGGTAAATAATGGCTCCATTAAAGAGTGCAGCTATCTTTAGCATTCCACCCTGTTATTTCAGCTCTCTATTTTTTTTACAGATGCCATGGTTATTTTCAAACTTGTCTGGCATTTTGATATTTATATTAAATACACATCTTGTAATGATCATTTCCAAAGCCAAAATTATAAGATGACTTTTTAAATGATACTGTGTGTGTGCGTGCGCGCGTATGTGTATGTATTTTAGGTTCCAAAATGCAATCATGAAGAATGGATAGTACTACTTCTTGCTGAGCCTGTTAAGGTTTGTATAAAAGCCACAACATTGTCTTTACCAGGTTATGTGGCTGAGCATCAAAACACCATCTTTGTCAAGGCTATATTAGCACAAGGTAGAAGATCATAAGTTATGCTTTGTTCTCTTTTTCAGTCTTTCATGTTAATGCAGCAGTACTTTAATTTGGGGGACAGAAGCATGAAAGAACATTTCCAGTCTTTGTCAGGTCTAAGCTTGAGTTTATTCAGGGCTTGGACAGATGAAGGCTGCTTCCACACACTGTTAAAGAGACAAGCCCACTCACTGAATTCTGGCTTTTTTTTCACTCACTCCATATGTCTCCGATCTCAAAGCGGAAGCAGGCAGTTTGGCTTCTGTTTTTTCAGAGTCTTTTCTGATAATAGAATTTCCCACATTTTCCTCTGCAGGCTAAAAGATGCTGAAAAAATGGAAGCCAAACTGCCTGCTTCCACTTTGAAATTGGTGACGTATGGAGTGAGTGAAAAAAACGCCAGAGTTCAGTGAGTGGGCCGTCTCTTTAACAGTGTGTGGAAATGGCCAAAGACTACGCTTCTTGATGGTTGTTGTGGGTTTTCCGGGCTGTGACACTGTGACACTGAGAGATCTCTGTCTTTTGGTGCTACACCTCTGAAGATGCCAGCCACAGCTGCTGGCGAAACGTCAGGAACTACAATGCCAAGACCACGGCAATACAGCCCGGAAAACCCACAACAACCATCGTTCTCCGGCCGTGAAAGCCTTCGACAATACACTATGCTTCTTGTTTTGGCTATAAAATGCAAATTTCATAGCCTCAGTTTTTTCTCAGGGGCTGTGCAGGAAAGCAAAAGGGGTTTAACCCTTCAACCTCTGCTTGTTTTCACTATTAGAAAGCAGGATCCCTGCTTTTTTAAATTAGCATTTTAATTGGCAAAAGGGTTAAAAACATGCATTGTCCCTTTAAGATGTAAGGGACCCAGTTTTGAACAGTGAAATCAAGTACTGGTTGAAGGGTTAAACTCTCTGTCCTTTCTCTGCATGGATCTGAGGTGAAGTGAGGCTGCACATGTTTATAGTTTATGAATGGAATGAGATCTTTTGTTTTTGTTTTAAATCCATTTTCATCTTTGATGGTTTTTTTTAACTGAGTCCCATTTTGGGTATGAAATGTTTCTACCCACTGTTTCTGAACAATTCATTGATTGGGATGATTCTCTCCATGGTTGTTCTTTTCTTAAGGCCTTCTCTTACACAAAGCACTGAAAGGGTTTTTTCCGCATACCCATTGAGAATAAGGAAAATCGTTGTTCTGGCTTCTATGAGGCCAAAGATTGTATTTGGACTTTATAATTGTCATGTTGGAAAGGAACTGAAGGTCACCTGAACCAATGTCATGCACTGAAGCGGGAGACTTCTTATTTATTTCATTATTTATTTATATCTTGCTGTTCTCGATGGGGACCCAATACAGCTTACAACATGGTTCTCTCCTCCTCCATTTAATCCTTACCACAGCAGCTATGTGAAGTATGTTAGGCTGAGAGTGTGACTGGCCCACGGTCACCTGGTAAGCTTTATGGCAGAGTAGGGATTCAAACCTGAGTGTCCCAAAACCTAGTCTGACACTCTAACCACTACACTACACAGGATCATCTGGATAGTTCCAAATGAGAAGCAAGCAAGAAGAAAAGGGCACAATATCCCGTTCTAAAATCTAGTTCATACCTTACCTTGTTAGAATGAAAGGCTGGCCACGAGTGGGAATCAGAACCTGCCTCATAGAGGGAAGTGATGGACAGACACAAATATAAATACTGTGTATACAGGCAGTAAAGTCATGACAGCAGCTAACACTTGGTCATGTCGCAGAGCTAAGCTACAAGAGACAAATTACATGAGGAGGAGCACGTGAAGGGAGTCGCAATGTTAGCCGGGAGGCTGAGATCGGAAGAGATCGGAAGGCTTTGTCAATTTTCTCTCTCTACAGATAGCTGCTCAGTAGGTTTCTTCATTTCCTCTTCACCTCTTAGAATGGGAGATCAAACTGACAGAGCCTTAGGCAAGCAAAGAGGAAATTAACAAACCCTCTGAGCAGCAATATCCCTGGCTCTGTAGAGAGGGGGAATTAACAAAGCCTTCTGATTTCTTTTAAAACTCAGCTTCCTGGCTAACATTGCAACTCCCTTCACGTGATCTTCCTTGGGTAATTCATCTCTTGTAGCTTGGCTCATAGAATCATGAAATCATAGAATCTGATAGTTGGAAGGGGCCTTACCAACCATCTAGTCCAACCCCTTGCCCAATGCAGGACAGCCGAAAACATCCCGGACAAGTATTGTCCAGTCACTCTTTAAAGTCAATAGATGCCACATTATAGTGACACTTAGTGCCACAATTTAAGTATTATATCAAAATTAGAACACCAGCCCAAAGTGGAGGATAATAACAAATATTTGTTCTTGAGCTGTTGTTGTAACAGCCACCTATACTGATTCTGTAAACCTACCTTTACTTATTCTCAACCAGCTAATAATCAGGCGAGAAAGATCGATGAAACTGGCACCACTGTACCTAGACAGTTCCGCCTCAATATGGACACAGGCATTAGAAAGCAATTTCCACACTGCTGTTGTACAAGTGTGGATGTGTTGCTGTGATAGAGAATCACAAGATGTGCTTCTGCTCCAGACAAATAGCATGGCGACACAAAATTCATCACAGGGTTCCTTGTGTCTCCATCTTCCCAGTATCTTCCATTTCTGTACATTTAAGAGAAACTGCATGGAAATAGGAGCAAAGCTCATCTATCAGTACCATTATAGCATACAAGAGCCAATGGATAGCAGAATCACTACTGAGAATTGCTGCTGTTCTTAAACCATGTAAAGTAATGGATTTAAAGTTAACAATGCTCCATCTAAATTACTACCTCCTCCTTGCTCAGGGATCCTTCATCACTGCTTGTATGAAATGCAGCCATGGCCAAAATGCAATGATATATTCTCACTGGTCCATTTCAAAGATTATGTATACATGCTGTAGGTATCAGTTTACAGTACTTACTTTTGGCTGGCCACAGAGGTCCTTATTTATTATTTTGCTGTTCCAGTTTTCACTTTAATGGGACTTTGCCTAGGTGAAAAGTGAAGAATGATCCCAGGATTTGGCCACATATGTCGCTATCATTTCACAGCATTCTGGGCCCCAAATTTTGAATGGCTTTTAAAAAGGGAGCAGGCCTCACAAATGTCTCGAGGATCCTTTTTTCAGTTCTGAACACTGACAATTCTGCTCCTGATTATATTGTTTGAAAGCCTTTTGAGGGTGAATAATAGACCATAACCACCGCCCCAGGCTTCTATTGGCCAATTAAAAACAATCTAGTGAGCTAATCACAGATCTCCCAGCATCTCCCAGTGTTGGGCCTATGTTGTAATGTGCTTGATGTCCATGTAACTGTGTGCTGAATACTGTATTTGCTTTCGATATCTGATTTTTTAAAATTAAATGTTTTAGGCCTAAAGGTCTCCTGAAGCCACCAATCCTTCATATCAATTTATTTATTTTATTTGCCTTATATCCCGCCCTCCCCACAAATGGGCTCCACTCCTGGGGCTTAAGGCTTTGTATGGAGGAAATAATTCTACCCCCATACACACAAGCACACACACAGCCCCCTGAGGTCAGGGCCAAGGAGAAGCCTGCCATAATGAGTACCTACCAAGAGGACTGGAACCAGATATGATAGCCTGTCAAATGCTGGATTATTCCTCTATTTTTGTATTTCCAGGCAGGCAGCAAAATGTGGAAGTTCCTGGTGGTTTGCCATGAATGATAGGTGCTCTGTATTCAGCAATATGACTTCCAGTTATATGTCAACCTATCACTGCTTAGTTCTGCAGCTTTTCACTTAGGGTTTCCAGGTCCCCTGACTCCCCCAGTGGGAAATCAGGAGCCTGGCACCTACCTTGCAGCCTCCCTGGTTTTGCATGCACACGCTTCCGGGGTTGTGTGATGACTTCACTTCTGGAAAGGGAGTCATTGTGTGAGTCAAAGGGCAGCCTGGGAGTGCACCCGTGCTCACCAGGGGGCCAAATTGGCCCACTGCAGGGCATGATTTGTCCTGAATTGGGCCCACTGCAGGCACAATTCAGCCTGAATCGGGCCACTGTGGACGCGGGAATGCACCACGCCACCCGAGGAGCTGCAAAGCCTGGGGTGTGTGCTGCATCGCCTGGTGGGCAAGTTGTGCCACCTGGGGGGTGCTCCAGGAAGTGCGCTCCCCTGCCAGCCAGGTAAGTGGGGTGGGGGGGAAGGGTGAGTGCAGGATATCCCCCACCCAAACGGGGGAATGGCACCCCTATTTTCACTTCTTGTGCAAACACACCAGGTTGTCAGTAATGGCAGCTTGGTCAGTGCTACCTAAGTCTTATTTTGTGACTGAAGGGGCACAATCTTATTCTGTACCTGTGGTTCCTGGGATGGGGCCAAAGAATATAAGAATTTAATAATAGCCACATGGGATCAGGCAATGATTTTTCTATATCTTGTCTACTATGGTGGCCAATCAGATGTCCTGGAAGAGGTACACAAAGGGCACAGAGGCCCAAGCTTTCTCCTGTTGCTGTCCCCAAGCAACTGGCATTTAGCGGTATACTGCTTCTGACCATTGAGGTCCCATTTCACCCACATGACTAACAGCCATTGGTGAATCTCTCTGTAATACCATAACTGGGTTTTGTCTATTGTTAAACTAGTTTTCTATTTTGTTAGGATACTTGAAAGTGTCTAAGGAAAGTAAATCAAACCATATAGTCCCCTTTTCCTTCATGTGTTAAATGAGCAGGCTAAGAAAAATCTATGGCATCAAGTTATTGTGTCTTCAAGGACTGGTTCTGCTATTGTTAATGCTGATTAAGGATTTTTAAAAATGGAAATGGAAAACTTAGATTAAGCCTCCTCATTTTGAATGGCTTTATTTCCATTCCAATTGTTCATTCAGTTAAAAAAAATCATTTTAATGATATTTATGAATACACAACGTAAACATCATGAAAACAGAGATGCAAGTGAAAGCACATAGGAAAGAACACTCTTGAAATGGGAAAAAACCCACTCATGTTTCTTGAAGAGGGAAACAGAGCCTTTATTTTGCCTCTGTTTAAGCATACAACAAGAAATATACATATTGAGAAGTTTCTGAAATCAGAGAGTGGTTTGTTATTATTACACATTACGAAAATTGCTTTCACTGGAGGATTTTGCAGATTAATGGAAAATATAATATATATATCAACAAAGAAATAGCATGAACAAAGGAATCAGAAATTTCTTTTTCCAATGCCTAGACTGGGATTTGTGTCAGTATTCAAAGTTTAAATGTTCAAGGTGGTTTTTTTAAAAAAACCTTTCAGAATTGAATGTCAAGAGGGGCTCTTTTGTGGTTCCAATATAAGTCCCTGTTCCTTCTAAAGGAATTTGTGCACATAAAATACCTGGTGGATTGAACATTTTCCCTGTTGTATTATGATCCTTTCAGCTAAGAAGATTCCAGCCAATCACAGATCTTGTCCCTTTTCAGTTGATTCATTTGAAATGCTGGCACACGTATTGTTTCACTGTAAATTTTACAAGCAAGCATATTTGGATTTATTGGAACCTGTTATGGGAAGAGACAAAAAAGTTTTTCGAAGCAGAACATTCTTGAAATGTTACTGGCTGGAGTTAACCAGAGAGTTACTGTGCAAGTTGCAAAATTTCTGCAATTTCTCCCATAAAAATTTGGGTGGAGATAAGTTCTACTGCACAAATTGTAGGTTAATTTTAATTCTATCATATGTATAATAAGATTATATAGTATAGACATGTAGTATTAACATTTTACTGGTTTTATTGTACAAATGGCTTGTGGGTCATAATAAAAATTAATTGACTGATTGATCGATCGATCTATTTAGTGTCATCCCAAACAGATTTATGTTCTTCTAACTTCAATGGACTTAGAAGGGTGTAACTCTGATTAGAATTGTACAGTTAACTTAAGTAATAGAAGGAACTGGCTTCTTTCTTTTTACTTGTTGCCTGACTTTTAAAAGTTAAAAAGATATATTTGTATTGACCAGAAAGGAAGATGTGTACCTAACCCTAACCCTAACCCTAAACAATCCCCTAAAAGAAGGTTATAGTCAAAAAAGTTTTTAAAATTACTGTCCATAACTGGACCATTGTTATCTAATGAAGGGAGTTTTGACTCTCAAAAGCTTAGACTCTGAATATCTTGTTGGTCTTTAAGGTGTTACTGGACTCAAATTTGGCTTGCCTTCTGCAGATCAACACAGCTACGTACCTGAAACAATAACCATAACTAACATGAAAATTTAAGATGGTCCTCTCTTTTTCTTGAGGGCACATGTAGGGGAAAAAAGCCCTAAAGTCTTCCTCTCAGATAAATAGGAACATGTGGGAGAATAGTTAGAAATTCTCATTATATGACATGAAGCAAGAGAAACATAGGCTGTTTTCTAAGCATTGTGAAGGCTACTCCGAAGGTATAAAACCAACAGGTAAATTTATTGTAACCACAAACAACATCCAGAGGAAACTTTGAGCTGACATGGCTGTTAGCAAGAGCTGAAGTGATCTGGAACTGGAATGTACTCTCGTCTTAATGACATTCACAAGGCCCTCCTAACCCTTAGAGGGAATGGTCAGGGGAAGGTGGCAAAGATGCTTTCTATGAATTTTGTTCCACTTACACATCATAGGATCCAAGCCAATGTATTGAATCAACAAACTAGACAGAGATATGTAGGCTCTTGATAAATAATCATATATGATCACAGTACTGGCAGTAGTTTCCCCCTAAATGGCACCCCTGCTAGTTTACAGAGTTTGACTGAACTTTTCGGTATGATTAACCTGCTTTAAGAAAGAGGAGAACAATCAGGTCGGGTGAATGTTCCTTAAAGCAGTTGCAGTGTTTTCTTTCTTGGAGTTTAACAGTCTTACTGAAATAAATAGATGATACACTGTGACACTTCATATGAACATTGTGCTCCCTCTGGATGGTTTCCCAGGACCTCCCAGAAACAAGATTTTTTACCATCAAAGGATTGCCTCTCATTAAATAACTAGAAATATTGGAAATATATTCTACTTAATGGCCTCATGCCTTGACATCTAACTATTACTATCTAACAGATGGTTTAGTAAAAATCTGGCACACGTTTGCTCGGCATCAACAAAATCTCTATAGATTAATGAAAATTAGGTCTGGAGAAGTCATTGTGTGTTTCCTAATTAGACCAGTGTCTTGGAAATGAAATACAAAGATGGCCCAAGAAGCTTGGCATGGTGGGACCATTTCATTACTCCCCTTTGGCTTTTGTCCTCTTTCATGCCAATATAGAGGACACTTGTAATTCATGCTAAAGATGGGGAGAGAGACTGTTGATCACCACATTTTAGGGTTTTAAAAAAATCTGTGTGGGACAATATGATATTGAGAAACCATTCCCAATGACACTGTATGTTTCATGCAGATGTAGCATGAAGTCTGAGTGATGCTCATGAAGGTTATGGAAAGGTTGATTGCATCGGTGGGCTATGAGTGATAAGTACTGCTCGTCTCTTAAGTTTAAACCTACACATTGTTGGATATTGTACAATTGTGCTATAGTGTTCACTAGTGAATTAGTATGTTCACAGTGGAAAATTCAGTTGTGAATTATTGCTGTAGTGCAGGGGTCTCTGGTGTGATGCCCCTGGGAGTCATGGTGCATGCCAACACCTTTCCTGTTTTTACAAAGTGGGTGTGGCCTGGTGGGACTTTTGCACAGCAGGCCTTCTGATTGGCCATTGGAAATCAAATCAGCTGAACAGATTTTTTAAAATATGGGTTTGTCAGCAGCTGCCACTACAACGAAAGGATCACTGCATGACTAAAGGTTCGTTATTTTTATGCATATATTTTACATAATATCTTATTTTTTTTAAAAAATCCTGTTAAGCAGAAATGCTGTTAGAGTTATGCAGAAACTCAGTCCCAGATATATGGCAGTAAGAAACTCAGTCCCAGACTCCGTCACTTTTGGCAGCCATTTTGTGCTTGGCTTTGTCTCTTTGGCAACCATTTTGTAGTTGAGTCCAACATCCCATGTCAGAATTTCAAGGTGCCCACAGGGTAAAAAAGGCTGAGGACCTTTGCTATAATGAAATGGAAGTGCAATATCTACCACTGTGTAGATGTAATCCAAAGTTTGAATCCAAAAGAGCATTTCCGTGATCAAAACATTTTTTTTTTGCTTGGGGAGCACAACTTTTTTGCCTTGCTGCTGCTGCTGCTGCTACTCAAAATGCCCTCTGAAATGTTGAGGTGGTAGGTGAGAAAGTTGTGTTCTGCAGGTTGAAATCATTCTGTCCATGGAAACACTCCATTGGCTCAAAGCCAAAATGGACTGCTGTCACAGGAAGGGCCTAAAAGACCTTCAGTTCAGCTGTAAGTTTTATCTGGAGCGCTGGGTGATTAAGCATAACCTGTCACCTTTCCCTAGGGACTGTATGGAACTACTTGCTGTAAGAACTTGATATGGAGAGCTCTGCACCCACTGATTAATCCTCTGCGCTTGCATGACATTCCACCAAGTGGGGGCAGCAACAGAGAAAACTCGGGCAAAGAAATTGTCCATCTTATCAGTTTACAGGGTGACACCTTCAAAAGGCTCTTGAAGAGCCAGTGTAGTGTAGTGGTAAATACATTTCTCAGATGAGCAAAGCCATCACAGCAGAGCATATGGGGGAAGCAGTGCTACAGATACGTAGGTCTCAGATCATGGAGGACTTTATAGGAAATAACCAGTTCCTTGAACTGAATCTGGAAGCACAGAACTCCAGTGTTTCATGCACACTGTCTACGAGTGTATGATATTTTTTTCTGTCTCAGTGGAGGAAGAGAGAAGTGTTCTTCTGCAATGAACTGTGTCCCTCCAAAACAATGAGGACTAGGGAGTCTTTTTTTAAAAAAAGAAAGAAAGCAGAAATCTTAAGGGCTGTCAATTCTCTACGGTGTTGTGCACTAGACATCTGTATTCTGTGGCTTGCAGCTTCCATCTCAGCTTCGTCGAGCACGTGCTCTTAGTAGATGATCTTTCTCACCAGCTTGAACTCATTAATCAAATCTGATATCAAGATAAACAATCAATGTATTATGGTGGCTGTGTTATGAAAATAGAATGACCTCACAAAGGCTTTTGGTTTCCCCCCTCTTGCACATTTTTGCAGCTCATTCTTCATGTTTTAATAAAGGCTTCCTGTTTTCCAGATCTTATTCATCGTCACTTTCACACAATCTGCTTTTCATGGGCTGCATTCCTCGAGGCCCCCTTGCCATCCACATTAATCAAGCCCAAATCGTGGCATGCATTGTGCTGAGCTTCAGACCTGTTTGAAGAATAATGAAGCCTGAAAAGTATGAGAATCTAAAGAAGAATCTGGCTGGCAAGCTGCTATCTCCTTGGGAGCACTGAAAACCAATCTATGGAAATTTTGTCTTCACTCAGTGATGCTTGTGAAAAGTACTTAGTTCACCTTAAAAAGGTTCATTGTGGCCTGCTAATCTTTTTGGAAAAGCAAGAGAGCCTGTCTTTCTATAACCCCTTCAGGAAATGATGGAATTAATCCCCTTTCAGATAAATCGACTCCCCAAGCTACGAGGCTCCAGCATCTTTTTGACATGGAAGATAACTCCGGCCACACAGTCATCATATTGCATCCAGTGAAGTGGGCTTTCATCCACAAAAATGTATGCTACAATAAAATCTTATTAGACTCTCTGCCTCCCCCACCAACCATTATAGTTGTCCTCTTCTCTTTCTTTATTGGCATAGCAAACACAGAGAAGAATTTTGCCCCAGAACCCCTCTCCGTAATGTGCTGTTATATTACATGCAGAGATTTGGGGGGGGAGCAATATGTGATCTGTGTGTCTGCAGTCCACAGGTCTGCCACCATCTTCATTCTGCATCGATGAGGATGCATTATTTATTCATTTCAAAGTGTCAAAGGCTGATTAAAGATATCTAAGCAGGGTGGGGTTCCCATGTATAGATCTTCCACCTTAGGGCAAACAAACTGGCATGCCTGATGTCCATGCCACAGGGTCACTCCAGGGGACTGGCATCTTTTGGAATCTCTTTTGCAAGGCAAAGAATAAGGGCCCTCCCTCACAACCCAGGAGTGGAATGGAAAGCAAAATTCGACTCAGCCTTCCATCCTTCTGAGGTCAGTAAAATGAGTGCCCAGTTTCCTGGGAGTAAAGTGTAGATGACTGGGGAAGGCAATGGCAAACCACCTCATAACAAAAAAAGTCTGCCAAGTAAACATCGTGATGTGACATCCCCCCATAGGTCATTCACGACTTGGTGCTTGCACAGGGGACTACCTTTACCTTTTATACAGTTACTATCCCAGTCAGCTGTCTTGGTAACAGAATCCACAAAGAAAGGGCCTTTGAAGAATTGTCTTCTTCCATTGCTGATGATAGTGATGAAGAATAATGCTGACTTGGAAGCAGCCACCCCAGTCTACAAGGAGAGCAGTTAACATGGTCAAGAGCATAGGTGACTTTGAGAGGGGCTTAACCAGATTTGTGGAGGGTCTCTCCATCAACAGCTACTAGGCATAGTGATTAAAGAGAACCTTCACACCCAGAGGCAGCAAACCTCTGTATGCCGGTGCTAAGAGGCAACACCTTGGCCTCTACGGGCTGTTGTGCCTTCAGGGAATCGGCTGGCCACTGTCTGAAACACGATGCTGGACCCAATGGACCACTGGTCTGATCCAGCAAGGTGGTTTTTATGTTCATAATATCCAAGTCAGTGGAAATAGTTTTATTTATTCTACTGATATCTTGCCTTTCTTAGATCATGGCCTCAGGATGGCTTACACAGGGTTCGCTGGTGGTTCCCCATCCAGACACTGGTTTCACCTAGACCTTCTTCGCTTCAGCAAGGTTGCTGTTATCACATGTCCTGCAATCATACCAGCAAACCAGATTGCATGTTCCTTTTCTCCACAGACATCCAGTTGGATGGCAGCTAAGCATCTTCACCCTGTAGAAACAGATGCAATCTGGCACTGTGTAGAAGCGTACAGCAGCTTTTGTAAGATTTGGTGTAAGTAATCCAGAATTAACTAAGCTAAACAAGCCTCTAGAGTGGTGTACCCCAGGATGTCAGCTTGTGTCTGGACTTCTTTATGGATGATCCTGTGATGTTTAAGTGACAGTAACCACCCTCCTTCCTATGAGAGCAAGTTGTATTCATGTGATACCCTGATAGCAGCTGTTCTTTTTGCTTGGGGAGTGAGAGGAATTGTCCAGAACAAAATACATGTCAGCCTCAAACAATTTCTTGGTAACAAAATGTGAAAGAATGTGTGTCTACAAAAAAGCAGATCTTTCCATAATGAGAATTCAAGAGCGCTACACAATCATGAAAGTTTATCAGAATTAAAACCATGATGCAGTATGACCCTTCAGGGAAATATATAACAGACTTCTTTCCTGATATTTAGCCAACAATCCAGGCAGATAGTCTTAAAGAATACAGATACATGGGGGTGGGGGTTGAGGTGGAATATGATTCAAATAAGGCTGGGGAAATAATGTTGCACAAGCCTACATGTTCACAGTCCAACACAAATATATAGTAGTTTAGGGACCTACAATCACAGTTTTGACAGCATTTTGTTTTAATGTGTGACATTTGGGTATCTGTACCCACTTCCTAAAATATTATGTGCCTCCTTCCATGATCATAGGTATAATGTGCGGTTCTCTATCCATCTCCTTTTAAGTCCTTTGCTTTTTCTCAGTTCTCAACTCCTCATTTCCTGTGTCGTTTCAGTCTTCTCTGACTTCTCAACAGGTTCTTTCTTTCAACATGACCTGTATTTCTTCCAGGCAAGCCAGCATCTATTTTCCTCAGAGTACCTGCAATATATGTCACTGTTTAATAATCTTTCTTCCACTCTCGGAAGTTAGAATGTTCATGAACATTCCGTAACAGCTCAACCATTGATGGTTAATAGCAAGAGAGATTCTAGTCAATATTATGCAAAACAGGTTTTGTCTACATTTCAGCAACATAAACAGAAACAAGGTTCCTTCAGCTCATTAAGTGCATACCTGCTAATATTATTAAAACCCAAGTCCTTCTTTCTGCAGCAGAGAGCTTCAGAAAGAACCAGGGAGTAAAGGGAAAATGAATTCATCATGTTCTAGATGTTATATTGCTGTGTGTGTGTGTGGGGGGGGGGAGATACAATCTCAGCATTATGAATGTGTTGCTGTATTCTCTTTTCTGCTGTCTCCTGTGAAACCCAACCCTAGTTTATACGTTATTTGTTCATGGTAAACTGCTTGAAAGCCCCCTCCACATGCTGTGCATTGCCATCTTCGTGGCTAGCTGCATACTGAGGCAACCTGAGGCAGTTGCCTCCAGTGACAGATGGGGGGGGGGGCAATGACCTCCTGTACTATCCATTGCCAGCTACCTTTCTACCTGCCTAAGAGCCAAAGGATATAATCCCTTTGAACTCTTTGCCCACCCACACCCAGGCCTCTTTCATAAAGCAGCATGAGAGCAGCACAAGTCAGTTCTGTGCATCTGACAAAGAGAACTGTGATTTTCGAAAGCTTATGCTACAATAAAGTTGGTTAGTCTTAAAGGTGCTACTGGACACTTTTTGATTTTGCTACTACAGACTAACACGGCTAACTCCTCTGGATCCAAGTCAGTTCTGAAACTCTTATAAGATTTCTTCTTCTTCTCGAGAGTCAAGCTACCCTTTATGTCTGCCAGTTTCCAGGGCAACCAAAATGGTGGCTGAACTTATATGAGAGTAAGTCATCTCGGAAGTGTTAGGGAAGCCCTCCAGTCCTACCTCGAACCAAGGAGAACCTTAGGTGAGCTGAGATAGAGAGGTCAGATAGTGGAGTTCGAGGTACAATGACTTTGGGGGAGCAATGATCATCGCTGATTTTTTTTAAAGCAGAGGTTTCCTTTAAAAAAGTTATTCTTCACTTAGACCGCGCCATGTCACAAAATAAAAAGGTCTACTTTTGTTCAGATTCTGAGGTAGGATGAAACCATTTCTTTAGGTGGGGCAGTATATTGATGGGCTTTGGGGAGGGGGATGTATCTTTTCTCTGTTGCAGTCACATGATGTCAAAAGGCAAGAACATCCCTTTTATCATACTTTTGCCAAATCACCAGTCCGTACAATGAATGTAGATGAGTTTGAGTTGTTATTCTAAAAATACAATTAAATACTGGTGTGTTAAAACAACTAGATGTGATGTTTAAAACAAAACTCTGTCATAGATAGACATGGGCACGAACCAAAAAAACCGCGAACCATGTGGTTCGTAGTTCATCAAATTTCAAGAACCACGAACCACGAACTTTCATGAACCTGCCCCTGGTTCATGAACCAGTTTATTTGGTTCATGAAAACATCACATCCAGGTCAGAAAATCATCCCTTCCGGGTCAGCAGAAGGTCACTTCCGGGCCAGCAGAAGTTCACTTCTGGGTCAGCAGAAGGTCTGCAGAAAGTCCATCCCCTGTTGCCTAGGAAACTGATTGGCACCAGGCTGTCTGCAGTGACGAACCAAAAAATGAACCAAATGAACCACCCTAAAGTTCGTGGTGGTTTGTCAGAAATGGGATCTGACGAATCACTGGTTCGTGAACCATGAACCGGCCTGGTTCGTGCTTAATTTTGGTTCGTATTTTGGTTTGTGCCCATCTCTAGTCACAGAGCAGATGAATACAATGAACAGCACTCATGGAAGAGTCTTCAGCTCCCTCAACTGCAATGTGAATTGGTACGGCCCATTCCATCCCCTCAGAAGGCGTATACAGGCTGCATGAGGAGTGTGAGAGAGAGTGGGATACGGACATGTTGACCCCATTCCCTGCCTCCATGAGATAGTCACATGAACACATAAAAGTGCCCTACACTGCATCAGGCCATTGGTCCTTCAGAATCAGTAGAGTCTACTGAGGTTGGCACTGGCTCTTCGGGGTTTCAGGGAGAGGTCTTTCACATCACCTACTACCTAATCCTTAACTGGAGATGCCAGTGGTTGAACCTGTGACCTTCTGCATCCCAAGCAGGTGCTGTACCACTGTGCCACTGCCCCTCCCCAATAGATATTCATACTGCACAGTATGAATGAGCAAAGGAAGAGTCTGCATATATGCTCCCTTCCTGTGACTGGCAACACTGCTTTTTGAACATTGCTGATCACATATAAATGTATACTTTTCCCTTTCTTTCTCACACAGAGGACTCTCTGGCTGACTCTCTCTGGTCAAAGGCCAGGCTCCAACATGCTAACTCTTCAGTTTGCTCCAACCATCAACCCCTCATTCTGTTAGCATCAACTATCAGCTCATCATTCTATTTCTAACTGCCATTCTCTTTCAGGCTAGCCATAGAAGGGAGAAGGGACCTGTCAATTATCTTCCTTTCTTGCTGCTCTTTCAAGCCTTTATCTGGTTCTTGCTGGATGTAGCATTGGCAATCTTGACATTTCTATGTCAATTCTGTCACACAGGGCATGGACACTTCCTCTATGTGTTTGTACCATACAGACTACTCAGCAATTATGTATAGGTGGAAGCGGGGCTAGTATGTTCATGCTCGCTCTTCCTCCCTGTATGATCAGTCAGCATGTGGATGGGTCACCAGTACAGAACTAGAGTTCTACAATTTCATGAGGAGGCCAGGCTTTAGGCAACATGCAGTTCCAGACTAGAGGTGGGCACAAACTGCAACACGGACCAAAGTTCATCATGAACCAGGCTGGTTCGTGGTTTGCGAACCAGCAGTTCGTGGGAGCTCATTTCTCATGAACCATGATGAATTTTAGCCCAGTTCATTTGATTCGTATTTCAGTTCATCACTGTGGACAGCCTGGCACCGGTCAATCAGTTTCCTCGGCAACAGTGGAGATGGGCTCTCTGCAGACCTTCTGCTGACACGAAAGTGATGTTTTCACAAACTGAACAAACTGGTTCGTGAACCAGGGCAAGTTCATGAAAGTTCATGGTTCGTGGTTCATGAAACACAATGAACCATGAACTGCATGGTTCGGAATTTTCCCAGTTCATGCCCATCTCTAGCCCAGACTGCTGTTTCACACACAACAGCTGCTAGGGTATATTTTGAACTGTTGTTAACATATTGTAGGGCAAGTATCCATTGCTATGACAGTTCTAACCTAGAACAAGATGAAATCAATAGTGGAGAGGGACTAGGCTCATGAGCAATGAATATGGCATACACTGGTCATAACAGAACCAATGATGTGTAAAAAAGGTAGTGAGTGCTCAACTGCAGTTCTTGGAATTAAAATATGAGTGCTTCAAGAATATCCCTAGAAAATATGGGAGAGTATTTTGTTATGCACTGAGACTATGTTTGATGCAGAACCCCTTTATTTAAAGTACTATCTTTCTGAACAGTGTATAAATCAAGGCCTATTACAAGGATTCCCAAATTGTATACCTGGACATTCCAGCTGACAGAGGGTGAGGAAAATTCATAAGCATCAGTAATGGTCTCAGCCCAGAGCACAAAGGATGCCAGAAGGTGATATTAACAGGGCTGTCCTACACTGCAAAAAGATTGCCTGCCCACCGTTCTAGGAGTTGGTGTAGTGATATTAATCCGGCGAAAAGACTGTGACCCAGGTATCAAAATCTGGGAACCATGGGCATATTGGAATGGTTGGACACCCCCTGTGTAACAAACCATTAACTGGAAATTTAAAAGTGTTTAGAGAACTAAAACCAGCAAAGGCATTATTACCTTGGCTGAAATTATTGCACATTGAAAATGGAAACTGATTTATCACCAGCAGGTTGATCAGATAAGAAGGTTTCCAAACCTCTGAGGCACATGTGCACAGACCCATTTGGAGCAAAAGAGGGGGTGGAGGATGACCAGCCACCTAAATGGTTTCTCACTGCTGAATACAAATCTGTGCTAAATTTGTTTTAATCATGCTGGTTGCCTAGGTATTTGCAGCTGCCTGATCTTTCTTCCCTTTATCAGCAACGAACGACTCCCATCTGCAATTCATCAACCTGATGCCTGTTCCAGCTGTAATTTCTTGGGGAGATTCAAATGTGGGGAGATTCAAGTGCAGATCTTATACTGAAAAACACAGTTCTGCTCATTTGTATAATCCAGTCTAATTAATGAATAAGTTAATAAAAGGTAATGTTCGACCTCATTTCACTTGGTTCTTAGGTCTTTCTTACTCATTTTGAGTCCCATTCAGGGATTCTGTAAAGAACTTCTGCCAGAAGTTTAAAAGGACTTTATTGGACAGGATTTAGTTTAATTAGCTGACAAACAACATCTCAATGAGATTTTTGATAAGCAACCAATGTCTTGGATGCTCTTGCAGATAATCTATTTTTGGATGTGTGTGTAAAAGTGCTTAATAACACATACACGTTCATCGTTAGTGAAAAACATGTACTCTTAAATCTCTGTAGGTTCATACTGTCTAGACTTGACCAAACTCTGATAACTAAGATGTTTATTGTTCAGTCATTGGGTTGGAACTTGGACCCAGCCAGCTTTGTTGTTCACCCTTACTCAATTCCCCCACTTACTACAGTGCCAGTTCCACATGGCTTTTCTCTTTGCAAGTCACACGATCCACATCATAGCCTTTTTGGTGGTAAAGAAACTGATTGGATTCTCACTTTTTCACTAGCGGAAAAACTGCTTGGAGCCAACCATTATGTTAATATTTAAAAGTAGATTGGAAAGGAATAATTGAAAACTGGTTGAGCAGTGGCTATTAGGTATGACAATTAATGGACTAATTCATCCTCACATTTTAACATCTGACCTCTAGAACAATCATGATATTAGGTCTCTTGAGAGGTGGCATATAAATTTCTAAATAAATAAAACATTATGGTGTCCAGGCACACTGCAGTTTGAAGCTAGCCAGTCCTGAAGATCCATGGAGAATGGAGAGGAGGAAAATGAGGATCTAAGGGAGCTTGCCTCGGAATTATTGGCGTCACCCGCGAGGGCAACTAAGGAAGAGGTAAAAAGTGCCATTTTGGAAGTCCATCGGGCTTCTTCAAAATATGCAATGAAGCGGCAGCTGCCTCGCGAGATTTTTATTGAGTTTTCATCTAGGAAGGTCCGAGACACTATCCTATTTAATTCATATAATGCGGATTTGGACTTTCTGGGAAATAAAGTCAAGATACTGAAGGACGTTCCAAGTCTAGTTCGGAAAAGAAGATTTAAGTACAAAAAGCTCGCTGCTCTCCTGAGGGAACGAGGGATAAAGTATAAATGGCTATTTCTGGAAGGAATCTGGTTTAATTTTAAAGATCAAGCTTACAAGATAAACTCAGAGGATCAGCTAAGAGATTTTGTGGACAAAAATCAAGAATTCGGGCAAGATACCATGCAAAATGAAGAAGACTCGAAGCCTGAAGGGAGGGGGGAGGCAGCGAGCGCAGTGGCTGTAGCTGCTCAGAGACAACTGCGTCCGAGGCCTAGGGGGGGGAAGAAGAAGATTTAATATGGGTTGTATTTTGTATTTTGCAAGGTCAACCACTCCATCATTACTTTATGAAGGTTTAAATTTTTAACTATGGCAGTATGAAGGGAAAACATTGTAGTGTAGTGTTTATTGTTTGTATGTTACCTCCCCCCCTTTTCCAGCCCTCCTTCCCCTTTTCTTTCTTCTTTTCCTTTTCCCTTTCCTAGTACTTTTGTAGGTTTTTTGTAGGTTTTTGTCTTAGATATTAAAAATAAAAAATTTTCAAAAAAAAAAAGAGTTGGTACCAAGTGGTAGGAATGGGAGTCTTTTTACTTAATCCAATTCAATATACAGCAATGTGTGAAACATTTCCCTTGCGCTTTGCTCAGACTGTGACCTATACCAAAAGCCATCTGCTCAGGGGAAGAAGAAGAGAGGAGAACAGAGAGCTGTATCCAGTCCTTGGCTTCTCTGCTTCTCCCTGTCAAAAGATCATCCATAGTAATGAATACCTATTTATCTAGCACAGTTTTATCCCCCCCTTCCCTCCAAGAGTCTCTGGGATGCATGCGTGATTGTCCTCACAATAACCCCATTTGGTAGTTTAGGGTGAGAGGGTATGAGCACTACTAATCCCCACACTATAAATTCTGACCAGCAACCAGGCCTGTTAGCCTCAGGAAATGTTTGCACCCCTAATTTGTGAGTGTAGGTGTGTGATTCCTGATTCTGTACTCCAAACAATATAAGTTGAACGAAAGAGACCGGCTGTTGGCTAAACAATATTGTTTTACAGGTGAGGGAATAACAGAAACGTTAATCTGATGTGTTAATGTATCAGTTACTCTACTATTAATTTTACTGCCACACAATCATCAGGGGATTCTTGTTTGGCACATTCAATATACCAAATAACCTTGTTCTCAATTCTGCACGAACATCCTAAGGACAAAGCAAGACTGAAGTATAATATATTGTAATCATGACAATGTCTGTGCAACATGTTTTCTTTGTGTTTGAAATTCAGCATGGTCCCGTGAGTTGCACTGTCTCAGTTATTAGCATAGCTGCATGAAGGATTGTTGAATGGCAAATATCTTGTAGGAATTAAATCTAAACAGTCAACAGAGCAAGAATTCATTGTGGTTTCCTTCTGGGGCATGTCATGGGGAACTCCAGCAATGTCAGAGGGCATGACTTCAACCTAGGCCCCTTCCCTTAATTTTCTTGCTGGTGCTATGCTGAGTAGTAGAATTCAGATGCAGAGCATTTCACCATTTTGGAACAGAATCTGAAACCGTTCACAATCAAAGAGCCAAATCACATCAAAATTCACAGCAAGAACCAGTATACAAAAGCCCATTTGCAGAAGTGGAGCTGTATAGGTTAACACTGCTAATAACCAACATGCTTATGATTAACAATCTCTTAAGTTTCCTCAGCCCAAATGCTACTTGTCGCAAGTTCTAGGAAGTGGCCCAAACGAGGTCTCACAATAAGTAATAGATATACAAAGGACCACCTGCTCGATTGGTTTAGTGCAGAAGCAACGCATAGACAGAGCTGGCAACTGTTCAGCGCTGTCCTTTCTCTCTGTAAAGCATCTCAGAGAAGACTTTCAGTCCAATAAACATCTTTGCCTGCCATTCCCTCGACATACTGGTTATGCAATCAACCCAACTACCCCTCTAATATACCTTAACTTAAAGATGTCATTTTTTCCTCTTTTTTAAAAGAGTTGTATGTGGTTCTGTACTGATCCACATTTGGCTCTGGAACCATAGAATAAAGAGACCCCGGATTTAGGAGTTCCTTTGGCTTTTGTAATAGAGTCCATCCAGCAGCACCTTCAAGACTAACCAACTTTACTGTAGCATAAGCTTTCGAGAACCACAGTTCTCTTCGTCAGACTGATGAAGAGAACTGTGGTTCTCGAAAGCTTATGCTACAGTAAAGTTGGTTAGTCTTGAAGGTGCTGCTGGACTCTGCTGTTTTGCTACTACAGACTAACATGGCTAACTCCTCTGGATCTTTGGCTTTTGTGGCTTCTGATGAACATCTTTCTTGGCTGGGTGGTGTCACTGGGAGCTCTCCCAGGTCCTGGAGAATTCATTCTATTTGATGCCTGTACCCTGCTGTCAATTTGCTGCCTCTGCCTGATGCCAGATAAACCCTGCTACAAGCCTGTTATTATTCACGCCTTTGGTCGGTTGAATAACATTAGATCTAACTTTTCTGGCATCATTAGATAGGCATCCTGGTGTGTTGGCATTCTCCAATTCATGTGAGATTTTGTAGAAGATCAGCACTGCAATTTTTCTGAAATTATTGGGGCTTGTTTCCAAACATCAGATCATCTCACAGGAAATATGGTTCCTGGCACCACTAGTTAGTTTGGCAGTATACACAAAGATCATTCAACTAGATCATAAGTTCCAGAGAAAGAAAGGCAAAGCATTCATAGACAGAGAGTGGGATTTCAGAACTTTTGGTTGCTCCAATGAAAGTTCTTGCTTCAAGAGGAAAAGGAGAGCTGTGTAGACAATGAGGGGGAAAAAATCAAAATATATATCTACCAAAGACTTGAAACATGATGCAATTTATGCAGAAAATTTCTTAGAACACTGATATATACAATGCATTCAAATAATATGACTTGGTTAATCAAATTTAAATTCTGAAGAACATTCTCCAAATCCTCAAGATGTTATTTCAGAATGTTCCCTCAAAATGTTGTTTACATTCTGCAAAAGTACATGAAATAATTTGACAACAGCTCAAAAATTGTAACAAAGCTTTGTAAATAAAATGAAAACTCGCTCAAAACTTGGTGGAATGGCGAAAAACTCACCATTAAATAGAATATGTTGTAGATTAAACCCTCCAGTAAGGAAACACTTTGGAGAATGCCAAAGGAACAAAATATCAAGTTGCTAGAATAAGAATATTTATTATTGCATTTGTATAATACCTTGCAGTTGAGGGTGTGGGAGACCACCATCTCCTCTATAAAGCTGCTCAAATATGTATGTGTGTGTTGTGCGTGTGTTCTTTTACATAGAAAAAAGGAGCCATCAGCTCACTAAAGCCAGGAATCACTTTTCCTGTACAAGCAATGTGTACATTGCAAAGGTGAGCTTGAAGATATCTTTGCAAAGCTGGATGAAATCTGTAAGGAATACAGCGAATATCCGGGGGGGGGGGGTTTGCTCCTAATTAGAAAATTGCCAGTTCCATATTGCCTTTAAGGGTACCAAACAGGCAATAGTTTGATAGTACACATGGATCTCTCTCTCTCTCTCTCTCTCCCTCTCTCTGTGTGTGAAGGGGCATTCTATGAAAAAGCTTGGAAGCACAGCAGCCTGCTAAGTCTGTGGTAGAGACACTTAGCAATTTCTCTTGGATGGGTATACTTCTTCAAATGAGCTGTTCCTACTCGCTCGGTTGCAACCACAGAATGGCATGGCTTGGCATGGCATGCTTCAGTTGTTCACTTTTTATTTCATTGGGATGGCAAGGAGCTCTTCTTCTGCACTTATCATGTGCCACCACAATGTCAGAGCACCACGAATCACTCTCCCTGTCTGCTGTAGCCTCCAGTAACATTGTGTGTGTGTCTTTTATCTGTGGGATCCTAAGGGAAACTAAATTCATAGATATTTTGCTTGTGTAACCTATAGCTAGTGGCTCCCCCTCCCTCCACACCCTCTACTCACAGTTCTTTGGATTTCATCCAATGCCAGGAGGCTGGAAATATCTGTAGGGAGGGGGAGAACTGGAAGATTGTACGTTGCCTTAGGAATTTTAGATGACAGCACAGGATTTCATCAGAGTTTCCAGTGCACAGGCTTCAGTGTTCCCACACAGCTCTTCCCTGCCCTGACATGCCATAATTAAGAGCATAGCTGTAGTGTCAACAGTGCATGGCAGTGCCCTTCCATTGCCAATTTAACAGCATGCATCACCAACCCCAGCTGGCCACACCCACCATATTGTGCCACCTCTTTTTCTTTTTTTCTTTCTTTTACGGCTGGGAACGAGGCTGGAGCCACCCAGCAGGCAGATCAGACAATGATTGATGGTGTTCTCAAATCAAACTGAAAACTAGGGGTGGGTGTATTATTCTAGTATTAATGTCTCTATGCTTTTTCCCACACTCTGCCTTCAAATCCTTCCCCATCTTCAAAGCCATCATTGGCAGTCAAATTAGCAAACATGGATACCAACTCCCTGTTTAACAGATCCATAGTCCTTTTTTTTGTTTGTGTCTTTTTTTGGTGCACGGGCAGGTTAATCAGTCACGCCCATGATTAAGACCATTAAAAATGCACACTTGCCTTGTTTAATTAGACTGTAGGATTCATTTTTTTTTCTCTTGCAGGAACTGAAAACTAGAGAACGGAAGAAGCCTCTTGTTAGAAATGCATTGTTAGAAATATTGACCCCAAAGAATATTAAGTACATGATTTTGTTGAGTTTTAATAAACTGATCTCTGATATATCCTTGGATTTGGATAGATGGACAACCCTAAATTTGTCATTATGGGGTAAATACACTCAAAATGAACATTATACCTCAAATTATATATATATTATGCATGCAATTCCTCTTTATATACCTTGTAGTTATACTCATAACATCAATACTTTGTTTTGGACATTTATGCGGGGGCTCAATGGCACCCAAGATTTCTTTAGAGAGGTTGCAACTTTCAATTAATGAAGGAGGGTTTGGTTTTCTGGACCTTAGTGCTTATCATCAGGCATATTTATTAGCATGTACAAATTATTGGCATTGCTCCTCTCAACTGGAGTATCCATCCTGAGCTTTCTTGGAGGCCTCTTTTTCGGACCAAAGCATTGCAATGCATTAGGGTCTAGTTATGTTAAAATGGATTTTGTTCCTCCAACTATCTTTGCAGCTTGAGAAATATGGTTCATAATATCACAACAATATCAATTTGACCCCTTCTCACATGCTAAACTAACATTATGGCCAAATCCAGATTTAAAAATTCGTATGGAAGGCTTGGACAGATAAGGGAATTTTTACTTTAGATCATTTGCTAGGTAATGATGATGAGTTCTTGTCATTTTTCAAACTGAGGTCTAAGTATGATTTGCCAACTTCTGATGAATGGCAATACAGTTTACAGTTGCAACATTTGTTGGTGTTCAAATGTGGTCCGACAGCTTTGAGTGCTTCAGAATGTCGATTTATATACCGCCCTTCAGGACAACTTAATGCCCACTCAGTGCAGTTTACGAAGTATGTCATTATTATCCCCACAGCAAAACACCCTGTGAGGTGGGTGGGGCTGAGAGAGCTCCAGAGAGCCATTACTAGCCCCAGGTCACCCAGCTGGCTTCAAGTGGAGGAGTGGGGAATCAAACCCGGCTCTCCAGATTAGAGTCCCGCGCTCTTAACCACTACACCAAATGGACTTTCCATGCCCTTACAGTCGCTAAAAGACTTATACTTCAACACTGGAGAGACAAAAGCCCACTTCTTGTAAATCACTGGATTGAAGACTTTATAAACATTTGAATGTATCACATATTGCAGATTGAATTATTTTTTGATATTTGGAAATCTTTTATATATGCCTACAGATAAGTTTTACTTTCTGCCTAATGGTAGGGGGGGTCTACTCTCTTACTCAAGCCTGTTACTATTGCTTCATTCCCCACCATTACTATACTGGCTGAATGATGCCAGAGAGAATTCTGGGCCGACAATGGACACAAACTGACAGAGCAAACTGATGTGCACTTTATATAGGTGGCAGGTTAAAAAAAAACTGCTGTGACTCAGAGCCAGGTGGCGCTAAATGCTGCCACCACTTCCCTACCAATCCCAGTTAACCTTATGGGAGGGGGCTAGGCTGAGGCCTGCTTAATCACAAAAAGGCAACTGCATTGGTTACATCGGTGAATGGATATCTCTCGATGCTGTGTTATTTGCTAGCAACTACCCTTGGTCTGCATGTTAGCAGTAGGAAGGGTAGAAGGGAAGATGGCATAACTATATGTTTTTAACTATATGTTTCTGTAATCCACCCTGAGCTCGCTGGAAATGTAGGGAGGGTGGAATATAAATTGAAAATAAATAAAAAATTTAAAAAATGGAGGGGTCAGAACTAATCATGCCCAGTCCTCGGCATTTGCATTTGCATTCCATTCATGCTTTACTCTCCTGGGTGGGACTCTACAATGCTTTGCCCAGCTGGTTGCTTCATCAATGTGGCTTAAGGCACATTAATTCAAGGGTTCTGTGATTTTATATCATGAGCCTGTATTAAACATGGCAGAGGCCAGGGCCAACTGCTCACATAATGGGTCAACAGAGCCAAAACCCAGAAAAAATATCTGTATACACTGTACCTCTGACTTATCTGGCTTCATTGTGCTTAAAACTTGCCACCTTGACTCACATTCTATATACTGGTTGTGAGTAGGGAGCTAGTTGATTGACAAGATGATCAGATTCAATTATATTAATTCAGAGGAGTCTGTTGGCATGATTACACAATTCTGTGTACAATTAGATAACTTTCTCACAACATTTGCTACCCCCTTTCCTTCCACTAATCTGCCACTGCTACCATTGGCATCTGCCTGGGAACTTAGCAAATCTTGCGGTACATTCTTGAGTTGAATAGCCTGCACAGGGACAAATAACAGGCAAGCTCTTTTCCCAATATTGGTCATCTAAAGAATGCATTGGGCACATTGATGCAATAGGGGATGAACTGCAAGCAATTCTATGCTTGAAATGTGTTGATCAATATATTGACCCAAACAAGGCCCGGGAGTCATTTCCTGTGCTCTGACAAATGAGATGCTCTCATTGTTGGACTGGGCCAAAGCAGCCACCAGCTTTAATTGCCAAGCAGCTACTCCCTTCCACTAAATGGCAAGTCTTGCTGTAAACGGATTCTTGCTCCAGAGGAAAATACTCATTTCTCACTTAGCTGAAAGGATCTAATCTTGTGTTTTTTGAACACTGCATGAACCTTCTGGCTAAAAGCATGGGAAAATGTGAGGCTTTTAACAAACAAACAAATAACTGGGTAAACATTGGGGTTTTTGCACCCATTCAAAGGTGCTATTAACTATCACTTCATATTTCAATGAGGAAAAAAAGGCAGGAATTTCCCTGTAATGCACACTCGTTCTCTTGACACATGCTAACAAACATAAACAAAACCTGTGACATGACATTCTCCTGGAGAATTAAGGGCATGACTTTTCTTATTTCTCCAACATGACAGGGGAAGCTCTCAGCTGCACAACACAAAAATACAACCTGAGCTGTAAAGAAATGAGGGGTGGGCGGGCAGGGGGGGTTCATCTCAGCTTTCACCACTCTTAGAATAAGGAGGTCAGCCACAAATACGGAAAGGGGTTGGATCTCCTTACACCCAAGGGTGAATTTGATAGCCTTTCACCTATGACATTAAAACAAACCAAGAGGAAGAGTAGAGAAGGAGGAGGAAGAGGAGAAAACTTTTATTTTCTATGCAGAAGAAAGATGTGCCAATAGCAGGAAGAATGCAATTTGACACAATTATAGTTTAATGACTCATTCCCAACATATTGAATGTAACCATGAATTCTTCAAGTAATAATCAGATGGTCATGTTGCAGTAACTATGAGATGGTCTCAACAGACACTAATCTATGTTAGAACTGCACAACATGCGCTCCATAAGCCACCTGCCTTTGACATATCAACTGTAATGCAGGACAGTAGTGTGGCTGGGTGTTGGGCTCTTTGTGGCTGGCTGGTGCCAGCTTTACCCAAGTTATCATGAAGGGAAATTTTAATATAGATATCTAACACTGCATACTCAGGTAAATTGCCCATTAGTCAGTGTACATGGTTTCCCTCCAATGTGGCCTGAATAGCAACATGGCATTGTAGTAGGGTTGCCAGCCTCCAGGTGGTGGCTGGAGCTCTCCTGGAATTACAACGGATCTCCAGGTGACAGAGATCAGTTCACCTGGAGAAAATGGCTGCTTTGGAGGGTGGACTATGTCATTATACCATTCTTAGGCCCCTCTCCTCCCCAAACTCTGCCCTCTCCAGGCTCCACCCCCCAAATCTCCAGGAATTTCCCAGCCTGGACCTGGCAACCCTACATTGTAGAGGTCAGAGGACTCCGCATATCTGAAATAAAACCTATATAGACCTTCAGCTTAGAATTTTAGAGTTGAATTTTCTTCAGTGTTGCAAATGTCTGTAGTTTGGTTGCATACCACTAGCTGTGCACAGCTTAATTTATGAAAATTAACCAAAACACATTGCTTCAGAGATGAAAACACCATTTACTTCTCTAGCCCTCCATAGCCTGAGGTCAACTAGGTAACAAATAGTTGAGGACAGTATTCAAATATGAAATAGAATCATTGCTAAAACATAAAATGCCATAAACTACGAGGGCACCTTTCCCTGCATAATTTAGACTTACCACACAGGCAGCGATGCTACCATGTAGCCAAGTCTAACTGGCTTAATGGCATCATGACACTGTAACTCTGATGATAAGATCACCAGCTGGAGGGAATCATGGAACGAAGCATTTGTAAGTAAAAAAAAAATGGATGCTGAAGCAGTGGTCAGTTGGATGCACAATGAAAAAAAGAAATGAAGAAGAAAAAGAAAGAAATGAAAGAAGGCCAGTTATATATAATATAAAACATAACTATCAGAACTAGTGAAGGGTAGCTCACTAGACACATTCTCTGAGGGGTGCTTGGCATCAGGCCTTGGTGAATTACAATGGTGAATTACAATTCTCTCATTGGCAAAGAGCTCTTCAGTATTGCCAATTTTATATACATGGATTTTCACCAGTATTCCATTCAACTTAAAGCACCGTCTTGCTAGGACTCACATTCCAAATTGCCATGTAGTTGGCTAATAAAAACCCAGTGCTGACAAAAGGAATAAGTATACCTAACAATTGAAAAAGAGCAAATCTAGAGTTAAATAAATACATGCCATATCCTTATGAATGCAATCCCTTACTCTGCTTTAAAACCAATGCAATATTTGGAGAACGTTAAAAGCTTTGTGGAAAGTGAATGAATATGTAATTTCTGTCATAGCTATTCACATACATACTGCCTTGCAGGAGGAATTTGTTTGTCTTTGATTATACTGCTGTTACAAAACAGAATCAGTCCTGAAAGAAATCCATCTTGGACTTGTATGACTGAAACTGGTACCTCAGGGGCTCTAAAATTTCTAAGAGGTGCCTACAGCATAACTTTGCATAGTGGCTGCAAATTCCCTTTCTGTATGTTAGTTCACGACAGGAACACCTCTCTAAGTAAGAGAGGCCGAACTTCTAAGAAGGAAATGGAATTTAGTCACCTAATTCCTGTGGAGTTACATGGGGGTTGCCGAGTTAAATCCCTTAAATCCCTCTGAAAATGTTAGGGTTAAAAGGGTCTGTCAAATTCATATAATGAGGGAAATTCATATTGATTGATGACTCTCCAAAGGTTTGGAATTTGGGCGAGGTTTGGTCAAGCATGTAAAAGTACAGATCCTTATCTAAAGATCTAGTCTCTGCAAAGCTGAGCTCGAAGTCTTTTAGGACCAAGTTTCTTCTGGGAATAACAGAAATGTTTGGGCCATATCGCAGGATTCTTTTTTGTTCCTGTATTTTGACTTCACTTCCCTATTGCATCTAGAAGGTACAAGGCAATGAGAAACAGAAGTTTTTAATTTGTTCCTCTTTATAGTTTTCTTCCAAATTTAGAAATTCTTGGATTTTTTAAAAAAACTTTAAAGAAGTTATCTTTTTAAAATGATGGATATACTTTCGTAGAGAGAGTTTGGTAAGAGATTATCAGTGCAATTAATAATAACAATGGTTGTTGTGGGTTTTCTGGGCTGTATTGCCATGGTCTTGGCATTGTAGTTCCTGACGTTTCGCCAGCAGCTGTGGCTGGCATCTTCAGAGGTGTAGCACCAAAAGACAGAGATCTCTCAGTGTCACAGTGTGGAAAAGATGTAGGTCATTTATATCTACTCAGGAGGGGTGGGGTTGAGCTGAGTCATCCTGTAAGAGTTTCCCCGGGTGTGGAATGCTAATGGCGGGAGGCTTCACTGTATCCTGAGGAGGTTCTTTTGCATATGGATTGGTACTTGATGTGCTAATCTTCTCTGCAGGGCTATTGTCGGGGATAGAATGTTTTGTTAGCCTGGTGTTTTTCAGAACTGGAAACCATGCTCTGTTCATTCTTAAGGTTTCTTCTTTCCTGTTGAAGTTTTGCTTATGCTTGTGAATTTCAATGGCTTCCCTGTGCAGTCTGACAAAGTAGTTGGAAGTGTTGTCCAGTATTTTGGTGTCCTGGAATAAGATACTGTGCCCTGTTTGCGTTAGGCTATGTTCAGCCACTGCTGATTTTTCAGGTTGTCCAAGTCTGCAGTGTCTTTCATGTTCTTTTATTCTTGTCATGTTCTTTTTATTCTTGAGACCACAAAGCGTAGCATCCAGACAAGAATAAAAGAACATGAAAGACACTGCAGACTTGGACAACCTGAAAAATCAGCAGTGGCTGAACATAGCCTAACGCAAACAGGGCACAGTATCTTATTCCAGGACACCAAAATACTGGACAACACTTCCAACTACTTTGTCAGACTGCACAGGGAAGCCATTGAAATTCACAAGCATAAGCAAAACTTCAACAGGAAAGAAGAAACCTTAAGAATGAACAGAGCATGGTTTCCAGTTCTGAAAAACACCAGGCTAACAAAACATTCTATCCCCGACAATAGCCCTGCAGAGAAGATTAGCACATCAAGTACCAATCCATATGCAAAAGAACCTCCTCAGGATACAGTGAAGCCTCCCGCCATTAGCATTCCACACCCGGGGAAACTCTTACAGGATGACTCAGCTCAACCCCACCCCTCCTGAGTAGATACAAATGACCTACATCTTTTCCACACTGTGACACTGAGAGATCTCCGTCTTTTGGTGCTACACCTCTGAAGATGCCAGCCACAGCTGCTGGCGAAACGTCAGGAACTACAATGCCAAGACCACAGCAATACAGCCCGGAAAACCCACAACAACCATCATTCTCCGGCCGTGAAAGCCTTCGACAATACAATAATAACAATAACATTCAATTTATATACCGCCCTTCAGGATAACTTAACACCCACTCAGAATGGTATACAAAGTACGTCATTATTATCCTCACAACAACATACACCCTGTGAGGTGGGTGGGGCTGAGAGAGCTCCTAGAAGCTGTGACTGACCCAAGGTCACCCAGCTGGCTTCAAGTGGAGGAGTGGGGAATCAAACCCGGTTCTCCAGATTGGAGTCCCAGGCAAGAGACATTCAGAGGTGGTTTTCCATTGCCTGCTTCTGCATAGGGCCTACTGCAGAGTGGACTCCATGGCATTATAATCTCCTGAGGTCCCTCTCCTTCGCAAATCATGCCCTTCCTAGGCTCCATCTCCAAGATCTCCAGGGATTTTCCAACTGGGAGTGAGCAGCCCACTCATCCCAGTACTAACCAGGGCCAACCTTCCTTAGCTTCCAAGATCTGGCAAAATTGTGCTAGCCTGTGCCCTCCAGATCAGGGCGTAATTTGATGAATTTCAAATATTGTAAAATCTGAATTATACCCTCCTAGTTATAAGTCCTTTAGGATGCAGTTACTTATTACTGGAATCTATCTTGCTTAAGCATGGGGTACTAAAAGTAATTATTTTCAAACACTTGAGTAGCAAAAAATGTTGCTGATTACATAAAGCACAAATCAAAGGATCCAGGGTGGAAATCAGTGATCCTTCCAATTATTGTCAAAGATATTAAGCTGACCTAAAGGCAATAGAAATGTCCTTTTAACTGACGCTGTCTCCTCCAAATGATGTTTCCCTCTGTAATTTGGAGAGACACACGTGTTCCTGAATGCAAAACACTGTTTGCGTGCATCTTACAAGAGCAAGACTGACGCTGAAATTGTTTTCCAAACACAGCTGTGAACGGAGTGCTCTATGAAGACCCTTGTGAAGATCCGGTTGGCTTGGGTAAGTGAAAAGATTTTTCCAAGTGTGCAAGGTATAATTTTGTTTATTTGGCCATCACAAAATGATTTAAAACAATTAGCTCAGATAAATAGTTGCGAAACAATCAAACCACGCAACTCTAAACCCAATAATTTCTAAGTAAGCATCCGAATAGATTGCAGCATCTGCATTTAGAGGTCCGAATAACACTCCGTTGTGTTATTATCCAACAATTTTGCCGCCACATTGCCAGAGCGAAAAACAAGCATCCCTGGTGGTGTTTAGATGCCTTGGACTCTCAGGTTTCATTTTAAAAGAAAAATCAAATTTGAGCCAACAGAGAAATGTAAATATTATTGCAGTGCAGGTTAAATGGAAATTACTCATTCAGTGTCGAAACAACTCCCATTGCATGCGCTACATATCAAGAAGGCAGTTGCCTATTGATTACATTTGCATTCTGTTTTTTTTCAGAGAAGTTCTGGTCTGGACAATTCCCCCATGCCTGTTGTGTGGACAAAACCCTTGGTGTGTCATACTGTTTTATATACATAACAAGTCTTTGAGGCTTGACAAAGACAACGTAATTTGCCCAAGGTAACGTATCCTTTGTAGAGAGGAGGGACTTAAACTCACATTTCCTCTAGACCCAACTGAAGACCGTAATCACTATGCTAAGTCAAAGACTAACCACTTTACACACTACCTGATCTTGAGTGAAGGATCTACTCTTTGTTCATTATTTTATTATACTAATGACCCTCCCTGAATTATCAGCCTGGCATAGCTGAACTGCAAGTCCACACACTTTTATTTTATCCCATGAAACAATGGTACACTTCGGAGCTATTTTGCTGTGTCTGTGGAGGGTGCAGGGCCCATTGAGGCCAGGTAGGCGGTGGCCTCAGGCGTGGGGTGCCAGAGGGAGTGCAGGAGGAGGCGCAGGGGGCGGGGGCGTGCCACAAAGCAGCAGCCTCCTATCCCTCCCGCCCCGTGCCGCTGCAGGCATCTGCGGCGGCGCAGGCAACCGAGTGGGAGAGCTTGGAGGCAGCGATCGAGCCAGCAGCAGTGTGTGCGCTCCCGTGATGATGTCACGTGTGACGTCATCACGCACGCTGGTGCGTGTGCATGGGGGGTGCCTGGGCGGCCGGCTGCAAGCACAGCAAACCCTTGCGCCGCCCCTGGGAGGGTGTATGGGGTCATTGTGGGAAATGGACAAAACCTTCGTGCCATAGTACCTAAAAGAAACTAATTTCCCGTCTCCATGTTGCAACTAGGCCCAAATCTTTATTCACAGGGTCACCACTTTTTAAAATAAAAACTCTTGTTTTCCGAAATGGAATATATTGTTTTGTTTTGTTAGATACTGAGTTCTCCCTGTAGTGCAATATCTGTGCATTCATCATTCTCAAGATCTTTCACGCTCTCTGTAGATATCAGCTTCCAGCTGCAGACAAAACCGTCTACCAATGAATATCTATTAGAAACAGCAGTGCTGACCTTGTGTCACTTACTTATGAGAAGCAGCACATGTTTTCACATCACTTGGATATTTGGCAAAAGATAACTCAGCCTGGAAGGATATTCATCACTATTTGTCAAGGATTATTTGAAGAAGGTTCTCTAAAAGATTCATAGAAACAACCAATTTGCAGCAACAGTTAAAATATGTTTTGATCCAGTAGCTTAAGCATCTATTACAGCAAGCCCAAGGCTATCATCTAAATGATGTATGTAACAGATATAAATGTATACTTGATTGCATAGTGTTTCTTTGGAAAGCAGAAAAACTGCACAGGTGTGTCAAGTTTTCTAAGCTAGTTTTTATTTGAAACAATTTATGCATTTTGAGATTCAGGCCCTGACAGATCCTTTGACTGAATTGTTGGCATGTGACTGACAATTGTTAAGCAGGACACAACAACCTAAAACCAACCAACAGTGACAGTCAGGGTTGCCAGGTCCCCTTACCTTCTTGGTGGGGGAGGGGCTTACCTTTTTCCTGTCCCCATCATGCTTTTTGCATATGCATGCCCCTGCACCTGTGTGATGATGTCACCTCCAGGAACAGGGGGCGTGTGTGCACTTCACAGTGGAATGCTTTGGACTCCAAATAGGCCTGATTTGGTATCGTTAGCATGCCTAGGAGGCCCATTCGTACACCTTCCCCCCCTTGCCAGCCAGGTAAGTGGTGGCGGGGGGGGGGAGGGTGAAAACAGGGATCCTCCACCAGGGGAATGAGATCCCTAGTGATAGTCCAGATAATAAAGGGGAAAACATTACCTGGATTTATTGACTTGCCTACAAAACTAACTGGTGTTTTTTTTATTTGTTACTGGCATTCAACCCAACCTGACTCAAGGTGGCCTTCCATGCTTGATGTGGCCACACTAAGCAAAGTTACACCCTTCTAAGGCCATTGACTTGGAATGGTGTAACTCTGCTTAGAATGGTGCAGTGAGTGACCATGAAGCTGTGCAATGGAATCAATCACTCCTTTACAAGAGGATTTCTCATTGCCTTATCTATAATAATAAAAGGATCTGTGTTTCTGACTGTCCAGCTGACAGTTTGTGGAGGGTATAACTCATATTAACAACAACAACAAAGGCATGCTTGTATACTGCTCTTCTAGACAGATTAGTGCCACAGATTAGTGATGAACAGTGTTATTATTATTCCTAAAATACAACTTGGGGAGCTGGGGCTGAGAGGAGTGGCTTACCCAAGGCCCCCTGCAGAGTTCATGGCAGTGGTGGGATTCAAACAAGCAGAATGCTGATTCACAAGCTAATCACTTAACCACTATGCTGTAGCAATTCATCAGCTAATAAAGCTAGGGATTTGAAAACTGGACACCAGCATCAGCAGCAGTGATGAAATGTGATTGGTGAGTGGAGGGAGCAGGGATGGGCCTACGTGATAAGTGACATTGTGTATGTGGGAGAGCCAGGAGGGTGGGAGATGATCAGTAAACCGAGGAAATAGCCATTGGGGGGAGCTTTACCTTATGTTTGTCAGCAGTGCTTGAGTTACAAATGGGCTGGAGGAGCAACACTCCTACTTACTATGCTGTGTGCCTGTAGCAATTGAAGGCTACTTGGGCGTCATCTGGCCATGACTCAAGAAGGGTCTCCTACCTTTCCTTAATAATATAAACACTGCCAGTCCTAAATTTACAGAACTGAGAGGAATTTTATTGCTTAGAATAGTCTAATTTTGGTTTGCTCAGGATAAGTGGCAGGCCATTTGACTTGTGTGAACAGCTATGTTTCCTGTGCAGTCTGTCAACATTCTGGGGAGTTTACCCTTTCCCTTTTTAAAAAGGGATACTGTGCAGGACAGTTCTTCAGGAGGTAGTAGTAGTAGTAGTAATAATAATAATAATAATAATAATAATGAATGATGAATGATGAATGATAATTAATAATATAATTACATTCGATTTATATACTGCCCTTCAGGACAACTTAACACCCACTCAAAGTGGTTTACAAAGTATGTCATTATTATCCCCACATCAATCACCCTGTGAGGTGGGTGGGGCTGAGAGAGCTCTGGAAGAGCTGTGACTGACCCAAAGCCACCCATCCAGCTTCAAGCAGAGGAGGGGGAAATCAAACCCAGTTCTCCAGATTAGAGTCCCACCACTCTTAACCACCGCACCAAACTGGCTCTCCAGCTCTGTAATTTCCAGCACCTAAACTATTTAGCAAATGCTGAAGTGGAAAAGCAAAAATGACATCAACTTTGGAGCGTTGTTGATTTGGTACATTAAATTTTAAAGGAGAGAAGGAAGTTAAGGAACTTTTGCCTTTTTTTCTGATCTGTTTAGGAGTTTGTGCATTTTTAAGAAAAAATGTACATGACATACTGAGGCTGAGCGCGTATGAAAATGAAAAGTATTCCTTCAACCACTAAAGGAGAAGAAGATAAAGGAATATCTTTGGAATGGGTTATATATTTGGATCCAGGTGCCTGTGGAGACACATTTGTCTTCTCTCCCACAGAAATTACAGGCGGATTTACAGATCTTACTGGGCAAGGAGTGTCAAAGGCAGCCGTAAACCCTGACTCAAGCAAGACATTCTTCAGAGCCCTATTCCATCTGCTGAAAGCTTTCTTGGCTGGGGTCTCTCATCACCCGAAGGTGTTCTAAGAAGGAGATTCACTCCAAGCTGGCAGGCTGCAATGAGGCTTCACAGACACCGTATGCTTTTTATTAACCCCCCTCAGTAGTTAAGTGATACTGCTTGTTACTTTCGACTGCAATTAGGTCTCCAAGTAATGACTGCTGCTAGTAAATGAATGTTCGTAAAAGATATTGCTACTTTCTTGGGTGACTGCAAAGGAACAAATTAACTAGGAAAGCTTTTATTTGGAAAAAAAATTGCAGGAGCCTGGGTGCAAAATGGCAGGTTTTCACAGAGTCCAGCTATGTAGATTAGAAGGTAACAAATGAATCTAAAGGACTTCTATAGAAGGCAGACTTATACAAGG
Organism: Eublepharis macularius; assembly: GCF_028583425.1. Taxonomy (NCBI): domain Eukaryota; kingdom Metazoa; phylum Chordata; class Lepidosauria; order Squamata; family Eublepharidae; genus Eublepharis; species Eublepharis macularius. The sequence goes on along the minus strand of NC_072796.1, from coordinate 116,637,143 downwards.
GCAGCCAATGAGGATGCAGAGAAACATATGAATATGGATGAGCATCTTCAAATATGAACATGGATGAGTAAAATCCAATCCATTGAAATGTTTGAATTTGAGTTTTGATGCAGATGTGGATGCCACTCGTTATGCACATCTGGGACAAGAACAGGCTTTATATAGATAAGGATGTTTTGGCCATGCTCGTTAACTTACAAAAGTATCAAAATGGTTAGCATGATTCTCCGAAAGATAGAAAGCCAACATCTGGTAAACAGATAGTTCAAAGACATCCCAGTTACAGTCTAGTTTGAAAACAGGACGTGTCTATTTCGTTCACAAAAACTTTCAAACGAACTCTCCACTTAATTGCAGAGAGCTAGCAAGCCACAAGGATAGATGCCGATGGAACATCCTCTTCAAGACTTTTCCATGATCCTGGAATTTGGGAGTAAGAATTTGCTATTGAAGCCAGGAATATGCTCGCATAATGCAAGCCTTTATTTATTGGGATATACAAAAGTAGTGACCCTGAGCCAGTTACAGTTTAATAAAAATGCACATAAAATATGAATTCAACTAGAGCACAGGTGGCATTGTGATGCAGGCGGAGATGACATCCACGTACATTTATTTATTTATTATTTATTATTTATTTGTTTACATTTATATTCTGCCCTCCCTGCATTGGCAGGATCAGGGCGGATCACATTTGTATACATTTAAAATTACAACCACAGTTAAAAACATAATAGATACAGTATAAATATTTAAAAACAAACACAGCAGCACAAAACAGTTCATTGATCCACTTCCAACCGTCACTGAGAAATAGTTAAAGAAGGATGAAATTTCTATTTTGGAGGTGAACGTTCTAATAGGGAGGGCCCCGTTCTACCCTACATCTGCAGTGGCAACCTGGGGAATCTTGTTAATGTTTGTGGATCCTGCTGAATGACAGTTAAGAAAAATAAATATAACCATATCAAAGTTTCAACCACATATAACAAGCAGTGTGCGATTCGGTATTCCAGATCTGAATATATACCCCAAAATACCCTATTCAGTATTATTTGGTTTTATATTATATATCCTGTTTATTCAGGTATATTTGGATAAACCAGCATTTACATTTCTGAATAATCTGGATATATTTAGGAATATCCAGGAATCTCATTTTAAAGCCTTGGATTCCCCCCCCCCCACCGCCATAGGAAACAATGAAGAGTGGTTGGGGGTAGTTTGTTTAGAAGCTTGTAGAATTGGACCTTTTGGTCCAATTCACTTAAAACTTGTGGCCTTTAATGGGCAGACAGGATCTGGTTCCCTGTAATTTTGGTGAAGTTTGCTTGAAAAATAGTCCCTTTAGCCCCTTGGAAATATTGCCCCATATGGAAAAATGGAGCTAAATATATTTGGAATCCTGGATAAAACCTGAATCAAAAAACTATATGGGTATTTTTTGACACAAATATTGGAAATACCAAATATCGGATACCCGAATCTGATTAATATCACTTTTTTCCAGTGCACACTCCTACATACAACCCTATCAACCATTAAAAGTCATACAATCTCCTTTACAGAATATCTGAAACATAACACAATATCATACTTGGCACTTGATAAGAGTCCAATGGATATAAGCTCCACAGCTAAGACACAACCTTTGACAATGTCACTTGGTATATTTTTGCAATCTTAACTTGGTGTGTGGATGATAAGCTTTCAGTATATTTAGAGACCGTAATACAACATTGGGTTAAGGGGTAGATCCCACTCCTATTAGATACTTTACAGGAAGCTTTAAAAACATTCATATAGAGCACATTGCAGCCTTGTGACTACAAAGGTATGAATGATATGACTGAAAATGATACAAATATGTAACCAACCTAAGTCACTGATTTTTTTCTCTTTACTATAACCAAGGTCTAGTGCAATATGTACTACAGGAGCACCAAAAGTAACCTCTGCACTGTCCTCTGAAATCAGGTATCTTGGGAAAAGCCTTGGATTTTTCTCCCATAGGAAACAATGGAGAGTGGCTTGGGGCACCTTTTCAGGGGCTCACAGAACTGGACCCATTGGTCCAATCTTCTTAAGAGTTGAGTAGTCTGTAATGGACAGGAAGGACTAGGTTCCCTGATTTTGGTGGTATTTGGGCAATACCTCTTCCCCAGACTCCCAGATGCATTCCTTCATAGGGAATAATGGAGCTGAATGTATTTGGGTTCCCTAATAAAACCTGGTTCCAAATACTATACCAGTATTTTTTGGACCCAAATATCAACATACCTGGATACCCAGATCCAAATAATACTTAAAAAAAAAAAGTGCATACCCCTGCTGATGAATATTTCCTTCTGGCCACTTATCTGAAAATCTGAAATGGAACTGGAAGCAAAAGATCAGAGATGCAGCAAAGCAGTATTAAACCATTTCAGAAATTCCATCACATAGTAATTTTTTGAATGGCAAGAATTGCTCTCCAGGCAGCCTTATGTTTAAACCAAGAAAGTAGATTACATGGATCACCTTGGAAATACATATGAATTACTGCCCAGGTGATGGGCTTCCTTCCAGCAACGTCTCTCTTGCCTTGTGTTTCAGAGGTCAATTGTGTTTGCACAAACAGTTCATAGTTCTTAGTTCAAATCAGTAACCACAGCTCTAACCATAGAGAAAAAAATAAGTCCTTGTTTAAAAAGAGCAATGACTTTTCTTCTTTAGTGTACCAGGGGAGGACAGCAATAAACTGTGCTTGGAACTTTACCAAATGGGAGGTTGCCAACAAGGCATTCACATCTACTCCCTGATAGTGTTGCCAATTGTGGCAGATGTTATGGCAAACCCACTAATGGAGCAGGTGTTAACACATGCTTTATCCCATTATGTCTAATCCCAGAGTGTTTCCAGGCAAATTTCTACTTGCACTAACTCAGGAGTGGCTTCCTACTTGTAAATTTTGTATGTGGAATAATTTCTGAAGTAGTCAAGGCAGGTTCAGTACTATTACACTGGTATTGCGCCAGCTGCATTGGTTACCAGTAGAGTACCGAATCAAATTCAAGGTTTTGGTATTAACCTATAAAGCCCTATGCGGACTGGGACCTGCATATCTTCGGGACTGCCTCTTTCCAGTGCATTCTCATCCATCAGATTTCACCTTTTCAGAGGTTAATTTGTTTTTTAACATGAAAACACACTCCAAAAGTCACTAAGAAACCATTTATCAGCCTTCAGAGATGAACAACCTAACAACAACAACATTTGATTTATATACCACCATTCTGGACAACTTAACGCCCACTCAGAGCAGTTTACAAAGTACGTTATTATTATCCTCATGACAATCACCCTGTGAGGTGGGTGGGGCTGAGAGAGCTCCGAGAAGTTGTGACTGACCCAAGGTCACTCAGCTGGCTTCAAGTGGAGGAGTGGAGAATCAAACTCGGTTCTCCAGATTAGAGTCCTGCTGCTCTAATAGATACTCTAACTCTTAGACTCTTCAAGTCTAACCCATACAAAATAATGTTTTGATCACAGTAATTGGGACCATTAACAGTGACTTTTATCCTATGCTTATCTTTCTTCTACCCCCCCCCCCACTCCCCAATCAAGGGGGTCCTACTGAATATATTGGGGCCAAGGTCAAACACAGTTGCCATGATGCCATGAAATCCTGAGCTTTATCAGAAGTCCTTAGGATGGATGTGGAAGTCTATTGGGTTTGAAATGTACAATAAACTTGGTGGGATGATTCATCTCCTACATGGTACTGTCATAAATAAATGGTACTCTCTCCCATCACACTAAATGGATTATTCATGCCAGTCAAGTGAAACTTATTCTATGAGATTAGAAGAATAGTAAATTGAAAACAGTTACAATCAATCACATCTCTTCTAAAAACATAAGATTAAAACTATGAAATGTTTTATTTGGATCACAGTCATTAAAACAAAACTCTGAACACGATTGATCTTTATCATAAAAACACAAATCACATTATATTTTAATTTTTTATTTTTCTTTATTAATGATTTATTTACAAAATGTATACTCTGCCTTTGTGCCCTCCTAACGACCACCAAGGCAGCTAGCAAATTTAAAAATACATAATAAAACCACATCTTAAAAACCATTAAAATAACAAAAATACATAATTAAAACAAAACCAGAGGAAAAATACACATACAAAGATAAAAACAGTAATTAAAACATTGGACAGGAAAGAAGAATCACTGAGGGAACACCAAACCAAACCAAAGTCTTCACCTGCTGGTGGAAGATGGCAACAGAAGGGGACAGACAAGTCTCCCTGTGAAGAGAGTTCCAGAGTGTTGGTGCCACAACCGAGAAGGCCCGGTCCTGGGTTGCTGCCTGCCTAATCTCAGAAGGTATGGGCACTGAAGCAGGCCCTCAGAAGATGAGCACAGTGGCTAGGTAGTTTCATAAGGGAGTAGGTGGTGGTTTGTGTATATTGGTCCCAAACTGTATAGGGCTTTAAATGTCAGCACCAGCACCTTGGTTTGTGCCCAGAAACAGATTGTTAGCCAGTATAGATGGGCAAAGACAGGAGTGATATGGTCCCTACAACTCAACACAGTCAAAATACTGGCTGCAGCATTTTGCACCAATTGAAGTTTCTGAATACTTTTCAAGGGCATCCCCATGTAACAACAACAACAACAACAACAACAACAACAACAACAACAACAACAACAACAACAACAACAACAACAACAACAACAACAACAACAACAACAACAACAACATTTGATTTATATACCACCCTTCAGGACAACTTAACACCCACTCAGAGTGGTTTACAAAGTATGGCATTATTATCCCCACAACAAAACACCCTGTGAGGTGGGTGGGGCTGAGAGAGCTCCCAAGAACTGTGACTAGCCCAAGGTCACCCAACTGGCTTCAAGTGGAAGAGTGGGGAATCAAACCCGGCTCTCCAGATTAGAGTCCCGTGCTCTTAACAACTACACCAAACTGGCTCTCTCTCAGTGGCTGTCTCTCAACGTACAGTGCATTGAGGTAATCTAATCTACATGTAACCAGGGCATGTACCACAGTGGCCAGATCTTTTCTGTCCAGAAAAGGCTGCAGCTGCCTAACCAGTTGAAGCTAGTAAAAGGCAGTCTTAGCCACAGCTGCACATCCAGCCATATACCCCAGTCCAAGAGAACCCTCAAACTATAGACCTGTTCCTTCAAGGGGTATGCAACCCCATGCAGAATGGGTGATACTTTAAATCCTGGGTCAGACTTTCAGCTCACCAGTTGCACCTCCATCTTGTCAGGATTAAGCTTCATTTTCTTTGCACACATCCACTCCAAAGAAACCTCCAAGCACAAGTTTTTGCCTCGATTTTTTCAAGGTAACTTATAATATTGTTCTACCCACAACAATAACTCTTTGAAGTAGGTTAGATTGAGAGAGAAACTGCCCAAGGTCAGCCAGCCAGCTTCCATGGCAGAGTGAGGATCTGAACTGGTAGAACCATTTATAATACGGTGTTAAAGTCAGAGTTGATACTGACCACTGCACTATTTGCTAGCTCATGCTGTATAACTATATACAGCTATATCAAGTATTACTGCATTATAATGAGATTATGCCTTGCATTATCTGTTATAATTTATTCATTGCTGTATCCCGCCCTGATCCTGCTTGCTGGGAGGCCAGACTATAAATGTAATCAATGAAATCAATCATTAGACTACTATAGATGATGGGTGGCTCACTACTGCCAATTGCAATTACATATCAGGAATAGAGATTGGCAAGAATCAGAAAAAAACCAAACTATGTGGTTCGTGGTTTATCAAATTTCACAAACCATGAACTTTCATGAACCTGCCCCTGGTTTGCGAACTGGTTCGTTTGGTTCGTGAAAAGTCACATCCAGGTCAGAAAATCGTCACTTCTGAGTCAGCAGAAGGTCTGCAGGAAGTCCATCTGCTGTGGCCTAGGAAACTGATTGATCGGCACCAGGCTGTCTGCAGTGACGAACCAAAAAATGAATCAAACAAACTAGCCTAAAGTTTGTGGCGGTTCGTCAGAAATGGGGTCTGATGAACCGCTGGTTCATGAACCACAAACCGGCCTGGTTCATCATGAATTTTGGTTCGTATTTTGGTTTTGTGCCTTTCTCTAATCAGGAAGACTGTACACTTGGACTATGTGTTTACATTGATAACAGTGAGTATCCAAGAGATCAAGCAGAGATCTTTCCCAGCTCTGCTCCCTGGCTTTGCTGGACAATGAACCTGGGATCTTCTGCATGCAAAACAAAAGCTTCCAGGAAACTAAAGCCCTTTTGTCAACTCATCTGTACAAGAAAAAGTGCAAAACCTGTTTCTTAAGCCATCACTGTCCAAAATGGGTGTGCATTTGCTATCTCACTTGTATTGAAAAGGGTGAAGTGCTTTGCTACCCCCCCCCCCCCGATCATTTTCAGCTCAAGCATTTTGACAGCCAAAAAGAGCCATTTGTATTCAGAAAAGAAAGGTATACACACATTAGTTCCTGTTTGGGTGTATGAATTAGGTATTGTTACTTGGACAGAAATATGTCTGTAACAACCACTTTGAGCGACATGCTGATAGGAAAGCTGATTCATATGTATATGACATGTTGCTTTAGGACTGGTGTGACTGTATGAAACATCGTGTCTCAATCAAACGTGGCACCATGGCACTGATTTCTGCATTAAAATGTGCACTTAATTAGTTTGTTGATTCGTTAGAATGTCTGCACAATGTCAACACACTGTGAATTATTATTTGCCTCTTCTTCTACAGCCAATGTTCCTTCCTTGTGAAATGCTGAACAAATAGGATTCATGCTATACAGAAGTTCACGGTCACATAAATCCACTGTCCATAGTGGAATTCCAGTGATGGGGGGGGGGGATGGATGCTGCACCTACGCATAAATGCCAGACCTGATAATACATGTGGAAGATTACTACATTTTATGAGATTAAGAAATGAACAAATGTCTTTGTGGTTTATAAACCTTGATTGCTATTTCTCATTGTTCAGTAGTTTTCAATTATATAAGCCTTAGTTAAAACAATCCTATAACATTTTTTTTGAGGACAAGCATGTGGTTTCTGTGCGCTATGGGAAACTAGCACCAATGAATGCTGTTGCCACTTCACCCTCTCAAAATGTTATGGAGCAATCCAGTGTTGATGTCTGGAGCAGGGCAAATTAATTCAGTTGTCTGCTGCTGTAGAGGGTGTGGCTATAGCTCAATGGCAGAAGATCTGTATTGTGTGCACAAACTCCCAGGTTCAGCTCCTGGAACTTCTAATTTTTTTAAAAAAATATAATAGTTAGTGATATGGAAGATTTCTCCGAGACCCCGCACAGCCACTGGTAGTCAGATTAGATCGGGGGTCCCCAGTGTGGTGCCTGTGGGCACTGCAACACCCACAAACATCTTTTCAGGTGCCCAACAAATGTTTTTAAAAGTAGGCAGGGCCAGGTAGGGCTTTACCCAGCAGGGCTTCTGATGGACCACAGGGTATCTGAATGTCCGTACAGATGAAAAAGCATCCTGAAATCCTGAAGAGTTGCTATTATAGTTATACATAACCTCACTCCCTGACATTTTGTGGTGGGCTCTGTTTCCTCCGGCAGCTATTTATGGTTGGCTCCACCTCCTGTAGAAGCCATTTTGTCGTTGGCTCCACCTCCTGAGGCAGCCATTTTGTGGCTGCACTCACTACACTGTGTCAGTGTTCCAAAAGTGTCTGCAGGCTTAAAAAGTTGAGAATCCCTGCATTAAATAATACTGTCCTTGATTAACCAATTATCTGATTCAGCAGAAGGCAGCCTCATGTGTTCAATTCAGGCTGCTTCCACACACATTGCATAATCCACTTTCAACACTCTTTAGTGAACATTTGAAACTGATTTTCCATATGTGGAACAAAAAATCCACTTCTAAAGGATTACGAAAGTGCATTGAAAGTGCATTATTCAACATGTGTGGGAATGGCCTCATTCTAAATGTATCCATTGGATTTGGTCCAGACTAAAATTTCCAATGGCAGAATGGGACTTTCCTGCCTCCTCCTCCTGCCTGCAGCCCACTGATATCTACAAAATGCTGCTCCTGGGGGCTGGCAGCATTTTGTAGATATCTGCTTTCCCCCCCTTGCCATTCTCCCCAACAGCCCTTTCCTCATTTAAAACTTTATTTTGGCTGTGGAGTGAACCAATAATAGGGCTGTCAGCTCAGGCTTGTGAAATTCCTGTTGATTTGTGGTTGGAGCCTGGGAAAGGTGAAGTTTAGGGAGGGGAGGGAGTTCCATGAGGATGTGATGCCATAAAGGCCTCCTTCCAAAGCTGCCATGTCCTCCATGGGAGTTAATCTATGTCATTTGGAGATCAGTTGTAATTCCAGGAGAATGCCAGGTCTCATCTGGAGGTTGGCAGCCTCAGCAGTATGCTGCATAGCCTCAGCAGTGAGGTGGGGGAGAGGTCCAGTGGTCTGTGTGAGAATGCACATGCCTGAAAGCTGATAGTGCTGCACTGTGCTGTGTTGGGAATGAGTGCAGCAACACAGATCATGGGAAGCCAAACTGATCATCAAAAAATTGGCTCTCTGATCATGACTGGCAATCAGGATGTGATCCGAACCAGCTGATGTTTGAGCATCCTTAACATAGAGCAGCTGACACCACTGGAAATTCAGTGTATGGGAGAGTTCTGTACATGCATTAGATTTCTTGCCTTGAAGGAATTCCGGGATCTAAAATATCCGCCCATATCTTTTCCCTCAGTCAGACCCAGCATGACAACATTTCCACTTCATAAAATGACTAAAGAACCTCAACTGCACTTTCCTTTGTTCACAAGAGATTTGTCTGTGCTTAACGTAAAGTTTCTTGATTTGATTGTTCAACAGTCGAGACCACATCTGTTTTAATTCTTATGTTGTCATATGCTTCAGAGACATGGAAAATGATGAAAAGAGAAGAAAAGAAAATTGAGTGTTTTTGTATGGAAAATCTTAAGAAAAATGTATGGACCATGTCAAAACAGTGGCACGTGACTGAAGAACCGGAAAGAATGAACAATGTCAAAAGGTGCACAAAAAGGCAGATCTTATAACAAAGATTATATCACAGAGACCTTTCCTAGTGGCCCTCACATGAAGTCCTCAGGAGGATGACAGGCCACCAATGAGTCTGCACTCTGCAGCTCAGCTATATACATTTAGAAGCAGAGTTTGTGTGAGCTGGTTCGTTCACATGGGAGTTATAGATCCATGTAATGTTGTAACACTCTTTGGAACAGCGACAGTGGTACAAATCATGGCCAGTGTACAGCCCTGTGTCGCTGAGGGTGGCTAGAGGGAAATGCATGATTGAGCAGGGAAACAAGAAGGAATAGGGGATATACAAGCAGCGGGATTTCCATTGCTCAGACTGAGCCAAACAAAATCCAGCCACTCTGCAGTGTCAGAAGAGACTCTAGGGTGGTATCTGCAATAAGCATCTTCTGGCTATCTTCAGTAGTGGTGCTACAGGAACACAATGGAGATCAGGTCAACAGTTTACCCCACCTAAAATCTGCTGCAGAGTAAGGAGCTTCAGGCCTGATTGGAGTAACCTGGTGCCTTACCCTGACCAATAGAAACACCAGTTCATACAAATACTACCTCTGTGGACACATAGGCACCACCTAGGTGCCTCTATGTCAATGTTGATGCCAATATGGGGTAGTGGTTAGAGTGTTGGACTAGGAGCTGGGATATCCAGGTTTCAATCCCAAGGAAGCTCACTGGATGACCATGGGCCACTTACACGTTCCCAGTCTAATGTACCTCACAGGGTTTTTGTGAGGATCAAATGGAAGCAGGGCTTTTTTTTCAGCTGGAATGCGGTGGAATGGAGTTCCAGAAACTCTTGAAAATGGTCACATGGATGGTGGCAAGCTAAACTCCCCTCTGTCTGGAGATCAGGGGGCGGGGACACCAGCCATGTGACCATTTTCTCCGAGGGCAACCCACTGAGTTCCACCACCTCTTTTCCCAGAAAAAAAAGCCCTGTAAATAAGTAAATAAATTACGTGGAACTGGTCCCAAGATTTTATTTATTTTATTTTGAAAATTTTACTTCATTTGTATCCTCCCTTTTCCCCCAACAGGGACCCAAAATGGCTGGTTATTGCTTTTTTAAAGGAATTGGAGGCTCAGAAGGCAGGTGGCCTGGCTTAAGATCCATTTAGAAGATAATCTAAAAGCTGCTGGCCCATTTAAGATAGTAGCTGAAAAGTGAAGAGAATGGTTAATGCAGCTCTAGAAAGCCTTTAGAACCGGCAATAATAATAATGTCAGTCTGAGCATCCGCCTAAGGAAACCACATCTCAATTGCCCAATTTCCACCCCTCTGTTCTCTATTAATATTCTATGCCTCATATCCATATCCAATGTGGCTCATACATAGCTTTTCATCACTGTCACTTTTGTTTTTCATCCTTGTGAAAGGTATCACTTTACCTATTTTCTCTGTGGGACATTCTCATCGATCAACACAGAAACCATTCTCTGTATGAAATGTTTATTACTGTTGTCATATAGTATGTGTGTGCCCAATTCCTGGTAGAACGCCATGCTTTCTTTTCCATGGCATGCTGGTTCTACTCATTCCTTTTGACTTTATTGTTTATATGGACAAAATATGTGCCTGCTTTTCTTTTTCTTTTCAAATAGCACAGTTTGGCAGGCAGGCATTTTTTCCCTATGTACATGTGCTATTGCAGGTGTTCCACTGGACAACACAAGCCAATTCACACAACCAGCAGTGTGTTCCCAGATGTGTGCAGGAGCATTCCTTATTCAAGTTGACAGTATTGCAAATCAGTTGTATAATTACTCTGTCACTCACACACCTGGCCCATCGGCATGTGTGCATATAAGTATGGAAGCCCCTTTGCATGCTGAGAAAGGAACTCAGAGGAGGAGCATTAGAAAGGATGCGCAGAATGCTAGCTAACCTGGAACGTATCATTTCTGAATGCTGCCCATGTAAGCAGACAAAGCTGGGAAAAACCATTTTAAATGAAAGCGTATTCTAGATGTTCCCATTTATTTAGTATATTTTTCTTCCACTCACCCTTCTAGAACTCAGGGCAGCATATGTGGCTCTCTTTCCAGTTTGGTGTAGTGGTTAAGAGCGTGGGACTCTAATCTGGAAAGCCGGGTTTGATTCCCCACTGCTCCACTTGAAGCCAGCTGGGTGACCTTGGGCTAGTCACAGTTCTCTGGAGATCTCTCAGCCCCACCCACCTCGCAGGGTGTTTTGTTGTGGGGATAATAATGGCATACTTTGTAAACCGCTCTGAGTGGGGATTAAGTTGTCCTGAAGGGAGGTGTATAAATCAAATGTTGTTATTGTTGTTATACTCACAATATCTTAAGAAATAACAACATTGACTTCTCCCCAGCCTTCCCCATAAGATTTCTCTGTATGATTTTCCGTCACGTATCTATCTGACAAAGTGGGCTCTGACCCACAAAAGTTCATATGGAAATAAATGTTATTTTTTAAGGTACCACTGGACTTCTGTTTTACTTTGCTACAACAGAATAAGCTGGCTATCCCATTGCAACAACAGTTGCTCAGCAAGCTGCATGAGAGAATAAGGGACTGGATCCAAACAGCTTGTCCCCTGGTGATAAAAGAGCAGGGGGGGGGGGACTCTTCTTTGTGAACCAGTTTTTTACAAAGCGTTTTTACAAAGCACACATGAAAGTCCTTCTGGACTTTGCAAGCAGTAAATTTGCACAATGATTTCTTCCTTGTGGAATTTTGATTTGTGCAATAAGAGGAATTGTTTTGTGGACAACACAAAAGTAATCAAACCTATTAAAATGGGGAAGTCTGTTTTGCATTGTGTGTGTGTATTATGTGCCTGTCAGGCTCTGCGCTGGGGGTGTTGGAGCCTGGGGTGGGGGGGCTCGCCCTCTATGTTGGCCTAGGCATTGAACCTGGCTGGGGGTAGACCTCAGAACTGGTGGGAGGAGGGGGCTTTACGGCATCCTTGCACCCTTTCTCCCTTTGCTGGTCTAGCTTGCCTCTGTCCTTCTTTCTACCTTGTCTTGCTCTCTGTCTCTCTCTCTCTCTTTCACTTGCTCCTGCTCGCACAGCTACTCCTCTCCGGCCCAACTGCTAGGTTCATCTTTTATAGGGTCTTCCTGTCACCCCTTCATTCATGCTTTGTCCTCTCTGGGGCTCCCTTGGGGCCTCCCCCTGCCCTCAGCCCCTCCCTGGCTCCCTAAGTAGGGTTGCCAGCTCCAAGTTGGGAAATTCCTGGAGATCTGGGGTGTGAAACCTGGAGAAACCTGGAGAAAGTGGGGTTTGGAGAGGGAAAGGACCTTGGCATGGTATAATTCCATAGAGCCCACCACCAAAAGTAGCTGTTTTCTCCAGGTGAACTGATCTCTGTGGCCTGGAGACTAGTTGTAATTCCGGGAGATCTCCAGCGACTACCTGGGGGCTGGCAACCCTATCCCTAAGGCTGCCCTGCAAGATGGAGCTGGCTGGCCCCCACCAGCCTGTGTAGTGTTGCTGCCATGTCAGTGTCTCCCCGGCCAGCTCTGTCCCTGCAGCCTGGCCCAGGATGGCTACGGCTGCCTCAGCAGGGCTTCCTGGCCTCTGGGCGGGCCTCGTTGCCATTCCTTGACCCCTCTTCAGGCTGCACTGCCTTAGTGGGTCATGCTGCCATTCTGGTGGCTGCCCCCATTGAGCCACGCCACCATGTCGGGCTGGTAAGGTGAGTCCGGGGAGAAGGCACTAAGCAATCAATTCCTTAGGCAGTGTAGGGGCGCCTGAAGACCTTCTGCTGCCCTTGAGACACATCAGTCTTACCCTGAAAATCTTGATAGGCAGCTCTGGCTGCCAACCAGAGAGCTCCCATTATTCTCTATGTGAGTGTTTAGCAGGGGTCATTTCGTAGAAAAAGAGCTGCAGGAACTCATTAGCATAACTCATTAGCATAACTCGTTAGCATATTCCACGCCCCTTGACCAAGCCAAAATGGCCGGGATTCGGCTGCTGCCAGAGGGGGGAGTGTTCTCTCACCTGGCAGTGGCCTGATCAGGGCAGTTTTGGCCCCAATCCAGGCTGAAAGGGGCCCCAAATAGCTCAAATGGCCATTTTGGGCCTGTTTGGGCCTAGATCAGGGCTGAAACAGCCCAGACCAAGTCAATGCCATAAAGGGGAGGGTTCCCTCACCTGACACCGACCTGATCCCAGCTGTTCCACCCCCAATCCCAGTGCAAAAGGGGGTCAAAATGGCCATTTTGGGCCTGGATTGGGGCTGAAATGGGTGGAACCAGTTTGGTGCTGGGTGGGGAAGGCTTCCCTTGCCTGGAACTGTCCCGATCCAGATGGTTTCGGCCCTGATCCAGGCAGAAACGGGCCCCAAATGGCCGAAAATGGCCCGTTTTGGCCCTGATTGGGGCCTGAAATCTGTCAATTCCCCCTCCTGGTGCCGACCTGATCTGGACAGTTTGGACCCCAATCCGGGCGCAAATGGGCCCCAAATGGTCCAAAACTGCCTTTTTGGCCCGTTTCAGCCCAGATTTGGCCTAAATGGTTGGGACCAGGTTGGTGTTGGGTGGGGGAGGCTTCCTCCTCCCAGCACCAACCAGATCTGGATGGTTTGGGCCCTGAAATGGGCCAAAATGGTCAAAACTGCCATTTTTGTCCCGTTTACGCCTGGATTGGGGCCTAAATGGTTCAAAATTTTTCAAAGTCAGGTGGGTGGGTCCACCTGACTGTTGGGGGAACTACTGGAATGGCATTCCGATGCGTTTCCCCTCCAAATGAGCCCTGGCATTTAGTATATAAGCAGGGCTGATGCAAGAGGTTCTGGCGCCCACGGCGGCGTGCGCGCGCGCTCTGCGTGCGTGCACGCCATGGACTGCGTGATGACATCATCGCAGACATCATCACATGCCACAGGGGGGCTGGGCAGCTCGCGGAGCGCCGAGCACAGAAGCTGCAAGCTGCTGCTGGGCAGCACGTGGAGGCTGCTCCGTGTGCCGCCCCAGCAACAGCTCACGGCTTCTGCGCCAATCTGGGGCAGAGGAGCGCACAGCGGAGCTGGCGTGGCTGGCTGCAGCAGTTGCTGCAGCCAGCCAGCCAGCTCCATGCCGCCGCTGCCACCGCCACGCACCTCAGCTGGGCGCACAAGCCGCGAGCCGCTGCTGGGGTGGCACCTGGAGGCTGCACCCGGCTGGGGTGTGTGGCGGCGGCGGCAGCACGGAGCTGGCTGGCTGGCTGCAGCAGTAGCTGCAGCCCAGTCATGCCAGCTTCGCTGTGCGTGCCTCTGCCCCGACACCCCCTCCAGCGCCCCTCCAATGCCCGCGCGCCCAAGACCACCGCCTACCTGGCCTCCATGGGCGCGCTGGCCCTGTATATAAGACACAGTGTGGAGCCGCGGTTTCACTTTCCAGCTGGTTATTGGCTCAGAGGAACTGCTTGTTGTGGGAGTTTTTTTTCAGATTGTGCCGAAGGGAGGCTTGGGGCTTGTGTTGTAGCAAGCCTCTGTGTGGAAGCAAGCTTATTGGGTTTCTTCGACTGAGGGCTCATTATTGTTTCTACTTTTTGGGAGGCTGTTTTTATTTTAGCCAGTGATTTCCTTTTCCAATATATGACCTTTTGCCAAGCCAAAAATATGAAAATATACTTTGGTTGAGTTGTTTTTATTTTTATGACAACTTGGCTGCTCAAACCGCATCATTTCTTTTACTTCTATTAAAATTCCTCATTATTTTGTTATAAAGCATAAAAAAATAGAACGCTTATTCTAACTAGTAACTAACAATGCAATCCTATGCAACAGTTACACCAGTCTAACCTCATTGATTTTAATGGGTAACTGAGTTAACTCTGTTATAGATTTGCAATGTTAATAGTGTCATCCTAAGCAGAATTACACTGTTCTGAGTCCATTAAAACCAATTGGCTTAGTAAAGTATAACTCTGTTTAGGATGACACTGTACATACACTAATAGACATGGGCATGGACCTGGTTCATGGACCGGTTCATTGGTCCATGGTCTATAACTTCTGGGGGCCCTAGCACCACCCTCTTTGCACTCAGAGATGCCAAACTTGCAGCGTCTTTTCAGCAGGCTCTCCTCCAGCCACACTCCAAGTTTAACCAAGATTGCATTTCAGATGGCTGAGTTACAGACCCCCAAAGCAGCTACCACCAGGAAACTTCCATTACAAAAAATGAAACTTCAAATGCCAATTGACTTGCATTGGGTTGCAGCAATTGGCAGAGTCCTATGGTAGCCCAACACCACACAACCAAATAAGAATTGAAAGGAGGAAAAATGAGACAGAAGAATGAGCCCTCAAGGAGACCAATAAGCTTGCACCTAGAGCTTGATTGTAGCTCTGAGATTGGGTTGGGGCACAGCCCTAGGCTAGCCCACCACCACCACAAGCAAATAAGAATTGAAAGGAAAAAAAGGAGAAACAAGAGTGAGCCCTCAGCCAAGAAAACTGGTGGTTGGTGAGGCGAGTATGTGAAGGAAATGAAGAAATGCTGCCAATTCTGACAGTGACAACATAAAGGGCTGGTGGATATGTTGACAAAGCAGCAAGGCACCTTTCAAAGACGCTTGAAAGAGAATCTAAGAATCCAGATTGCTTGAAATCTGAAATGAGGAGGATAATACAATGATCTCAGTTAAAATGAGCAAGTAAGCATTGCGGTCTTGAGCAAAGTATCACTCTTGGAGTTAATGGGTTAACACAAGGTCACCATGCTTAGGATAGCCCTGCTGTGGTGACCCAAGGGTTAATGTCCTCCTTTGCCAGAGATATACCAGACTTGGGTAGGGTTAAATCGTTATTAAACTTGGTTCTTACCAGAAGACCATGTCTCATCTCTGTTCCAAATATTCAGGGTAAACAAAGCCCAGCTAACAACATAAGGCGATGATAGCTTACAACACCTGTGAAGCAGTCAAAATATTACCAAGCACCTTACAATAATATACAATCCTAGAATGCCCACAAAAGGGAGCCAAATATTCCATGCACTCACACACATTGTGAAAAGTACTCCACTTAGGAGAGGGAGGGGGAAATAAGAGACCAAAGAGTTAGATGGGGGACTCAACTATGCAAACACTGGTGGTTTGGAGCTTGTCAGTGCACACATTTTGAGACAGATTGTAACCCAAGTTATAGGACAAGTGGCTTGACTTTAGAACAAATGATTCTGTTCTTTTTAATCTTGGGAAGAGGGGAAGGGGCAAGGTTGGCTGTCAAGCTGGTTGGCTGAAGGGTAGACCAAAGGGTCATTCCAGCTACTGGGGTTATTTCTAAAAAAGGAGACAAAGGGAAGGCTTCCAAGCAGGGACAGTCTGTGTTTCAGTCAGTCTTAGTCTAAGCAGTGACATGTGGTTTTGGTGAATGATGCTAATATTCTAAATTATTAGGACAATCTGACCTATTTAATCAGAAACACAAATGTGGGTGCAGTTCTTTCTTTGGCAGCATGCTAATGTGGCAAGAGCCACAGCACTGAGGGACTTAAAGGTCTGAATGCCTGATACTGGGCAATGCTTGGCTTTTCTCTGAAATGACAACTTTACATAGTAAGTGTAAAGAGATGACACATGGTCCCTCTCACTGGCTCTCCTGTCTTTGTTGTGGTTATGGGACAAAACTCATTCACTGGTCCATGCAAAGAGAAGAAGAGAAGTTAGTGTGACAACAAGATGGATGGCAAGGAAAGAGAAAAACAAATCAATATGGAGGCTTTTGTATTTTAGCTGACTTCAGTTAAGCAGAACACAGTTTGATGGGCCCCTGAGATGGTTAGTGCCTGGCTGTCACCACTTCTGTTGTAGATTGTGACTGTGCTGCTTGGGTTGCTACTGATTTTATTGGGGGTGTAGCACTGAAGCTAAGCAGAGTTGGCCTTGGTTAGTAATTGGATGGGAGATCTCCAACAAAGGCCAGGGTTGCAGAGGCAGGCAATGGCAAACCACCTCTGTTGGTCTCTTGCCATGAAAACCCCACCAGGGGTCTCCATAAGTCAGCTATGACTTGAGTGCACTCTCTATCATCACCACTGAGGCGATGGGGGGAGAAGAAGGAGGGAAAGCTGAGTGGGAGAGCTCTGAGGTAAAGACTCCCTGGACTGACTGCTCTCCTATTACCTCTGTACTCTGTTATCCCTGGCCTCTGGCCTCTGCTTTCCTTCTGTTAAACCTCAACAGCCACAATATCCAGAAAAAAAAGAAAAAAAGAAAAAAGGCAGAGTTGACACAAGCTTTTATTAACTGGATGGTAGCGTGTAGCTTTGTGTTCCCTAAACATCTTGTAGTCGTGATCATAATAATGTGGTACTTGATAGTGAGGTGATTAGAAACCCCTTTCCCACAGCTATTTTGATTGGACAGACAGCACACAGTTGGAATAGAACAACCAAAGCTTTATTTACAGGAAATAAGTTATAGAAACAGTTAGAGTGTGGAATGAACAATAAGCCCAAACGTACAAATGGCTTGTAACTTTACTCCACAGAGGTTATGCTTTTTCACCACTGGGAGATTACTAGTTGAACCTGAGCCTAAGTTGACACATATACAAACAAAAGCTGAAGGAAGAAAATAATTCCTTTTCCCTCCAGATTGGGCTCCTCAGCAAATAATAACTGCTGACAGGCTTCTACTCAGGTTCCAAGCTTCTCTATTAACTTTTAAAGAACCTGGCCCCAGAACCACTACAAAACAGTTAGATTTTGGTGGGCTCTTCAAAAGGGTGCTTGTTTACTTCATTAAAATAAGAATCCTACACTGACCCCCCCCCCCCAATCCTAACTGAACCTCAAAGAAAATCCTGACTCCTCCTCCCATCTAGTGGGGCTTCAGGGGCTCTGATTGGCTAACCATTCTCCAGGGCTTGCTTGATGCAGAATCCTCCGGACTGGATCAGAGCCCTGGAGATTGGCAGAACGTTGGTGCTGATCGCCAGAGCCCCATACTCTGTCATTTTGAAGGCACTCGGTTAGTCTTTCCAGGTATCAAACAAAAAGGTATGTTTATGGGTCGTGTATAGGGTTTTAGATGTTCATAAAAAGGCCAATATGGGGTTGGCAATAGACCTCAAAAATGTGCAGTTGAAGCTGTTCATGTCATGGAGATAAATAACATCACCTGGTAAATAGCATAGTATTAAGCCTCTATTAAAGGGACAGGGAATTTTTCTCAAGGCCTATTGATAACCCTTATGCTTCTTCCCCCAGTTCTTATCCAGAGCTTTGAGACATCCATCTCAGTTGTATACTTGCTTCTGACATGAATATATGCATATAGGTCTATTAGTTCTACATGTATGTTACCTACTCTGAGCCTTCAGGGGGAAGAGTGAGTTTTTAAAAATTCCATGTAACTGTTAGTAATATGAAAATCCCCCACAGTTGCAAGACTGGGACTGGCAATTATGGGTGAAAGAAAAGGAGAAAAATAACTGGAAAGTTTTTTTTCGGAGAATTGCCACAAATTGCCGCATAATGATCAGGCTCAAACCATAATATTACCTCTGTCACACACACAACCGCCTTCCCCAACTCTCCTTCCATTATCCCTACATGATGTCTCTTGTTAATCTGTCTCTGACTCCCATTCCCATTGGTTGTCTTCCATAGCTGGGGTAGGGAGAGAGGTAGGAACAAAAGGAAATCAGCCCCTCTTCTCTATCTCTTGCCACCAGAGACTAGACTGCAGCTATATCTGTTTTACTGGGACAAATAACTTTCTCAGGGAAAGTTACATGCAGAAAACTACGTTTCCCAGAAATCTTGTGCCAGGAATACTAATACTGCAACATGCTATGAATGGAGTGGATATAAGAGAGAATGGAGGTGAGATAGCAGTGAAGAAGATAGCACTCAGATAGCAGTAAAGGAGCATTCAAGCTCCCTGGACATTTCATAAGAATCTTAGCAGAAATTTCTAAGGGAAACTCCAACGAGAGGCTGCTGAATTAGAATTCATATACAAATCTGCTATGATTCGATTTGAATTCAATAAGGATTTATAATGCCTAGCCGTTCAACTTGGCTAGCCATTCATCAACATCTTCTACACCCACTCTGAGTGGATCATTTACTATTTTGACCGGATTGTGTTTTCATCTGTGCTCCTAATATGTGATATGACACACCTTGCCTTGGGAAACTAAACTTTCTTGTTGCTCTTCATAGTCCCCCCCCCCCACATGCTGTTCTGGCGCTTATAGCTTTGGGTATAAATCTCCCTGCCAACTGAATATAGCACTTCATGCATCAGATGAAGTAGGCTCTGGCTCATGAAAGCCACTATAAACGTGAGTCTTTATTGTGCCACAGGAATCTTTGTTATTTCGCAGCTTAATAGGTAGAAAAAGAACAAGGCAGAATGCAAGACAGCTATAGGCTGCAGTCTCTACCAGCAGTTAGGTAAGGGAGCATTTGGGAGAGAAAAGCTCTTTTCTTGCTTGGATTAAAAAACAAGCTATAGATGGATTCAGTGCAAGGGTGAGCATTACAAGTTCCTCAGTCTAAAAACAACAAATATCTGCAGCATCACTAATAAACATGTTTCTGAATTCCACATACCCAAGGTGTCCCTAATAACGTTAGGAGTCCATGTAGTCTTCTGAGAAGCATGGTTTGGAAGGCTGGCTCCCCCTGCTGGGGGCAGGAGTGTTTTGAGTGATTCCAGCTGTCGCTATTCATGCAGTGAGCTGGATTCTTGAGACCCTGCTCTAATCGGCCGTTCCTTCTGCAGGTTGCCAAATTGGCAGCGTTGCTTTGCTGTTCTCTGAGCTCCAGCTATTTAGCTGAAGATGTGCCATGTCAGAATTTCAAATTAACACAAAGAATGCTTGCCAAGTAGATTACAAATGCAAATATTGGTTATGGTGGAGGGCTGAGGAATATTCGGATTGGGTGTATTAAGACTCAACTGGCAGTGCTTATAAGCACTGATGTAGCTTAGGTGGTCGTCTTCATCTTCTCAGCTAACATTTTTAAAGTAAGAAAAGAACAGAAATGCTTGTTGATGAGTTGGCTATGGAACTAGGATAAGCCTGCACAAATTGAATACATGAAGCTGCTGTTCTGAGTCAGATCATTGGTCTATCAAGTTCAGTATTTTCTACAATGGCTGGCATCACCTCTCCTGGGGCTCAGGCAGAGACCTTTTACATCACCTCCCACTCGATCCTTTTAACTGAAATGTCAAGGGTTGAACCTGGAATTTTCTGCATGCAAGCAAATCCTCTACTGCTGAGCCACGGCCCCTCTGTATTGCTAGCAAAACTGAACACAGCTCATCAGCCATAGATGGCCTGTTATGGCCTTGACAATGTGGCAGGACTCTAATCTGGAGAACTAGGTTTGATTCCCCAGTCCCTTGAAAGCAGCTGGGTGACCTTGGGTCAGCCACAGCTTCTTGGAGTTCTATCAGTCCCACCCACTTCATAGGGTGATTGTTGTGAGGATAATAATAATACACCTTGTAAACCACTCTGAGTGGGCGTTAAGTTGTCCTGAAAGATAGTATATAAATTGAATGTTGTTGTTGTTATTGTCATTGTTATACCATGTTGGCTGATTCCCAGGTCTGCAAAACCAGGGGTTGTAACATGCACTTGGTATGATACAAAGGGTAAGTGAAGGGTACATTTTTCCTAGTGTCCACAGAGAATGATAGAGTTAATGCCATACTATGTTCTAGAGTAGAAATGGGCACAAATATGAACCAAAATTCATGACGAACCAGGCTGGTTTGTGGTTTGTGAACCAGTGGTTTGTTAGATCCCATTTCTGATGAACCGCCATGAACTTTTGATCAGTTACTTTCCTAGGCAACAGGGGATGGACTTCCTGCAGACCTTCTGCTGACCCAGAAGTGGTGATTTCCTGGCCCAGATATGACATTTTCATAGACTAAAATGAACCAATTCGTGAACTGGGGCAGGTTCATGAAAGTTCGTAGTTCATGAAACGTGACGAACCATGGACTGCATGATTCTTTTTTTCGTGCTCATCTCTATTCTAGAGTAAATTGCTGCTAAAACCAAGATGGTACATACCTGTTAGTGAGAGTTCAAAATGTAAAATGGTGGTAGCAGCAACAAAGATAGCTGAAAACAAAACCAAAAGAAGATCAGTGATGTCAGCAGCACCTGGAAAATATCCCTTCCACTGTTATACAATGGCAACGTTGTTGATAAGTAGGCATATTAGATGGAAGGAATGTGCTGGAGAGGTGTAGTGGTTATACCATTGATCAACTACAAAGAGGGAAACCCAGGTTCAAATCCTTGCTTTGCCATGAAGTTCACAGGGACCTTGGGGCAGTCTACTTCACAAGGTTGTTGTCAAAATAAAATGGAGGAGGGGAGAACCAAGTACACTGCTCTGAGGTATTTCACTTCTTTATATCTGTTTTTATATTATTTTGCTAACAACTTTGATTCTGAGTGTTTGGCTGGTTTTATAGATTCATTTGTGTCACTTACACTTACATTTGTTGTATGATTTTTAGATGCTATTTATTCCTCGTTTATATTTTTTTATGTATTGTCCATAGGGGTAGGGGCTACTATAGAAAAAGCATAGGCTCTAATAGATAACAACAACAACAACAACAACAACAACAACAACAACAACAACAACAACAACAACAACAACTGCACTTATATACCGCTCTTCTAGACAGATTAGTGCCTCACCTAGAGCAGTGAACAATTTAATTTATTATTATCCCCACAATACAGCTGGGGAGCTGGGGCTGAGAGGAGTAGCTTACTCAAGGCCACCTACTGAGCTCATGGCAGTAGTGGGATTTGAACCAGTAGAGTGCTGATTCGCAGCCGAACCACTTAAAACATTGTGCTACAGCTGCCAGGTGGGCTACCATAAGTGGGCAGAACAAACAGTAGGTGGCAGTTTTAAGACTGTTGCTGGTGTATGGGGACCTATTAGGAGAGATGGTCCATTAAAAGTATGTCTGTAAGAGGTTCCAAATATCATAACCCCAACTTTGAATGAATTAAAGAGCTACCCCAAATCACTTCTGAGTTTTTCTCAGAAGTGATGAATGACTGAGCTGATGTCCCTGCCCCAATCCTCCCGCCAGTTGTTAGGCTCAGTCTGGCAACCCCCATAGCAGCCCATTATCATCACAGAAGGCAATCCTTCTAGAATTGCTTGACAGGAAACATATCTAGGAAAAAATATGGCTCCAAATAATTTGCCCAGCTTTTTTTAAAAAATCAGTCACTTTCTCAACTGAATTCAACACATTCTACTTTCAATTCACAAAGCAGTTTCCACTCAGTTACCTGGCTATCCCCCCCACCTCAAGATATTAAAGAAAAACATTTCAACAATGATCGGACTTTGAGTAGTAGTTTTATTGAAAACCACAGCTATTTGTGAATTTCCTGTGTGGTTAGATGACTGATTATTCAATTTTCAAATAAAGGAAACAAAAATCTTTAAACATATAGACTGTCTGAGATATATTGACCATGATAATCTTAAAAATAAATAGGGAACAAAAAGGTAAATATAAACCAAGTTATTTTTAATATTTCACAGTGTGTATGTGTGTGTGTTTAATTTGTTGAGAGTAACATCTAATGTCGTCTTTGAGAAATTCTCCCTCATTTTTTTCTCAGTAGTACACCCTACTGGATTTTATTATTTAGTTTAAAGAAAATGTCGGGAATGACATGATGGCAGTTGATAAGCAAAATGATGAATTTAAAACTTAGAGTGGTTCACACTACAGGGGAAGACAAATCTTGGATCCACTTCTCACTCCCCCAGCCTGGCTGTAAACCAGCTGCAAGACAAAATGGTTCATTGAATTGAGATATTGCGCAGCAATGGGTAAACCTAGCAGCTATAACTAGTTCTTATGACAGAATGGAGATATATCAAATAGAGACAAATGAAAAGTCTAGGGTGGTGAGAACTTTCCACATGTTTTTAAGGCAAACATACAATTTGGGGACAGTCAAGATTCTGTGGGGTTACCATCCCACTCAAGAAGTAAGCTGAACAGCTTTGTGGCTACTCAGTGACTGTGCTTGCTAGCTGTTGGTTCCTTATGATTTGTGCCTTACTTTGGTGCCTTCATGGTAAAGGGTGCCAGTGTTTCCCATGGGTCACTGTTGGATCATATTGTTAAGTGTACCGATCATTCTGTTGCCCCCCTCTTGCACATGCATGAAATACTGCTGATCCAAATAAACCGGCAGACGTTAAAGTTGATAAGATGGACTCAGACAAATATCAAATGGTAAGACATTTTTCAAAACACAGTGCTGGTAAATCATTAGGACTAACTGGCCTGTCCACTCTTTATTTAAGCAAAGGGCTATGAAGCAGAACACAGCGATGACAGATTGGGGATGGGGACTGTCACTCCCCTTGAGTTGTGTGAGAATTCACACGGGTGAATTGTTGCTATTTGTAATGAGGTGGCCAGAACTGAATTTAATATTCCAGACATAGTCTCTGAAGAGCTGTGTATCTGCTACTTCTTGCTGAATCTCAGCCAAAACGTGGTGTGGTGTTCGTTCATTTCCCTGTCCACAGGTGCGCCCTTGGCCTGCAGTTCACTTATAATTCAACATATTTATTTTTTATTTATATTTATTTCAGATTTCTATCCCGCTCTCCCCGCGAGCAGGCTCAGGGCGGATAGCAACATATTAAAACACAATAAAAATTCATCTACATTAAAACATCATTAAAACAGCAGTGTATTTCTATTAATACACATTTAAAACAGGATGGTGGACAGACTTCACTGGGAGGGTTAAGATTTTATACACCCCTTTTTTCAGGCTGGTGGAGGCACAGCCTCAGCCATATGCCTCATGGAACAACTCTGTCTTGCAGGCCCAGTGGAAGGATAGTAGGTCCTGCTGGGCCCTGATCTCAGCAGACAGAGCATTCTACCAGGTGGGAGCCAGGACCGAAAAGGCCCTGGCTCTAGTCGAGGGTGGCTCAGCAGGCCTCCCTGGGGCTAGGGACCACCAACAGCTGTTTGTCCCCTGATCAGAGTGTCCTCCGGGGAATATATGGGGAGAGACGGTCCCATAGATACGCTGGTCCCAGTCCGCACAGGGCCTTATAGGTCAATACCGGAACCTTGAATCTGATCTGGTACTCCACTGGCAACCAAAAGTTGACTTGATCGTTGAACCAAAATAGAGGCATCACATCCTGATAAAACAATCTTCCCCTATGAAACACAGTCCTTACTTTTGTCTGCAAAATGAGATGGAAATCTTCCATTCACAGTGAGGGCAGGAATCCTCCTCTGATTTGGCTTTGTAATGTCATCTGAATCCCAAATCTGATTGGTCCATAGAAGACAATGATATCATACTTGTAACATGAACAGGGATTGGTTAAATCACATAGACAGCAACCCAGTGACACTAGCAGTAAAAAAGAGTGGTTGTACTAAAAGAATTTTGGATTGTATGTTGGAGAATACTGCACATACCCCCAACTCTCCTTTTTGGTATAAAAAAATTAACCCACAAAAAATTAACATTTCCCATTTTTTCACTGTATCTTAAAAGGTTGTAAGATTTACTGCCTTGATACCTTACAGTCTTAAAGCTGAAATAAAATGTGGCACTTTTTGATTATCGGGGAAGCTGGTTTCTATCTCATCATGTAGCAACTTATTTCATGTATCTTAGGCTTTATCTAATGTATAGCAAGAGCATCCTGAACTTGAAAGGGAGTTGTGGACTGCCTCTTTGTCAAAAGCAGATATAGGAACGGATTGAAGAACCACATGGCCCTGAGCAGAACCATGAGGCTTTGGCAAATGTAGTGACAATAAATATACACTATCCTTTCTGCAAGACTTTAATTTTATTTTGCTTTCACTCAAGGCAAGATGTGCTGCTTAAAAAAAGAAAGAAAAGAACGCAAACCCCCCCGTGTTTTTGAGACAGCATCCCAATATCTACTAAATATGAAAGGGGATGTAGATGAGGATACAGAATTTAAGGCAAGAGCTCTTTGGGGGAATGTGCAACATAATGAGAAAGGAGAAGGTGGGACGAATCTAACAACTTCCTTCTGCCAAGTGAGGAGTCTTGCTCCAGAGGAAGTAGGCTGGCTTTGACAGAGGAAGCCAACCCAGTGCCTTTCAGCAGGGGCAAAGTGTGTTTCTTCTGAACAATGAAAGCCAACCTCCATGTATCTGATAGTTTGCGAACATTGTGACCAAGCCACTGCCACCATGTAAGTGGGTCTGTTCTCAAAAAAAGTTCTATGGCAAAGCTCAGATAGTTCTGACGACTCTGAGAGCCAAGCGACAAGAGACGAATTACATGAGAATGAACATGTGAAGGGAGTCGGAATGTTAGCTGGGAAGCTGAGTTTTAAGATAGATCGGAAGGCTTTGTCAATTTCCCCTCTCTACAGAGCCAGCAAATATCCTCCTCAGAGGATATGTCCCCTTCTCTCCCCTCTCCACCCTCTTCTTCTGTATTTGACCAGTTTGTATCATGCATCTGACGAAGAGAACTTGATTCTCGAAAGCTTATACTACAATAAAATTGGTTAGTCTTAAAGGTGCTACTGGACTCTTTTTGATTTTGCTACTACAGACTAACACGGCTAACTCCTCTGGATTCTCCTCAGAGGGTTTGTTTATTTCCTCTTTGCCTCTTAGAAGGGGAGGTGAAACTGACAGAGCCTTCTGGAAGCAAAGAGGAAGTTAACAAACCCTCTGAGCAGCCATCTCCATGACCCTGTAAAGAGGGGAAATTGACAAATTGATCTCTTTTAAAACTCAGCTTCCTAGCTAACATTGCGACTCCCTTCACATGCTCTTCCTTGTGTAATTCTTCTCTTGTAGCTTGGCTCTCACAGTGGATTGGTAAGGCAAGGACCTGTATCTAGTGGCAGGAACCTATTGACAACCCTGAGTTCACCCCTGGCCTTAAATTTATTAAGGAAGCTAACTTGATGCTGATGATTTCTAATGTTGATCACCTAATGGAAAATGAGGGAAAGGACCTCTTATCCTCCTGCACAACTCTTCCACCTACAGAACAAAAAGCCAAAAAGACAAACAGAACTAAAGGAAACTTTCTGTCACGGGCCGGGCTCGCCCAAGCTGGTAGTCCCAAGGCTAAGCCCTCACATGAAAGCCCAGGGGGCATCCAAGGTACAAAAGTCAAGTCCAGTCCATGGTCAGAGCATGAGGTAAATGCCAGGAGTGAGTCCAGAGTCCAAAAGCCAGGTCAGGTCCAGTCCAAGGTCAGTTACCAATAGCGTCAGATCCAAAGGCAGGCATGAGCAAGGTACACAGAGCAATTGCAGGTAATTTGACACTTTGCTTCCACACCTGACAGTTCCCTCAGCTCAGCTTTTATAGGAAGGCGTGGATTGCAGCCAGCTGCTGGGGCTCCATCCCACTGCTACTCATCATCACTCTCCAGCAGCTGGCATCGGTTCAGGAGATGAGCATTGCGCTGCCTCTCCTGCAGCTCCAGCCTCTACCTTTGTCTGCGGTGTTCTTTAGGCATGGGCGAACCTGGTGGGGGTGGAAGCCCCTGGCTGGGCTTCCCCTGTGGTGCTGGCAGTCCCTGACTGAGCTTCCCCTGTGGAAGTCCCTGGCTGAGCTTCCCCTGTGGTGCTGGGGCTGGAGAGTACTGGTGGCTCTGTCTCAGCTGCTGGCTGTAAGTGCCGATTAGCCAGCAGCAGCAGCTCCTGATTACTGGCCTCTGCTGAGTCAGGGCCGGCTACATGGAGCTCCTCTCCTCCTAAGGAGTCCTCGCTCTCACTGAGCCCAGACTGGGGCATGACACTTTCTGATCATTAGGAACCAAACAGGAACAGTCACCCTTGACTATGAATAACTTAACTAATGCCCTCTTAAGTCTGATAACTCAATCAACAGAAAAATATATCTGAATCAAACTTTAAATGCAAACTTTTGCATTTATATATCTGAATCAAACTTTTAAATGATATTCTGTATCATGGTAAATGAGACTAAACCAGTTTGTCTTGTTTCCCCAGAACCACCAAGCTCAGTACCAAATACTAAATTTGCCCAGCAGCCAATTGACATGTAGGTGGGTAACTAAAACCTATGATTGGGGGGTGGGTTGTGGTAATTCCAGTGGATGTCAGCTGTTTCAAGACAATAGTCGACCTATCAGAAGCTCAGCTTTCCATTAGAGTTCTGTTTTAAGTCATCCCTGGCAAAGCTAGTGAAACCTCAAGGACACGTACAACTTAAGTGGGACAAAATCTGACAAGTAATCACAGTCTCAAAGGAGGCTAGCAAATATTGCTGCCATTTACTTCCATAGAATCAGTTGGTCTCATTTTATATCAATAGCTTTACATTTCATCCATGTGTTTTAACTTGAAGGTCACAAAGTTAGCTTCCAGAAAACAAAGATACAAAAGTGAGGGAGGAGGGAACTATTATGCCATTTTTTGTTTCTTTTTGGTTTTGTACATATCTGTTGTGAAGGCTTTTATCATATGTACTTTCCCTATGTCACTGATATCTTTTATAGTATTATTGTTTTATTGCATTATCATTTATGGAGAACTAGTGTGGTGTAATAGAGTGTTGGAGTCTGGCCAGTGTGGTGCAATAGACTGTTGGACTATGGCAATGGCAAAGCACCTCTGCTTCTCACATGCTTCATATTCATCATTTATACTACTGATTCTTGAGACAAGAGAAAAGGCAGTGTACATATCTTTTAATAAATAATAAATTAGTTTGGTCAAGAAAATATAATAAGGAAAAGTCAAGCTTTTTAATCAAAACCAGAGATTTTATGAAAAATCTATAACTTTTATTTTAAAATATGTTAGCTTTTAAAAAAAACACAATGGCACCTATGGTTATTAGAAAGCACTTAAAATAGTCAGTATAGTAAATCATCCTGTCTTACTGATCAACCTTTCATTGATACAAAATAATTGTTACTCAACCAACAATCAGAGATTAGAGAATCACTAAGAAGTAGAGATGGGCAGAAAATGAACCACGGAACATAATTCCGTTCAGAACGGCTGGTTCGTTTTTAAAGGAACATGTTCCGAGCAACCACATTTTAAAGGAACAAACGAACTTTCCTACCGTTCCGTTTTACTGGTTTTAGCAGCAACACACATTCATTCCATCACCCAGGCAATGGTGGCAGTCTTCTGGTTGCCCCCAATCTGAGGCCTCCCCGTTTGATTGGCAGCTGTCCTTGGCAAGTAGAGAGCTCCCATGTCTGGCCAATCCAGCCAGGGAAAGGCGGGGAGGGTTAGGATCTCTAAGGCAACTGAGGAGATGGGTCTTCAGCAGCCATGGTAACATCAATCTCTTCCTCCAAAACCATGCTAGGCACCTTTTTCTCCCAACTAGAGTGCTCCTGTGTTGTTCTAAACTTGGCTTTTTCTATAAATATGGAAAGCCATGTGACCTGGTTTCATTTTTCTCCTGAGTGGGTTGTAGAGAGCTTGCTGGCTGCCTGGCTGTTTTGCTAGGAGAGGATCTGTGGCCACTTCTTGCTTCTTGGGAAGGCACTAAAAATCTTCTTTTCTCTTTCTTCCTTTTCTTACTGGGGACTGGGGGAGGTTCTTGGAAAAGGGTGCTTTCCCCCCTTTCTTCCTCCACCCCATTCCAATGCTAGCTTTTCACTAGCCTAGTCCTAGGCCTTTGAGTGGGACTGGGTTCTTGCTTTTCTAAGTGAGTTTTATTTGCTTTTTCTCTGTTTCTCCCCCTCTGCTTTTTTGAGCTCCAATTTTCTGGTTTGGTTTCTGGGGATTTGTGGCCCCCCTTCCCCAAGGAGCCCTTCTTTTATTTCCTTTCTTTCTTTCTCTGCTTTTTGGAGGGTCTGTCTTCTGTTTTGTGTGCCCCCCCTCCAAGGAGCCTCACTTTTCTGTAGGCTGGCTCTCTGTGTGTGTGCACTTGTGTGCACTTGTTTAGTGTAGTGCAGTTTTCCTCTTTTCTCCACACTCCTCCAGTGCCCTTTATTTTTATTTGGAGTGCCTCTACAGCCTGCACCACTGACTGGGTGGTGTTTTGGGGGGCTTGCACCTCTGGTGAGCTAACTCACACCCGCACAGGGCTGTTTGCTCTCTGTGTGGACTTGTGTGGTGCAGTGAAGTCTGCCCTCTTTTCTGCACACTCCTCCAGTGCCCTTCACTTTTATTTGGAGCGCCTCTCCAGCCAGTGCCACTGGGCTCGTGCCTCTGGTGTGCAGATTCACATCTGCACAGGGTTGCTCAAACATCTCTGCTGTGCACACCATCAGCGCATGCACTGTTTCATTTTATTTTGAGCCCCTTTCCAGCTGGGGACAGTGTCTGGTGGAGTTGGTTTTGGGGGCTGCCTGCTGACTCACAACTGCACGGATAGCTTTCCTGTCTGCAGGCTCCCCACTTGCATGCTTCTTAAGCTCATCTTTGTGTGCACCCACACCATCAGCGCTCAGTGGCCACTCTGTTTTTTTAAATTTTGAGCCTGCATGCAGCTGGGGAAAGTGACTGGGTGGAGATGGTTTGGGGGCTCAACACACCCAATTTCTGTGTCAAGGATGCTTCTTCCCACCTCACTCCCTCACTGTCAAGTTTGTCCTCCATTTCCCCCTGTAGTTCCTCTCAGTTTTGGCTTCTGTTTTACTGCACCACAATGAAGCATTCCTTGTTAGGCATGATGCCACGCAGCAGCCAGACCCCCCGCCCCAAGTTGGGAGGTGGCCGGCTGCCTCCCAACACCCACTTACAAGGAGGGGGTGGTCGCCTACATGACCCACTCACCAGCTGTGCGGTCACCCATAGGGCCGTGCAGGTGGGCACAAGGCGGCAGCAGAACCCCGAACTTGAACCGGTTCGGGAATAGGGTGTGGTTTGGAAGTTCGTGGTTCGAGTTCCATCAAAATGAGCGAACCTTGAACCAAGCGGTTCAGGTTTTTTTCCTGTTCCGTGACCATCTCTACTAGGATGTCGTCTTATCAAGGATCAGTGGGATCATGTCCACAAAGAGCATATGTATACAATAGATTTAAACATATTCAATAATTATCCTGTTGGCCAGGAGAACAATTGACAAACTGAGCTCTAGGGAAGGGGGATACTTTTTTCTTGAAGGGAATGATGAGTCTGTGTAAAACACTTCCTTGTCCATATAACCCCTCCAGAGTGTTCTTAGATATAAAATATTCTATATCATGGTGAAATGAACACTGTTTCAAGAAAAGGAGGCAAAATTATCTTTGTGTAGGTAACAAATGTATAAAGCAGCAACGCTTTAACCCTTTAACTTCCAAGTATGTTATGCATCACCCTGACTTCCAGCAATATGCTCCCTATTTGCTAGTATGGACATTGATGCACTTAATTTTAGAGTCTGGAGTTAATGGTCTTATGGAGAGGGCTTCCTTTAAATGCTAATGTATATTTCTAATGCAAAGCGACAACTTGCTTTTAAAGACACCTGACTGAGCCAGAGCCCAGGTCTTCCACTTCAAAGTCTGGCCCTGATAGCATCACTGAACATGAATTCCCTTGATAGAACATAAGAAGAACCCTATTGAATGAGATTCAAGCTCCACCTATTTTAGCATCATTCTTCACACAGTGGCCAAACAGTTGCCCTGGAAAGTCATCAAATTAGACTCAGATTCAACACCTATGGTTGCCTTCTACCATAGGTATTCAGAGATTTCTGGTTATGAAAATTCCTTAGGTCACCATGGCTAGTAGCCATCAATGGACTTATACTCCATGGATGTGTCTAACTCCCTTCTAAAGCCTGGGCCTGTAGCCATCACTACCTGTACTGGCACAGAATTCCAGTTTAATCACTCATTGTGTAATGGAGTTTTCATTTGTCTATCCTGCTTCTATTACTCATCAGCTTCATTGGGTGCTTCCAAGGTTTAGCATTATGGGAAAGGGAGGAAAAGTTCTCTCTATCTATTTTCTCTCCCCGCCCCACATAGTTTTGTAACTCTCCATCATATCTCCCACCCTTATCTGTCTTTTTTCTAAAATGAAAACTTAAATTGAAGCGGGGAGGGCAGCTTCAACCCCTTAACCATCTTGGTTGCCTTCCGCTGCACTTTTTCCAGCTCTGAAATATCCACTTTGAGATACAGTGAACAGAACTGTATGCAATCTTCTAAAAGAAGAAGGGCTGGATAAAATTGATAGATGGCTAGGTCTGGTTGTCTCTGGGAAACAACATGCTGGATTAGCTGGATCAGGGGTGTGATTCAACAGGTTCCCCCCCCCCCCCAATATAAATGTTTACATATGCTTCTTGCTGATGGATCAGAACATATATGGACCATTCATGACTATCACCTAGTTTACACATTAGTGTTTACACATTAGTTTTGCCCCCAAATGCTCAGTGTTAATAAAAAAAAAATTGTGTGAACAGGCTTGGTGGTCTAACAGTTAAAAGTTCAAAGACTTATCTCAGTCTAGTTATGCAATACAGCTTGTTCAGGGACTTTCAGTTGCTTTTGGTTTCTGTTGCTTTCTGTAATTCAAACTTTAGTAATGCATTTGAACGACTAGAACATTGAAATAGGAAGCTGCAAAAAAAACCCCACGTTGGTTGTATTGGATCCTCTAATGGGTTTAATTTTTTTTATGTGTTCCAAATGCCAAAGCACCCCATATAACACACAGCCAAAATTCTTTGCTTTTCAGTTTTTTTTGTAAACTTAAGTTTTAGCTGGGCTGTCATCCACTGCATGTTGTACGTCAGTTAACACTTGCTGAATAAGATCCGACAAAGAACACTTTGTGTAACTTCACAACAAGTCTATCTTTGCCAACACTTTGGAGCTATTTTCAGTTGGGAGGCTGGAATTATCTTGCTCCTTCTAGATTTGATAAACTAGAAAGGATATGGCTTAGCAACACCTGGATGTTAGGAGTTTGGGGAAGCCCGTTTCTGACTGGTCAGAGTCCAGTGAATTACTCTTTTTGATGCAGTGACCCATTTTGGCGTCAATGTACAACAGGCTTTGCTTTTTGATTCTATAATGGGTTCTGCAAGGCTGGTGAAACAAACAGGACTTGCATATGGGAAAGATTAAAGAAATGATTGAGACTACTGCAAATCTTGACAGCAGAAGGTATCCAACACAATGGTTATATATCGCCTTTGATATCATTGTATGCAAAACAGAAGAGGGAATAAAATGGGCAACACCTCCCAACTGGTTGCTACAACTTTATTGCATAAAGACCTTATGAATTAGGGCTTGGAAGACTGACTGGTGATGAGGCAGTTGTTGGCAGCCTTCCTGCTGCCAGAATGAAACACCCATGCTGCTGGATAGTCGTCTAATCCAAATGCCAAGTAACCTACAGAGGAAGGAGTGGCTTGTAGCCACAGGCAGTATGATTCAATCTGGCAATCTGTTACTCCTTCAACCTTGAGGTGAAGTTAATATGTTTTTCTGGATCATGGCTGCCTTGTGCTATGAGCCACTAATATGCTTTCCATGACCCCCCTGACCAGAAAATGTCAGGAATTACTACCCTGGAATGCATCTCTGATCACTAGAGCTTCTCTTTGGTTTCAGCCTCCCACCATCTCTTGCCAAAGGAAGCAGGAGGTGGCTGGGGGCAGACTGGACACTCATCTCTACATAAAGTTCTCTTTGACTGTGCCTCGAATGCTATGGTTCATTTTCCTGTCGATTTTGTTTTGGGTATTATGTTACAGTCCACCTTCCAAAACAGCCATTTTCTCCAGAGGAACAATCTCTATGACCTGGAGATTAATTGTCATTTTGGGAGTTCTCCAGCCACCGTCTGGAGGCTGGCAACCCTAATTTAACATTGTGTAGTCCTGTTGCATAATGGATGAGGTCTATAGCTTTAAATTCTGTAATAGCCTCCACAAGTAATGCATTTCTTTAACTAGCAGCCGTAACAATTATTGTTTGTCTTCATATGAAAGTTTTAAATGTACAATCGAAACCAGTTCAAACATGCAGCTCTAGCTTGAATACTTCCTAGCTCGCAAAAAAGACGATGGCTTGGAGCTGAACAGCTTTTCTTGGTAGAAGCAGACAGCCCATTTGACCTTCAAAAATTCTATGCCAGGAATCTGGTGGTTGGAGTGTTCTGACACTTCTTCTGCATGAACAGATACACATTCATGATTCTGCTCCTGCTCTTTCAGGGAGGTAGTCTACAATTCAGCTGCTATTATGTCTGATCTGATACTTTCTTGGGACATACCAAAGTGTTGGTCTCATTTCAAACATAGCTGCCCAAAGAGAATGCCAAGCAACCAAAGGCTATCCCTCCCTCTTGACTCCTCTTGCCTTTATCTAAACCCATACTTTCTGCAAAACACATCTTGCAGTTTTGCCAAGATGCCTTGCCAAAGTACAGAAACTCCTGCTACTCTTTATCTGACTCTGGTGGTACTCCATGTTCCTTTTCTTCATTTCTATCAGGTTTCCATATTACTCATTGGACAGAATAATCACAGAGCTTTCACTTTTCATTGTGATCCCTTTCCATGCTGTCTTCCTCCAATGGCCAGTTTTTGTGGTCTGAGGATGAGGGAAAATTCAGCATGATAATGCATTCTCTTAGCAGCCATGAGATAGGAGGGTAGGTACTCTTCCAGAACTGTAAATTAACTTGGAACATGGGTGGGATTGTCCAAATTCTGGCATAGGCTAGCCTCTTAAAGTATCTGCACTAATTGGGGTGCTAAAGATTTTATCAGTTGCAGCTAAGGTTTCCAGCTTCCAGGTGGTGGCTGAAGACCCCCTGGAATTTCAACTCATCTCCAGGTGACAAGGATAAGTTCCTCTAGAGAAAATGGCTGCCTTGGAAGGTGAACTCTATGGGATTATACCCTGCTGAGACGCCTCCCCTCCTGAAACCCTGCCCTCTACAGGTTCCACCTCAAATTCTCCAGGAATTTCCCTATGCAGAGCTGGCAACCCTAGTAGCTCAGCTATAAAAATTTAATTTTAAAGTATGTCTGTTGGTGAGTATGCATTCTAGTTGAAACATTTTTAAATGACTCGTAATAAATATGAAATTGATGATAAAACCATCTCTATTGTCATGCCTTGTATTCATACGGAGCAGCCACATTTGAACATACGGGTTATAGTTTTTGGTTGCCCCATCTCAAAAAATGATGTAATAGTGCTGGAGAAAGTGCAAAAAGGATTTACAAGAATAAATAATGGATTGGAGCACTTTCTCCGTGAGAAAAGGCTAAAGTGTTTGGGGTTTTTCATACAAGGAAATATAATAGAAGTAATAGAATTATGTATGTTTGAGTGGCAGTAGGTTCAGGCCAGAGAGAAGGAACAGTTTCTTCAAACAATGAAATTTATGAGCTTCACTCTCACAAAATATTTATTATTTATTTACAGCATTTATACCCAGAAGGGGACAAATGACTCTCCCAGGGGAGACAGTGCCAGTGTTTTGGCACTATGACTAGACATGGGAACGAACCAAAAAAATTTAACAAACCAGCGGTTCGTGGTTTGGTGCTGACGACAAACCCGAACTAACGAACCGCAATGAACTTTTCCCGTTACCAAACCAGTTCAAGGTTTGTGGGCATCAGAATGGCCCCTGTTGGACTTAGAGTGTTTGGCAGGCTCTCCTCCAGCCAGCACCCAAGTTTGGTCAAGATTGCAATAGAGATCTTGGAGTTATACCCTCTCCAATCCAAGACCCCCAGGAACCTCCCATTCGATACAATTAGAGCCACCAGTTGATGTTGGCCCAGTATACAAGGGGTTGGACATCAGAACTGCCTATCAGGGTTTGCAGGGATGAGATTGGAGTGTCCATGGCTACAGAACACACCCCTTCCCCCTCCCTCCCCCCGGGTGTCTTCTCCCATGTAACCAATTGTAACCAATTTGCAGCTCCATGGTTGGAAGGAAGACCTGCCGATCAAGGTAAGCTGGGCTTCAATTCAGGTTTCCAGGGCGAAAGAAGGAGTGCAGACAGAGTTCAGGCATTCTCCCAGCTTCGTTTCCAAGGGAATTGATTGATGGTGCCTGACTGTCTGGCTTCATGAACCGCGGGCGAAAGCAACAAACCGGGCTTCCAATGAATGTTGGTTCATTGGCCATGGACGCTCAAGAACCGCTGGTTCGTGAACAGATGATCAGGCGGTTTGTGGGTTTTTTTGGTTCATAATGCGGTTCGTGCCCATGTCTAATTATGACCTCTCTCAGGTTGCTACCTGCTTCATCTCAGAAGGCAGGGACACATGAAGCAGTGCTTTGGAAGATGATTATATCAGTTGGGTAGGTTTGTAAGGTAGCAGGTGGTCCTTCAGTTATGTTAGTCCCAGACCATATAGGACTTTAACGGTCAACACTAACACCTTGAATCATGTCCAGAAACAGAAATAGATATAGTTATAACCAGTTTCTTAGAAGGCTTTAAAAGGGAACTATAGAAATTCAAGGCGGATAAATCTATCAACTATCAAATCTTTCTATTAGTCACAATCGCTAAATGAACTTCTAGGTTCAAAGGTGGTAAGTTTCTGATTACCAGTGACCAGGAGGTACACAGAGGATGAGGATTGTCATGCCATGCTAGTGGACTTCCCAGAGCTATCTCCCCATATAGCTCTGCTTGGTTGATACTTGTTTTGATGGAAATTTGGTGTGATACCAAGTACCCTGGACTTCACTGCAGGGATGGGGAGAACTCATTGCAAGAATAACATTTACTTTCCTCACAGGTTTCATGGCCTTTTCACACACCCCTTCAATATTTTTCTCTGTAAGCATATATGCATCTGCTAACTGAAGATATACTTCATGTCTCTGATGAAGTGAGCTCTAATCCACAAAAGTTTATGCCACAATGTACTGCTCATTGTGAAGGTGCTCCAAGACTTTTTATAGTCTTTTTATAAACTCAGTAAAACTGAGTCCCAAGCATTTATCATTTGCTTTTGATGTCACTTGAGTGCCTTATTGAAAACTCCTTAGATCAGTGCCTTGCTTTTTAATTAATTTTTTAATTTTTATTTATTTATGTCATTAATAGTCCACCTTTCTCACTGAGACTCAAGGTAGATTACACAGTGTGGGATTACTACAGTCAATATCAGGAACATTTCCATAAACAATGCCATAGAGTAAATAGATACAATGTCACAAAGACATAGCATTAGTAGGAATTCAATATAACATAGTGGTGAGGTCTATTGTTCCTAACTCATTAACAGATCATCTGAGATCTCCTCCCTACAATATACTCCTCCTATTGGAGTAAAAAGCTTTTAAAATAACTTGGTTTTGCATAGCTTGCAGAAAGCCAGGAGAGTGGGGGCTCTCCTGACCTCCTAAGGTAGGCCATTCCATGGGGGGGGGGGCACCACAGAGAAAGCTGATGTATGGGCTGCTGTTGATTTTGCCAACGTACTGGATGGCACCTGCAGGAGACCCTGTTCGGAAGAGTAAAGCTGCCATGGAGGACCATAGGGAGGGGGCGGTCCATAGATATGCCAAATAGGGTTGCCAGTAGGGGTGTGCACCCGAAAAATATTCGGGTTCCGTTCCCTGCTTCGGGTTTACCCAGCATGATGGCCCCGATTCAGAAATACCAAAGCTTTCCGAATCAGACCTGATTCAGGTATTTTACCTGAATTGGATACCCGAAGCGCACACCCCTAGTTGCCAGTCCCCTGCTGGGGGTGGAGGATCACCGCTCCCACCCCACCCCAGCCCCCGCTTACCTGGTTGGCAGGGGAATGCACCTCCCAGCGTGTGCTCCCAGGCTGTGTGGCCCATTCCAATTCTGAATCAGGCCTGATTCAGCCCAAGTCAGGGCTGAATCAGTCCAGATTGGGACTGAATTGGCCTAGATTGGGGCCGAATCAGCCCAAATTGGGCCTCTGCAGAGCACAGCAGTGCTCCCATGCTCCACAGCAGCTTGATCCTGGCCAAATCAGCCCAAACTCGGGCCAAATTGGGCCGCTGCAGAACGCAGCAGTGCTCCTGTGCTCTGCAGCAGCCCAGTCCAGGCCAAATCTGCCCGATCAGGCCGGTTTGGCCCCATTTGGGGTCCTGCAGAGCACAGAAGTGGCTCACGGACCACACGATGATGTCTTTTCCTGGAAGTGATGTCATTGTGTATGCTGGTAGTGTGCGTGCAAAGCACCAGGGAATAGCAAGTAGGTGCCAGGCCTCTCACCTCCCACCCAGGGTGGTGGAGGGACCTGGCAACCCTAATGCCGGACCACAGCTGTGAGGTAAAACTGTTAGCCATGTACACTGATAGCACAATATAAATAATGAGTGTGGATGAATGAGAGAATAACTTATGCAGGATCTTAGATCACTGAGCATTTCAATCACCATGTAGATTCTTCTACGTAAACATTCTTGTAACAGAAACTATACATTTGAAAGGCATGGCTTAATGTATGTTCCCCATTGGCTGGCAATGTGTTAATTGTCACACTTAAAGTCAGGTTTTGGAGGTTAAAAGGGACAGATTCTCTGCCATCACAGTTTGTTCCTCACCTATTATGTCACCAATTTCTGTAGAGATAAAATCTTGCTTTAGTTGTGGAATTGGCTTGTGGTAACCACACCATCCATGAGCCTTGGTTTCCTAATCTCATTGTTCCTGCTCTTTACAATTGCGTCTGGAGACTTCATACTTGGTAACCAAGACTCATTTGTGGCTTGCTACATTACTAGATTTGAACAGTTTTCTTACTTAGTTTCCTTTTAACAAGCAGAGATAATTACAAATATGCGCTATATCAAGACTTGTAAATTCTCCGTTTACCTTCTAAGGAAAAAGAGCCTTGGACGAGAGCAAAAGATAAACAGCATGATTTCTTTATAGGGTAAAGAATGAAAGGGTAAAGACATAGAATGATGGAAAGAAGCTTCTAAACAGCAATT
Organism: Eublepharis macularius; assembly: GCF_028583425.1. Taxonomy (NCBI): domain Eukaryota; kingdom Metazoa; phylum Chordata; class Lepidosauria; order Squamata; family Eublepharidae; genus Eublepharis; species Eublepharis macularius. The sequence goes on along the minus strand of NC_072796.1, from coordinate 116,599,137 downwards.
AGTCAGATAATTTTTTTTTTAGTTTGATTGGAACATGGAAGCACTATTATTCCTACAGGCAGAGTAATACAAAGCATATGCTGCCCCCTAATTAAAAACATAGACCATTAGAAAAAAATATATAAAAACACACAATAGATCTACAAGCCTTTAGCATTTTTTTCTTATGGCTCTTTAAAAAAAACAACCACAGCCATTTAAATCGTATAATGAGCGGGTGCTGAATAATGCACATTGGAGAAATATTATCATCAAATAATTTCTCTCCCATTTTCATATTAAAAGTGAATCCTTTCACCTTTCTGGTGGTTTTAATTTGCATCCTATCCAGTGGAAGGGCATGATCCAGTCAGGCTTAAGTACATTTAAGCCCACTGATAGGAACGGGAGAATTATACAAGTGTTTAACCTTCCATGGAAGTCAACAACAACACAACTGAGAGAGGGGACATAAGGGGCAAGATTCTGGGGGCTTAGATCACCCTTGGGGGTCCATGGTGCTGGGCAAGACATTTTATATCATGTTTGAATTAGTTCTGAGTAGTGAGAAGAGGACCTGTTGGGACTTCTCCTGGCCTGAATTCGAACCCAGGAACAGACTCCTCATCCAAAGATGACCAGGATGAGCCTGGGAGAAGATTGGGGGATCAAGGGACCCCTGGCTCCACCAGACCCCTCCAAATCCAGAACAGCAGAGATGGCCGGCCTATGAGGAGGCAGCTCAATTAGGATGAAGTACCAGGCTGGTGGAGTGGTCCTGCTGCTGAGCCATTGTCTAAGGTCCATACAGGTCTCAAACAAGCCCTACTGGGACAAAGGCCAGGGAAACGTGGAACTTCTTCCTCTTCAGGATATTTAAGCCCTTTGCTAAGCAGAGATGCTTGCTGGTTCAAACAGTTTGCACGGACAGTAAGATTCTGCTCTCCCTGTGAACCTGGAGTCACCTAAACCAGTTCTGAAGGCTAGACCCAGAGCCCTGATCCTGGTGTTTCTTTAGTCTGATTCAGGAGGACCCGGCTGCCAAACAGCCAGAACAGAATCATGGTCTGGAGGGGTGTGTGCATTTGTGGTGGCTCTTAGCAACCCTAAGCAACAATTCTGAATTTGTTTTGGAAGCTTCGTATAGACTGCAGAAGGAAAAAAAGGAGGAGCTTTGACAGGAACAAATATGCTCCCACACGGATAAGGCTGAAAACTTAGTTGGACTCAGCGGCGTTAACTTCTGATTAAATATACACAGGAAGGGGCTTCAGAAGATTCATTTCTGACCGTCTGGCTTTATTTATGGTACAAGTCACGTGTTAGATTTAGTTGAAGATAGAGATGCTCTTGTATGGAATGGTACTAAGGCAATGAGAAAATAGTGTTTTCATGCTGCTAGGGACCTGTACCCCTTTGTGTCTTGTTTCATAGCTATGATATCAAGGGGCTAACAGACCAGCTACAATTCTCCCACAGAGACCCAAGTTCCTCTTCTAATTCCCTCAAGTACTGATACCTACAGGACACAGACTGTTATCTACACTATATGCTATTTTATAATTAGGTTGATGATATTCTCAAATTGCAAAGGAAACATCTTCTCTCATTTTTAATGCATTGGATGGCCTCAGTTCCCATAGCCTTTAAAGATGATTAGATTCCCTTCATTTCTTTTTTTCCAGAATTTTGCTCTGTTCTGCTCTGCATTTAACTCCTCCTTTAATACTAGAACTCTTGGATACCCAATGACATTCATGGACAGTAAATTCTGAGGAGACATAAATAAGTACTTCACTCAAAGAAAGATCATTTTGTGGAATCCACAGTCAAAGAATGTGGCAATGACAAGGGATTAAATGAATTCATGATATGGCCATCAGTGAGTGTTAGCCATGGTAACAACAACATTCGATGTATATACTGCCCTTCAGGACAGCTTAACATCCACTCAGAGCAGTTTACAAAGTATGTTATTATTATCCCCACAACAATCACCCTGTGAGGTGAGTGGGTCTCTCAGATGCTAGACTTACACTTTAAGCACGACACCACACTGTCTTAAACCCAAACTTAAAATTAAAACAAATTTTTGCAGGGCACACTCCTATAGCTGGTGGGGTATTATTACATTTAGCAACCTGGTTCATTTGTGCCGCTGTGGAACTGGAACTCTGCATGGATATGATTTTTTTAATGTTCATCGCATCATATTTCAACCAGCTCAGCATGCCTTAGACATTGGGGTGCTGCATATCTCTCTCTTTCTGTGTTATTCTCTTCTTAAGTTAGCTGTTTCTCTTTGAGCTAAAGCACATGAGAAGATTTATACAAGGACGCTCAAGTGAAGGGAGATGCAATGTTGGCTGGGAAGCATAGTTTGAATTTCACCTCACTCTACAGAGCCAGCTAGATTGCTCCTCAGAGGGATTGTTAATTTCACCACTCTATAAAGCCCGCAAAGATCACTCTTCAGAGGGTTTGTTAATAATTAACAGAGCCTTCGGGGAAGCAAAGAAGAAATTAACGTCCTCATGTAATTTGTCTCGTGTGGTTTAGCTCTTTGTCTGAGGTGGGAACACCTCCTGACTCCTCCTCTGTCTCTGTCCCTTGGGAGATTCTTTCTTCATGCCCCAAGATCTTCCAAAGGGGGAAGATGTATTTTTCAGAGCTCCTGCCATAAAGGCCTCAACTACACACTGACATCCAACCTTGATGCCATGCAAGATGGCTGTGGTAATAGGGAAAGTGATTCTTTAGGCAAGGACTCTTTCTACTTACTCCAAGATATTGCTTTGAATGGAATCTATCTCAATAAACTGTAAGTCCAATCCTTTCTACAAATTAATTGCCTGAGGATTAATTACCGCATGTTGAGGTAAATGCATCTGACTGCGTAACTCCGCTAACAAATGAAATACAACTATTTCTAATAGATCCAACAGACTAGATTCAAAGGTTCTGGTGATCTGCTTAGTTAAGGGCAGGGTAGCATAAGCAACTACTATAAAGCTTGGGTTGATAAACACTGAGCAGTCAGAAGTTGACATACAGAATTTGTTATATTAGCTGATCCCAGAAATGGGGTCCCTTGTATTTGGAAGGAAGTCTGTCATCCCACAAACAATTCCTAGGAATAGTTGAAAGAGATTGTGTGTGGTTAAAAACAGGTGGGATTTTGGTAATTACAAATGGGATGCCATATAAATTTAGTGTTCTGCAAGATGTTTGCTACAAGATTATGGATAAAATCCATCTGGGCAGAGAGGTCAAGATATTTCTTCTTCCTTTAGTCCATTATCCAATAATAATATATAGCATATTTTTAGAGCCCATGGTATTCACATTGTTTCACATATATGAATGTGATAATTCTTACAATGGCCCTGTAAGGCAAGCCACTATAATTTATTTATTTAAAACATTTCTTTGCTGTTTTTTCATCCAATTCAGGGTCCTCAAGGCGATTAACATTAAAGCAATAAAACCAGATATTAAAACATAAAAACTTTTGAGACAATAAAACAAATAAAATATAATATAAATGTATACAAATATAAACACACAGAGAGAGTGGTGAGCTAATAAGAGTTAGTCAGGGAACACCAAGAAAAAGTCAGCTTGGTATAGTGATTAAGAGCACAGGACTCTAATCTGGAGAACTGGGTTTGATTCCCCACTCCCCCACTTGAAGCCAACTGAGTGACCTTGGGTCAGTCACAACTTCAAGGAGCTCTCTCAGCCCCACCCATCTCACACCATCTTTTGTTGAGGGGATAATAATAACATACTTTGTAGACCACTCTGAGTGGGTGTTAAGTTGTCCTGAAGGGCGGTACATAAATCGAATGTTGTTGTTATTTCACCAGCTGGTGGAAGATAGAGGGAGACAGATGAATCTCCCTGGGGTAGAAGTTCCAAAGTTTTGGTGCCATGACCAAGAAAGGCACTTATTCTGGTTGCCACCCATTCAGCCTCAGCTGATGGGGGCACCTGAAGCAGGGTCTCTGAAGATGACTGAGGTGGCTGGGTAGATTCAGATTAGCCTTATTTGGCTATTAGTAGATTGATTATGTGAGACAGAACTCTGGTTAAGGCCACCAGATGAGTTTCTGGTTAAAATGGAACTTAAATGAGCAGCCTTCCAGATCCAGTTCATTTTCTTAGCCAGCTATGTTCCATAAAGAACAGAATATTATTTCGGAATGTTGTCAAACTTTGTGTCTTCTCTGTTTGTTTGTTTTTAATTGAGTTTCTTTTATGGTTTATTGATGCTCAAAAAGAAATAGTGGTAACATAAGATCCCTAATTTATTTCATGAAAGTATGATCTTTTGACCTAGTCTATTTTTCCCTTACTGCAACAAGTTCCATGCCTGATCTTCAGCTTCCAGTTTGGCGGGGGACACATCAAACAGGGGCACATTAACTCTGCAAAGCTGTATCTGTTTTACACTAGTTTTGCTGCTTTTCCCTTAAAAAAAATTATAGCATTGTTTCTGATAAGGGTGCTGAGAATCTGTCAGCAATCCCTACCCTTATTCAGAAATACAGTTCCCAAGGTTCCCTGGGGACAGGGTATGACAATAAATTTTATTTAAATCTGTGAGACTTCAGCAATTGCCTCTAGAAGAGGCTGAGCTAAGGCCAAGTCACACTACTGTGCATTTCAGCTGGGATTCTGACGTCTTTTTTGACCCTGTGTTATTTTGACTTTTTAAATATAGTTTTATTTTGTTTCGCTGAAGTATAGACAACATGATGAGGTCCCCTGTAAGGATTTGTATACACCCTTCCTTGCTCCAAAAAAAATGCCTCAGATAATTGGCTGTCTGTGACTTTTGCCTCAAAGGCACATTGTAAAAATGTGTTGTTGTATGTGTTGTAAACACATATTGTAGATATATAAATAGGGGTGAAGACATGGCTCTGTGGAGAGCCAGTTTGGTGTAGTGGTTAAGAGTGACAGGACTCTTATCTGATTCTGGAGGAACAGGTTTGATTCTCCACTCCTCCACTAGGTGACCTTGGGTCAGTCATAGTTCTCTGAGAGCTCTCTCAGCCCCACCCACCTCACAGGGAGATTGAATTAAGAATAATAACAACACATTTTGTAAACAACTCTGAGTGGGCGTTAAGTTGTCCTGAAGGGCGGGATATAAATCAAATGTTATTAATGTTATTAGAGTATCTCTTTTTCATACAGCAAATCCCAGGTTCAATCGTCAGCTGATATTATTAGTTCATAGGTGATGTGAAAGACCTCTGCCTGAGGCACCAGAGAACTGCCTCAAGTTAGAGTAGACAATACTGACCTTGTCAGACCAATTGTCTTACTCATTAGGCCTGTATAGAGTGTATACTGGATTTTCTTTCTGTGTACATAATGTAATGCACATGTTACATTCAACACATGTACAGTTGAATGTATGACTTAATTTACTCATTTATCTAGGTACTGACCCCTGGTTTCAATTGTGAAGTTAACATGTATTGTTTTTTTCTTATTAACAGATGTATGCATGTACGTGAAGGGTGTATGTTCGTTTACTAAAACAGAAGGAGGGGAGAATGATGTTGCAATGCACTGGGTTCTTAATGGGGAGAAGAGCAGGGCATAAATATCTAAATAAACTGGAAAAATAATGATAGAAACACTTCCCAATTTACTTTTGCCATCGTATACTGCAATAAAAGAAAGAATTCCAACTTTTTGCCAGCCTTCCTGCCAAATTATAGCTATTTGCGTTTATTTTCTCACATCTCAAAAATTCTCTGACTGGCTGCCTCATGGAATGATGTGACTCTCATCAAGTTATTTTTTTTCAAAAATATATTTTTTTGAGAATACAATTATTTAACATTTAGAAATGAGTATCAGCAGAGCTTCGTTTTTCAAGACATTCAAATCAGCAACAGACTGATTTTAAAAATATCTGAAGGCGGGGGGAACCATCCCCCCTGCAATGAAACAGCGAAGAAAAATAACCTGCAATTCCAGATTTCACAAAGTCATATATGAATTGTCCTATGATTAATTTAACATGGGATGTCACCTCCAAAGGGCATGTAAACATTGCTTCTGATAAATGTGACTTGCAAAGATGACAATATCTAATTGAGTTATTGGCATGTTTATTGATACAAATATCAGGTGACTGTGTACTAATTGGCGGGCCCAAACTTTCCTAATCAAGTTGCTTCCCTAAGGGTGTGTAAAAACCCCATTTATCTCATTAGTAACCTTCACATTCTCAGATAACAGTGACTAGCAGAATGACATCTATAATAATACGCTGACAGCAGCAATACTCTGTTGATGCCATGGTTCCTCAACAGACTTCCAAGCACAAAAGAGCACAGCTGGTCTCTACCGTGGGTCACTTTTACAATTACCGGGCAATATCCAGGCCAAGGTAAACCTTTTTCAAGTCTCATAGATTTCAGTCAAGGGAAACAGATTCTCATCCACTAGAACCAAAATGCTCAACTTCCACTACTAGGAGGATATTTACCTATTTCTCAAGGTTGCTGACTATGAAGCTAGTCAAATGACTCATTAGCCCACCAAATGGCAGGAATGCTGCCATGACTTGGCTTTCCACTGTGAGCTTGACATTTTCAAACAGGCAAGCAGGTGCTGTGAAAGACATTTACCTCAGACCTTAGAGAGCTGTGCCAGTCTGAGTCAGCAATACAGACCATGATGGACCAAAGATCTGACACAGTATAAGTCAGCTCCATGTGTTCAAGTGAAGGAACTACAGAAGGAAGGGATTAGTCTCCTGCTGGCCCCCACGAACAATGAGCAATGAACATGTTCGTGACAGGATCATGTTCGTCAGTGTTCGTTGTTCATGGATGGCAACGAACAATGAACACCATGTTCATTTTTTTTCTGTTCGTGCCCATGTCTAGTTCGTATTGCTGTTCGTGCCCATGTCTACTCACAACCTGAGTTTAATCCTGGTGGAAGCTGGGTTCAGGTAGCTGGCTCAAGGTTGACTCAGCCTTCCATCCTTCCGAGGTCGGTAAAATGAGTACCCAGTTTCCTGAGAGTAAAGTGTAGATGACTGGGGAAGGCAATGGCAAACCACCCTCTAAAAAGTCTGCCAAGAAAATGTCATGATGTGACATCCCCCCATGGGTCAGTAATGACTCGGTGTTTGCACAGGGGACTACCTTTACCTAAATATATAATAACATATAATATACTTTACTGTTAGATATAATGACAGGCTTGGGAGCCTATAAGAAATCATGGGAAGGAAAAATCATGGCCACCAAAATATTCTTCTCCAGAAGTCTCTAAAATTTCAGGAGTTTAAGCAGGCTGATTTATTCCCCCCACCCTTTCCCTGTAACAGAAACTCAATCACTCTCTCTCAACAACTCTTCCTTTCTGGAGTAATTTCAGCACTTATTGGGATGCTTTTGAGAGTTTTTTTCCTTTGTTAATTTAGTGTCATATTTTCCCACCTATGTAGGGAGCCCTCAGAGCAGATATAGATTCTGACCTTTTTTATAGGTACCATCTTTGTGTGGCTACTATAATCCACACAGGGGCTAGCTTACTATTAGATATACCAATCTGAAACATTAAAAAACAATTTTCAGGTTCTCCAAACATCATCTTTCCCCTTAGTTTTCTAGGAATGGCTCTACTGCCCGTGCCAGTGAAGTGTTTCAGGAGGATAATGTGGGCAGGCTTATATGAAAACATCTGGAACCTATAAAATACTATATTTTGTTCTGTGTTCTTCCTGATTTCTTTCATTTGCAAGCATCAAATAGAATCTCCTACAGAAAGAAGGGGTCAAGAGGTTCTGGAAGGGGCATTGGTATCTTTTTATAGATTATGTGTATTTCTTGGCAGTGGCAGACAACAGAGTGTTTGCACATGTTGGTTAGGTCCTATGTTAGCTACAGGCCTATATTATTGTGGTCAATTAATCCATTTTGTTTAGGGAAGCTTTAATCAGTCCACAAGTTGTTGAATATAGATTTTTTAAAATTGGAGCTTTTTCGAGGACGTTTAATGATGCATGCACAATTGCATGCCTTGGCAAAGGTAATAAGATGAAAGTTATTTCCCCAAGTATATAATTTCTAATGTTTCCTCCAGAGAAACTGCTGTAATCTCAAAATACCAGCAGTCAGCAGAGCAACAATGGAGTCAACAACCAGAAGACTGAAACACTCAGGTTCCTTACGTGGTTTCTGAGTTGCTACATCGTAGATCTGACAAAGAGAACTGTGGTTCTCAAAAGCGTATGCTACAGTAAAGTTGGTTAGTCTTAAAGGTGGTTAGTCTTAAAGGTGCTACTGGACTCTTTACTATTTTTGTGACTACAGACTAACATGGCTAACTCCTCTGGATCTATATCACAGATGTTGAAAATGTAGATGTGCACTAGGTTGAGGGCGAGGAGCTAGCCAGCCACCCTACTCTTGGCTCAAAGTTGCATCCAGGAAAACAGCCCTAAAGAAATTGTACAACCCTTAGATTATGTTCTGAGGCAGCTTTCTCTCTAACCCACATCATAAACAACCCCTGCAAGAAACTGGCCTTCTATCAATCTGAAGCTTGTGGAATGAAAGGCATGAATTGACAGGTGGTACCAATGGCTGATTCTGCACACGTTGGATAATGCACTTTCAATGCACATTATCAATCATTTGAGGTGGATTTTTTGTTCCACATACAAAAAAATCTGTTCCAAATGATCTATAAAGAAGATTGGAAGTGCATTATCCAATGTGTGCAAAATCACTAAATGTCACATGAAGCAGTTTGCTCCACTTGCTGAAGTTCCATATTTGCTTTCATTTTTGTGTGTGCTGAATAGTCCCTCTCTTCAACGCCATGTGATTATGACTACATATCATTACAACCATGTAGTACAATTTCTTGTGGCGTGGGGAAGTACTCTTAATTACACTGCTATGCAATGTGTGAACCTGTCATAGTCTCATCACTGTGAGCCTCCAGGTTTGGCACGCTGAGGTCTGGTGACTTTATTTTTACATTAGACTGCTGTTATATAGCCCCACCTTCCTTAATTTAAACGGGAGATATTGGATGAGATTCATAGCCAGGTATGCATAGGTATTACCATAGTATTTCCAGAGTGTCAGCTGACTTCACATCTGGATATGATGTCGACATATCACACAATGTCACTTCCCCTCCATCCCCACTGTTTCTCCGGCCAGTCCAGGTGCAAGGGAGGGTGAGAGGGCTAGACTGCTAGGAGTGCATCTACCCAAAGTGGGCCAGTGGCCTGCACAGGTGTGTGTAAGCTTCAGGGGGAAACCATGAATGCACTGATGGCTTTTTTGACTCCAGTAATTCTCTTTGTCAAAGAGCCAAGCCTGTTCCATTTTTAAAAAGTAGCTTCTCTCTTTGGCAGTGAACCTTAAGGTAGCAAAAATAGAAACAAAACTTCAGCTGCACATACAGTTCTTTGTTGCATAAACATTATTCTCCTTTAAATGCTCGACAAAGTGAACATCAGATGGGGTTGATTTAAATCTGTACGAATCTCTTTTCTGACATGTCTGTTTGTACCAGGAAGTTGGCAACTGCATGTATCCCAATGTGTCATTGCCATGTTCTCTGATGTATACTGCATTAATCTGCATTTGCATATAGCTTTTGTACATGCAGTCTAGAACTCTGGTAAATCCAGTGGTCAGTTCGCATGCACCAAAGCTGTATATGCATGAAAAATGTGTGTTGTGCTCCGGTTTAAACAACTTGGGGACTTCATGATCCGGGTCCAGTAGCACCTTAAAGACCGACTAGCTTTCCAGGAGCATCTCACTCTCAATACACACAGTTGATGTTTGGAAAGGGAAGGGTTTCAGCTACAACTGTATATTGTATTTTTATATAGCTGGGCTGCACAACAGCAGGATTGGAGTCCAGTGGCACCTTAGAGACCAAGATTTTTAGCATATAAGCTTTTGAGAGTCAAAGCTGCCTTCTTCAGATACAGGGAGGAGCCTTTATATCCCAGCCAGGAACAAAGAAGGGAAACTGGATGTAAAGGTATGATGCATCTTGATTAGAGCAGAAATTAGTATCTGTAGTAAGATAAGACACTAACCTGGATAGCTGAGGCAGGCCTGATCTTGTCAGATCTCAGAAGCTAAGCAGGGTCTGCTTTGGTTAGTAATTGGATGGGGGACCTCCAAAGAAGATGAGGGTTGCAGAGGCAGGCAATGGCAAACCACCTCTGTTAAGTCTCTTGCCTTAAAACCCCCAGCAGAGGTTGCCATAACTCAGCTAAGACCTGATAGCATTTTCCAGCAACCCCAGTGAAATAAGAATCTTCTGTCTCTATTCAGTCCCAGGGGTTTCATTGTTCTGAATACAAACATATGATTCTTAGCTCACTATATGCATGCATCTGATGAAGAGAGTTGTGGTTCTTGAAAACTTATGCTATAATAAAGTTGGTTAGTCTTAAAGTTGCAACTGAAGTCTTTACTATTTTGCAACTACAGACGAACATGGCTAATTCCTCTGGATCTTAGCTCACCACAGATACTAATTTCTGCTCTAATCAAGTTACATTGTACTTTTATATCCGGGCTCCCTTCTTGCTCCTGACTAGAATATAAAAACTCAGGGATTGCCATTCCTCCCTGCATCTAAAGAATGAGCTCTGACTCTCAAAAGCTTACACCCTGAAAATCTTGTTGATCTCTAAGGTACCCTGGACTCAAATCCTGCTGTTCTACTGCAGACCAACACAGCTGCCTACCTGAAACTGGACTGCATAAGAAACCCAAGTGTGGGCACCAACTTGTAGGGAAAGCAATGGAGAAGTAAATCTTAGGCATATAAATTTAGGGATGTGCCAAATCTGTCAATTTCTGGCCCTTTTCATGTTCCTTAATATTAAAGGAGCTCTTTTTTTTGTCTCTCGTGTAGTTCTCCCCCCCCCCCAAATCCTCATTCAGCAATTTTGCCAAAATTTAGCCATCTGTTTAAGTGCTTTCCCAGTTGATTGCTATGCCTCTTGATGTGCAAATTGTACCAGTTTTGCATAATTAATGACTGAAATCTTTGTCGGAAAAGAAATGAGAAATACAAAGCTGATTGTAAAATCCTTCCAACCATTTTCCAAACCAGGGAATGTAGGCTGGAACTCTTATCTCCCTCCTAATTTACAACCCTTGACTAAACATTGGCTAGTCACTGTGAATTCTCAGCATTAATAAAAGCATGACCAGCAACCAGCAAGGGTTTAGAAATTAATGCTTCTTTTGAGTTATATGGTTTACAACTGTTCAAATAATTAAGAACAGTGAAGTCAACATTCTCACTCTCGAAAGCACCTCAGAAACCTTATCAATTCAGTTTACAGCATTGTTCTCCCTTTTTCTATTTTATCCTTACAACATCTCTGTGAGGTAGATTAGGTCAAGAGGGAGTGACTTGCCCAAAGTCACCCAGCAAATTTCTATGGTACCATGGGGTGTCAAACTGGATTCTTTCACATCCTTGTCTGATACTCTTACCACTACACCACCACAGTTTGGTGTAGTGGTTAAGAGCGCAGGACTCTAATCTGGAGAACTGGGTTTGATTCCCCGCTCCTCCACTTGAAACCGGATGGGTGACCCTGGGTCAGTCACAGCTTCTAGGAGCTCTCTCAGCCTCACAGGGTGTTTTTTTGTGGGGATAATAATAACATACTTTGTAAACCGCTCTGAATGGGCATTAAGTTGTCCTGAAGGGTGGTATATAAATTGAATGTTACTACTTCTACTACTACTACTACAATAAGGTAGCAAAGTTTGCAAAGGGCATTTTTTTGAGGACAGAATATCTGAAGTTGACTGTGAAAAGTTTTTTTCAGCCAGACATTTCCATCCAAATGACAGCATCCTATCTTCTATTTTGTTCCCCTTTCCTCCATGTTGCTCAGGGTGGCACACATGGTTCATCTTCATTTTATCCTCACAATAACCCAGCAAGATTTATGGCAGGTAGAGATTTGAATTCCAGTGAGGTAGTCATGTTACAATGCAATTGTACTGTTAGTCTATTGTAGCAAAATAAAGGAAAACTCCAGTAGCACCTTTACTCCGGTATGAGCTTTCATGAGACACAGCTCACTTCTTCAGATATAATAACAAGAAAGAAACTTGTTTACCTCATTACAGAAATAGAAAATCACTAACGGGGAGGGGGAAAGAAGAAGAAATGGAGCAGAGAGAGGCCTAGTATAATAAATCAGGTGAGATTCTTTATGTGGGGATCTGAAGGCTAGTCTCCCAGACCCTAATCTAACACTTAGCCACTACTCTCAGTGGCTATCCTGTAGCCCTAAGCTTCTAATTTACATCCATTGAGAAGACATCACCAGACTATATAAACCCATTAGCACAAGGAAAGAATGATCTGCCAACTACTTAAGGAAGCTACTTAATCCCCTAGCCCAGAAAAGAGGTATCAAGAATGAAGGCTTTTTTTTTCTATTGAGGCTTGTCCATAAATTGAACATGTTCAGCTGGTGCAGATTTATCTCTTATCTTAAAAGAATCCACTCAAACTACAGAAGTTGGGTTTCAATCTAACACATTTTGATTCTGCTCTACCTCCAAGGAACTCAGAGCAACAGGTATGATTCCATTATCTTCCATTTATCCTCACAACACTTCTGTGAGGTAGGTTTGAGAGAGTGACTGGCCCAGGTTCAGCCAGTAAGCTTCATGAGAGAATGGAGTCCTGGAGAAATATATCCTGTCTCTTTTTAATACAGGATTTTGAGGGGAAATGGGATGTTGAAGCTTTTCAGGACATGGAGATAAATAAATTTACCAACATCTCCTTAAGCCTATATGAAAGAGAAAGGACACTTTTTCCCCAGACTGGTTTGCACTCCTAGTGGGGCTTGAACCCAGATCTTCCCAGTTCTAGTTTAGCACTATAACCACATGATAATTCTTTTCCAGTGTTATGTATGGTCCCAAGCATTTCAACATCTTCTGCAGTATTGGAAGGAATACTGGAAAATTCTTTTGCTTCCAGGCAGGATTCACAATGTTGGTTCTCACTAGAGATGGGCACGAAATGGGGAAAAAAATGAACCCTGAGTTTTGTGGTTCATTGCATTCCACGAAACAAGAATCACGAACTTTCATGAAATTGTCCCATTTCGCGAAACAATTCTTTTTTTTTATTGTTTTTTTTATAAATTTTTTATTTTTCAAACTACAAAACACTACACAGCACTACACAAGACTATCACAAGGAAAGGGGAGAGGGAAGGGACAAAGGGAGATGGAAAAAGAAGAGGGGAGGGGAATGAACTACAAACACTAAACACTACACTTCAATGTTTTCCCTTCATACTGTCATAATACAAAAATAGCTCCATAGGATAATGATGGAGTGGTTAATCAAACAGAGAATAAACATTTCAAATTCTGATTAAACTTTCCTCCCCCTTCTAGGTCCCGGACGCAATTCTCTCTGTGCAACCGCTGTTGCGGTGCTCTCCTCCTCCTCCCCCCCCTCCGGCTTCTCCTTTTCTTCGTTCTCGGTGCAGCAGAATTCCGGGTTTTTATCCTCAAAATCCTTTAGTTGATCTTCTGATAGTATCTTATAGGCCTGATCTTTATATCTAAACCATATTCCTTCCGGGAATAACCATTTGTACTTTATTCCATGGTCCCTCAGAAGAGCTGCAAACTTTTTATACTTAAAACGCCTTTTCCGGACTAGAAATGGAACGTCCTTCAAAATCTTGACTTTCAAACCCATAAAGTCCAAATCCGCATTGTATGAGTTATATAGGATGGTGTCCCGAATCTTTTTAAATGAAAAGTCAATAATGATCTCACGAGGCAACTGTCGCTTTGTTGCATATTTTGAAGAAGCCCGACGGACCTCCAAAATGGCGCTTTTAACCTCTTCTTTAGTCGTCCTCGCGGGTATCGCCAATAGTTCCGAGACCACCTCCCACAGATCCTCATTTTCCTCCTCTTTCACGTTTTGGAAACGCAAAATTGTCTGCGTTCGTTCCATCTGTAGCCCGATCAGCTGGTTCTCAACCAACTTCAGCTCCTTTTTTGTAGCCTTCACAAGTGACGCACTTTCCAGAGCAGACTTCTCTGCCCCCCCCCGCTACTTCCTTAATGGTTTTCACTTCGCTTTCAATTAAGCCCACCCTTTGATCAGTTTCGTTCAGCTTGTCAACAAAGGGTTTTATGGCTTCCACCACCGCCCTGCGCACCAACTCTTCGAGCGACTCTCCCTTCAAGGTAGCCGAGATTGACTTACTGAGAGCGGGACTTTGCTTCTTTGCTGCCATTTGGGGGGGGGGGGGCGCCAACAAAATTCTGGAACTCACCGAAGGGGAAGAACGAGTCTTCTTCAGATCAACCTCTCCTTCACGAACGCTTGTAGAACAGAAGGGATTCGCTTGTTTACGGGCTTCCGCCTGTTTCTTTTATTTGCCGTTTCTCGTTGCCCGGCGGCATTCGAGGCGCCGCGCACGTCTGCCGGCCTCCATAGGGACAAACGGGCAATTCCCCCCCCCCCCCGCATTGATTTCGGGGAGTTCTTCCCGCAGCGTCCCGGACCCTGGCTCCCTCCCTGGGAGTCCTGGGGGCTAATCCTTGCGGATCAGCCGCCCGGTCAGGGTGCCCGGTCGTTTCCTCCCGGACCAGCCGAGAGGAGCGTCCGGCATGGCTGAGAAAACGAAACCGAATTCCCATTTCGCGAAACAATTCATTAGGTTTATTGTCGAAGGCTTTCATGGCCGGAGAACGTTAGTTGTTGAAGATTTTCTGGGCTGTATGGCCGTGGTCGTGGCATTGTAGTTCCTGATGTTTCGCCAGCAGCTGTGACTGGCATCTTCAGAGGTGTACCACCGAAGGACAGAGATCTCTTCGTGTCAATGTGTGGAGAAGATGCTAGCAGGTAATTTATATCTACTCAGGAAGGTGGGTTTGGGCTGAGTCATCCTGTAAGTTTCCCAGGGTATGAAATGCTAATGGGGGAAGCTTCACAGTATCCTGAAGGGGTTCTTTTGCATATGGATTGGTGGTTGATATGCTAATCTTATCTGCAGGGCTACTGTAAGATGTAGAGTATTTTGTTAGTGTGGTGTTTTTCTGGACTGGAAACCATGCCCTATTCATTCTTAAACTCTCTTCTTTCCTGTTGAAATTGTGCTTATGCTTATGAATTTCAATGGCTTCCCTGTGCAATCTGACAAAGTAGTTAGATGTGTTGTCCAGTATTTTAGTGTCCTGGAATAAGATACTGTGTCCTGTTTGAGTTAGGCTATGTTCAGCCACTGCTGATTTTTCAGGTTGGCCAAGTCTGCAGTGTCTTTCATGTTCTTTTATTCTTGTCTGGATGCTACGTTGTGTGCTCCCGATGTAAACTTGTCCACAGCTGCAGGGTATGTGGTATACTCCCACAGAGGTGAGAGGGTCTTTACTGTCCTTTGCTGATCGTAGCATCTGTTGTATTTTTCTGGTCAGTCTGAATACTGTTTGTAGGTTGTGCTTTTTCATACGTTTTCCCATCTGATCAGTGATTCCTTTGATATATGGCAAAAACACTTTGCCTGTGGGAGACTGTTTTTCCTTAGTTGTTTGATTTGTCCTTGGTTTAATTGTTCTGATTTCATTTCTGGAGTAGCCATTTGCTTGAAGTGCGTGGTTTAGATTATTAATTTCCTCGCTGAGAAAGTGCGGTTCACATATCCATCTTGTACAGTCTACTAATGTTTTTATTATGCCTCTTTTCTGTAGAAGGTGGTGATTGGAGTTTTTGTGTAAGTACTGATCCGTGTGAGTTGGTTTCCTGTAGACCTTGTTGAAAGTTTGCTTTGTAGATGACCAAGATATCTAGAAATGAGAGTTTACCCTTGATTTCTTTTTCCATGGTGAATTGTACATTCAGGTGGATATTGTTGAGGTGGTTTAAAAACTCCATCAATTCTTCCTCACCATGGCTGCAAATGATAAAGGTATCATCCATGAACCAGAACCAGACTGTAGGTTTGTGGAGTGCAGATTCTAAAGCTGTTTTTTCAAAATGTTCCATGTAGAAGTTTGCTATAACTGGGCTGAGAGGGCTTCCCATGGCCACCCCATCCATCTGTTCATAGAATTCAGTATCCCATTGGAAGTAACTGGTTGTCAAGACAATGGTGGAATAAGGCTGTTACATCCTCTGGAAAAATCTGATCAAAAATCTGATCCAGCCACCCTCCAAGTAGCTCTCTTCAGGGTCTCTTTGCTGACTTTCCCCTCCCATCCTCCTGGTCACCTGCTTTCTGCCGCTGCTGGAAGAAAAGTCAAGCAGAGCAGATCTGCTTGGGTTTTCCTCTCTTCAGGTTCTCTTTGCTGACTTGAAGGTGGAGAAGGTGGGAAGGCATGTCAGAACAGCAGGAGGACAGGAGGTAGAGAGTCCGTGAAGGGTTCCTGAAGCGGGCAAGCAGTGAGCAGTGGCAGAAGGAGCTGCTGAGGCTGCTGCCACCGCTACTCCACCATCCCATTCTTAAAAACGGAGAAGGGAAACAGAGAGGGGAAGGAGTCTTCAGCTACAGTTCCCAGGTAAACCTTTGTAGACCCGCATTGGTCAGCTCTCAGGTTGGCAGGGAGAGCTGCCTATCAAGGTTATACGGGCTAAAATTGGCGTTTCCATGGCAACAAAAGGTCTGCAGACATTCCAGGCCTGTGTTGCGTAGGGAATCAATGGATTGGTGCCAGCCTGTCTGGCATCACAAAGCATTCATGAATCAAACGAATCAGCCCGAAAAGCTGTGGATTTCATCAAAAAGTGGCCCCACAAAATGCATTTTCGCAATACATGAGTCGGCCCAATTCATCATGAAATTTGATTCATATTTCGATTCATGCCCATGTCTAGTTCTCACCTTTAAAGCCGTAAATGGCTCAGGGTCAGAGAACTTAAAGGAATGCCCATATTGTTCACACCACGAGTTGAGCTCTTCCTCACAAGCCTCTCTGAGCCCTCCCTCCCATTCAGAGGTGAGGTTCATGACAGCCAAAGGCAAAGCTTTTTCCAGTAGCAGCATCTTGCTTATGGAATGGTCTTTCTCTTGAGCAAAATTACTCACTCCATATCTGACACCCATGTTGCTCTGTTTTAGGCACCAGGCTAAAACATGTCTGTTTATCTATTCTTTTTATTAAGGAGTTTTAAACATCATTTTATAATGTGCTTTTAGTCTGAGAACTGTAATTTTAAGCTGCTCAGTGCTCTACATTTTTATACCCTGGCTGATTTTTTTTTTGTTATGTTCTGGATTTTAATTAATGTTTTATGTTTTTATTATGTTTTATACAGACTTAGGCAAATTCCCTGGAGAGACAGCATAAATGTTCCTAAATTAATAAACGAAGAAATTCTTCCAGGATGGCAGGTGCAACTTATCTGGGTGAACAATATGTTCAGCTATGTAGTTACTTTGAAAGGTGTTTAACTATCAGCAATTAGCAACTGGAGTCTATTTTCCTGTAACACCCTGACACTAAGGATAGTGTTTTTGATTATTCCCAGAAGCCTTGATAGTGGTCAAGGTTAAACAAGCAAGGGCTTCTGAAGAGATTAGACCAAACCAAATATTTACTCAATCAGATGGAGATAAATACATTTCACATCATTAAGAATTATATTGCAGTCAATCTTGCAATCCCTGAAAACAGTTCTTACAATTTGGGCCATGTATTATATTATAACATAGTATTTTTTTAAATAAAAGTATTTCCGAAAAATTCCAACAATGTGCCATTGAAGGAGCATGTGTACGACGCATTGAATCCAAATGGCACTACTTGTTCCACCTTTAATATTCCCTCCTGACTTCAATTACAGTGGCCAGTTGTCTTGTATAAAAATATCATGTCCCTTTAACAGAGGCTTCCTATATGGAAATGAACAGGTGAAGCTTTTCCTGACAAGGAGATAAAGAGCATTGCCTGGTAAATAAAATCCCATTAAGCCTCTATTAAAAGAATAGGACACTTTTTCTCCAGGCTAGCTGGCAACCATACTCTGCAACAGATATGCTGAGAAAGGTATTTGAGGGGCAGCCATTTCAGGTTCCAGTCAAAGAAATGCCATTAGAGAAGGCCATAGTTCTCAGACCTCTGTTCTCAGTTCTTAGATATATTCAAGATTAAATTGCAAAAAAGTGGAGCCTTTTAGTATTTTATATATATTTTTCCAGGATTTTTTTTTTCATTCTGTATAATTTTACTTGTGTGGAAACATTCATTTTAATGTAAGGGGGGGAAAGCTACAGCTCAATTGGAGATTAGTTTACAAGACAGTTTCAAAACTGCACATTTAATAAGGTTTGATCTTGCAGTACCACAAAAATGTGAAGCGGACAGAAACCACTTGCCACTAACATTCTAAAACACTCCCACCGGACTTCATGGCGCTGTTCTAGGGTAAGTGGATTGCACATTGTTGTAACCACTTCTCTCCATTCTCTTGTAAGAATGGAGCAGCTACTATATTCTGAGTTACAGACACTACGAAAGAAATTCAAGGTGGGGGAAAATAAGACAGGCAGGCAACATATTTCATGCTGGGATATTCCAAGGTATTCCTCAGCATGGTGCACAAATCAGCCTGAGCCTTCACTCACAGTCCACAGAGCTCCTTCAGTTTTCCAAGGTGTCAGCTTATGCTGAACAGGATTTATTCCAACTTTTCTTTAAATAGCAGTCCCCCCACCTCCACTTCACTAAGCCATATCTCAAACTGATTTTACATTTCCCCCAAGTTTCAAACAGAGGCTTACTACAAAGAGCTAAACCAGAAAGAGGAGACCTCTGGGCAAAACATGAGCCACAGATAAAGCTTTTCTCTGAGCTGTGATTTATATGACATCATGTTTAACACATATTCGATTCAGAGTGCTTTCCCAGGTCTCCTTGCATCACGAGTCCCCCAAACCTCCATGACATTGACCAAAAGGGTAGAAAATAAGAAACTATTAAGACCAATTATGGAATATGAACAGCATAAAACTATTCATAAAACAGACCTTGGACCAGAGCAGACCCCTAAAAAAGATGTAATGCCAAGACCCCTTATTAGAGCTTGCATAAAAAGATGTCTTTTGGTCTGATACCTAAAAGACAGTAAAGTAGATGCCAAGCAAGCCTCAAGGTAGAGTATATTCCACCACAGGAAATGCCCTGCCTCTAGTTGCCACCCACCTCACCTCTGAAAGCAGGCTCAGCCCACAGAGAGCAGAGCTTGTGAGGGAAGTAACTTGCAAGCTGAATACGGTATACACCTGATCAATAAGACAATACACAGTGCACAGCCTTCCATTTCATACACTGTGTGCATATTTTGAACCATGGCAACAGATTTTAGGGCAATTGCCTATTCATAATATATGTGTAACCAAAAGAACTTTTAAAGTTAACAACAACAACAACAACAACAGTGTGCTCATATACTGTCCTTCTGGATAGATTAGTGCTGCACTCAGAGCAGTGAATAAAATCAGTGTTATATTATCTCCACAATACAGCTGGGGAGCTGGGCTGAGAGGAGTGGCTTACCCAAGTCCACCCGCTGAGCCTATGGCAGTTGTGGGAATCAAACTAGCAGAATGTTGACATGGAGCCCAACCACTTAATCACTGTACTACAGCAATGGCCATTGTGAGTCAATGAATATACACAGAGACAAGAGCTTCGGGATAAAAGAGGTTTGCATAGGCTGCAATCTTTAGTACGAGAACAGCGGTGCTTTCAAGCATGTTTTCATTTATATCTGTGAAATAACAGAGGATATGTAACCCATAAAGTTCTGTCTGTGCTGTTTGAGCTATTCGCATTAGCCTGCCAATTTGCAGTCATGATGTGATGAATACACATGTGAAGATGATACAGGTATGGACCAATGAATGTCAACCTTTGCTTTAAAATGCCTTTGCTATTAGTTACTGCAAAGACACAAACAAAAAATTAGAGCAAAATAGTTTTTTTTTTTTAGAAACAGGTGGGTAGCTGTATTGGTCTGTAGTAGAACAACAAGATTTGAGTCCAGTAGCACCTTAAGGACCAACAAGCTTTCCAGGGTACAAGCTTTCAAGAGCCAAGCTCAGTTGGTCTGTTTTTGTTTTGTTTGTTTTTAGATGCAGCCCTTTGTTATCAAGTGCTTACAACAGATTTGAGTTTTATATTGTTACAAAACCATATGGCTACAAGACTGGGAAATTACAATAAGAAGATCTGAACTTATTTTTTTCTAATTGAAGTCAAGTTAAAATTTGAGTGCCCTGGTTTAACTGGATTATTGTTTTGTTGCAGCTGAGTTTAAGCTAGTTTTCTGAACTGAGTTGTTACAGCTGCTTTTATTGAATGGCTTACAGACCTGAAGGAAACTCTTCTCCACGTATCCAGACTTCAGAGAAAGCTCACGGTTATTCCTTCTTTTATATAAAAGAAAAATTATAACAATATGCCATGAAGAAAATATATGTTGTGAGATTACATTGGAGCTGTGCCTGAAATAAACCACAAATAAGACCATAAAGTTTTCAATTGATTTTCTGTCAGTTTTTGAAAATCTCCTCTTTGATTTATTGATTTATTTAGTAAAGGTATATGCCACATCTCTAGGAAACGTTTACAAAGTAAAGCTTGATAAAATTATAAAGCAAAATAATAATTGTTAAAAATGAACAAACTTTAAAAACCCTCCAGTGTAAAAACTAAGCAGCTTAAAAGCAAGAGCAGCAAAACTTAAGGCAGTTAACAGAAGGCATTCCGCCCAGTAAACAAAATAAACACGTTCAGAGGTTGGTTTGCATGTTGTACGTGCCTGCAAAATATGAGCATTGCCTTCATTCCAACAACGTGGCAACTGCACATTTTGGGAGGTTGCTGGCCTGGTTACATGAGGATGTATAATCTGAAATTGGTTCTTGTTAGCAGCATAAGATCGACATTTTGATTGAAATTGAAACCTTTCTTCCATATAGTGTAAAATTTCTTTCTGAACCTTATCAGAGCAGATAATCAATTGTCCTAATTACCACAGACTACAAAGTATAATTTAATGATTGCGCCAATGTAGAGATGTGCACGAACCATGCAGTTCGTGGTTAATCGCATTTCACGAACCACGAACCACAAACTTTCACGAACCTGCCCCGGTTCGCAAACCGGTTCATTTGGTTCATGAAAACGTCACATCCGGGTCAGCAAATTGTCACTTCTGGACCAGCAGAAGGCCACTTCCGGGCCAGCAGAAGGTCTGCAGAAAGTCCATCCCGTTACCTAGGAAATGATTGATTGGCGCCAGGCTGTCTGCAGTGACAAATGAAAAAATGAACCAAATGAACCAGCCTAAAGTTCATGGCAGTTCATCAGAAATGGGCTCTGATGAATTGCTGGTTCACGAACCATGAACCGGCCTGATTCATGCTGAATTTTGGTTCATATTTTGGTTCGTGCCCATCTCTATGCCAATGCAAGAGGATGGGAGAAAAGAGGATGAAAAAGAAGGAAAAACTGAGAGAGTTGAACAGGGCCAGTACCAAGGATCAACATAGTGGGTCATCTGCCAAATCCTGGCAGAAGGTCCAATACTATCTAAAGAAGCTCCACCCATTAGAAATCATGCAAGAGGCTTCTCTGTTATAAAAGCATCTAGGACAATTTCCCATTCTATGTTGGGGAGATCAGAGCATGATTCTTCTATACTTTTTGTGTGGTTGGGACTGATGGAGCATGAAAGATACATATGAAAGTGCATGTACATGAGGGGATGGGGTGCTTAGTGAAGGACCACGGGAGAACATTTTCTGCAGATCTCTTCCCACCAGCCCACAAAACACAGGAGTTCAAGCTAGAAATGAAACATCAATTTCCTCTTGTTCACTGACTTTCTCCCCTGTCCTGTTGACATACATAATCAAAGAAGTTTGTTATGTTTTGGTCATGGGGAGCCAACAACTCACTTGCAGTTCAGTCCTAAGCAAATGGTATA
Source organism: Eublepharis macularius (assembly GCF_028583425.1). NCBI lineage: Eukaryota > Metazoa > Chordata > Lepidosauria > Squamata > Eublepharidae > Eublepharis > Eublepharis macularius. Next base: position 116,577,132 of record NC_072796.1, on the reverse strand, counting down.
TGTGAAAGGTTGTAAGATATAACTCTGCTTAGGATTGAACTACTGGTGTGGTATAGTGGTTAGACTTCACACTATGCTTTGTGATCGGCCAGTAAGGCCAATGGGAAAAGTCCTGATGGGGCAATCCTTGGGGCACTGCCCCTTCCCCTCTGTGCCCCCTTGGCCCCAAACAAGGTATGGCCTTTGCCCTGTGAGCTGGTGACCAGTCTTGTGTGATTCAGGGAGGCACCTGGCTCAGCCAAGCTTTGCATGGCATGGAGAAGGAAACACCCAGTTTGGCAAGCCCCACACGGCATGGGAAAGGAGACACCCAATGCAAAACTGGCTGGGCAGGCTCTTACTACCTCCCTCCTTTAGTTGTCTGGGGGTGGGGAGCAGGACCCTTTCCCAGGGCTGTTTTTACTTCCAGTCTGTCCCTGGTTAAATCCCCAGTCTGTCATGAAGCTTGAAAAGGATACTTTGGGCCAGTATCTTTCTCTCAGCCCAGTATACCTCACAGAGTTACCATGAGGATCAAATGAGGAAGGGAGAGGCATGTATGCTGCCCTGAAGGAAGAGCAGGATAATCTTGTTTCAGCAAATAGAAAAAACTGATGAATATTGTGGCAAAAATGGGTGTGCACTGTTGTTATTCTACCACCTTTACTCTCATACATCATTCATTGTCTTTCTCCAGCCTTAGAGTCAACCCTAAGTGTTTCAACAACTGGAAACCTGCACTTTCAGATACGGAACAAGGGGTACTTTGTTCTGAGCTGCGAGGAGAGACATCGGTACAGGAGGGACACTAGTACAGGAGGCAGTCTGAAGGAATGGCAGGCTTAAATTGTAAAACACCACTAATGAATTCTAACTGCTAATATTAGAGAGAGGATAAAAGGGGGTGTGAATAAACTATTTAGGAGCTGTGCTGAAAGATCGCTCGTGCTCTACAGTTCCTGTTGTCAGGGTGACCACTTCCTCTGTCTGAAAATGCTCAAAGCTATGGCCTTTATTACCAACTTATCATCTTGCAAGAGAGAGAGAGAGAACATTTTATAACAGCCGAGGAAACAGAATTCCATGGTGGATTTCCCCCTCAGAGAGATAAATTAAGTTGAAACACTCTGTTATTGCAAGCAGAGGCCCAAAGCATAACAATGTCACCGGCATGTTGCATGGGCTCTGTTAATAATAAGTGTGATAGGGCATGTCCTAAGAGATAATGCACTATTCTGAGAAGTGATTGGAGGGAAATGAGAAGAGACAAGACGGTCTAGACAGAAATACAGAAGAAAGAGGTTGGAAGCATACAGTAAGTTTATCGTTCTCCTTGAAGTTTATGGGGTTTTAAAATGCTACAGCATGGCCTTGATCTTGTTTCGTTAATGAATTTTAAGGAAATACAGTATATGGGCTAGAGAGTCAGCCCCATTGATATTGGTGCAGCATGTATCTGAGGGCCAAGCTACAAGTGACAAATGACACTTGAACAGCAAATGTATTTCTCCCTGTTCACTTGCCCTCCACTCAATCCACTTGCCGTTCAAGTGTCATTCGTCACTTGTAGCTTGGCCTTAAGTCAACATGAATGAGCAGATCAGCTAACTAAATCCTACATTTAAATTCAGCAGCATCCTTCTTTAGGAATGCTTGAGGTGGGGAATGGAATTTTCTCAGCTCAGTTGTTATGCTTATTGCATTTTGTTGCCTTGGCTGATCGTGCGGTAGGGCTGTCAATGTCCAGGTGGGCATTCCTGAAAGCACAACTGATCTCCAAACTACAGAGATAAGTTCCCCTGGAGAAAATGGCAGCTCTGGAAGGTGGACTCTATTGCATTATAACTTTGCTGAGCTCCCTCCTCTCCACAAATTCCACCCTCCCCAGGTTCTGCCCCCAAATTGGGAATTTCTCAAGGTGGGGTTGACAACCCTTTTCCAAGGCTTGGTGCGACCCATTTCAGGTTTCACGGCATGCCTTTCTTCATTGCAACAGCATACATTGCATATAGAAATAATCTCTTTCACCTGTTCACGAGAAGGCATACATTGCTTTGTGGGTTCTGCTATGAATGAGCCACATTGAGATACATAACAGTTTCTAAGAAATCAGAAAAGTATTTTTACCTGATCCATGTTAGGATCAAGCATTATGTGAGCTGACAACATAATAATTAGTTATCGTTGCTAAATACTTAGCCCAATGAAGAATTCTGTGGCGCTTGCTCACTAATTTGTGATATTTTGGCAATTATGCTGCAGATGAGTTTGGATTTATTTTTGGTTGTGTACCGTTTAGCAGCTTCCCCCACGCATTTATTATTATTTATTTCTTTATTTTAGATATTTATACTCCTTTCCTCTGCCAAAAATGGCTTACAACTTTGTTCTCATCCCCTCCTTATTATTTCTCTACTCTCTCCAGTACTACTCAATGATAACATTTTAGATGTGAGTATTCTGGAGACGCTGAACCTTAG